>NC_136418.1:14949073-15551573 GCF_052625555.1 Lactuca saligna | reverse complement strand
ATATATATATATATATATATATATATATATATATATATATATATATAATAGAGACGTTGTTATACCCAAACAAAATTAATTATGCAACAAACAAAAATGTTTATTAATAACAATCACAACATGTTTACACCGGATTTCATTCTTATATATACATATTATGATACTGCTTTTCAACCATTACAACCCTTTAGAGAACCGTAGTACCCCTTCAAGAAGACACCAACTTTAAAAGCACAGGTTCTTTTTTAGTAATTGTCAGGTAACTATAAATGATAATAAATATTGACCAATTTTCCCATATCTATAATGTATTTAGCTTTTTATCAATATCTACTAAGTTAAGTGAATATCTTTCTCAATTTTCTAACACTAAAAGCCATCAACTTCAGTCTCGATAATGCAATCAGATCGATCAAGCAAAACTAGTGTTTCCATATAGGAATTCATACAAAATGTTCTAGTTGCTTCATAAATTCCAATATCGTTGAAGCATTCTGAGTTGGGCTCATAGGCCACAAGTTCACTCTGTCCAGAAGTATAATCATGATGATTTTCCACTTCCATTATAGGTTGACCACTCTTCCTAAATCCCAGTGTTAATAATGTCCTTGACCGATATGGTCCCTCAACAATGAACACCTTTGTAAATGATTTCTTAACACCATTCTCCATCATTTATACACCACAAGCACGTTTCACAAAGCTATCGTATTCAAGCATGAGAACTCATTTTTCTTGTGGTACACCTACTATCTTTATATTTAAATCAAATATTTATAGGGTATTTATTGGCTAATTCTATAGGTACCCCAATTGCCCGTTGTATCTGATGTGTAAATATCTCGTGTGTGTGTGTATATAGGGTTAGGTTATAATGTGGATGTATATAGTGCTATTCTATGAGAATTACTTAGAGAATAAGTTGTTTAGTAATGCGAATACGTTCAATCTTCATTCTTACAAAGATATCGTCATTTTCATGCAATCTTACTAATTCTTCTTCATTTTTGTTCTCATACATCGTTTTCACTTATTTTCATTATGACATAATACGACTCAATAAACATTTCGATAGAATGAGAATAGTAATAAAAAGTCTATAATAACCTTATAAAAGATTTAATTAGTAATAATGTGTGATAATGACAATAGTTATGTAAGATTGAACGTATTCATGTTATCAAACAATATATTTTCTTTGTCAATCCCTGGGAATGCACCTACAAGGATTTTACGAATGCTAAACCCCAAAAGTTCAATGGAACTGGTGGGGTTATGGTCTTAAGGCAGTGGGTTGACAAGACAGAAACAGTCTTTGAGATATGTGCCTGCCCGGAGGGCAATAAGGTCAAGTTTGCTACTTGTACCTTTTCTGACAGAGCGTTAACTTGGTGGAATGGCCATGTTAAGTCTCTGACTATTATGGTGGCAAATTCTATCAATTGGGAAAACTTGAAGGCCATGCTGATGAGAGAGTACTATCCTTGAGGGGAAATTCAAAAACTCGAGCAGGAACTCTGGGGTCTGGAAATGGTTGGTTCCGACATATCAACCTATACTAATAGATTATGTGATCTGGCAATTCTATGCCTTGACATGGTTGCTCTGGAGAGCAAAAGAATAGAGAGATATATTGGGACTGTCGCCCCAGGTCCATTCAAGTGTGTTAGCATCCAGGCCTGTTACTTTTGACAGCGCCAAAGAGCTGGCACAATCTCTTATAGATCACATAAAACACCAGAACCTAACAATCCCTACACCCAGGCCACAAAAGGACAAGAAGAAGAAGAAGAAGAAGAAGAAGACAAAGGTGTGGAACAAGAGGAAAAGCGGGGCTTCGCAAGAATCCTCAAAGAGGCAACAACTTGTGGCACTCAATGCTGCGACGGTAACCCCTGTTGTCCCTGCAAATCCTATACCAGAAAAAACATATCCCGGTAATCTTCCTAGGTGCAACAAATGCAACTTCCATCACCATGGACCTTGCAAAGAAATGTAGTGCTCTAACTGCAACAGGAAGGGGCATACCGCCCGTTTTTGCAAGATCCTAGCAAAGCCGACCGACCAAGTTCTTAACGCAGGTGTAGGCTAAGCTTGCTACGGTTGTGGCGAGGTAGGCCACTACAAAAGGAACTGCCCCAAGGCGGGGATGGCTGGTGGAGTAGGAAGAGTTATGGCCATAGGCCACGAGGAAGCCGTAGCTGATCCTACGATAGTTACTGGTACGTTTCTCCTCGATAACTCATATGCTTGCATACTTTTCGATAGTGGAGCAGAGAAAAGTTTTGTAAGCCATAAATTTGCACACCTACTTAAACAAAAACCCCATGCCTTAGATAAATCATTCATTGTAGAGATGGAAAATGGGAAAAAGGAAAGTACTAACTCCATATATGTAGGTTGTACTCTAACTTTAAATGGCCATACTTTCAAGATAGACCTCATGCCGATCCCAATTAAATGTTTCGACGTTATCATCGGCATGGATTGGTTGAGTCTTCTTCTCGCCGACATCATGTGCTTTGAGAAAGCAGTTCATCTTAACCTTCCTAACAACGAAACCTTAGTTATCTACGACAACAAACCAAGTACGAGCCTTCGCATCATTTTGTGCATCCAAGCTCAGAAGTGCTTATGAAAGGAATATCATGCATTCCTCACACACATCGTCGATACGAGTCAAGAAGTAAAAGACGTTCAGAACATCCCAGATTTACGCAACTTTCCCAACATCTTTCCATAGGAACTCCCAGGATTACCACCACAACGCCAAGTCGAGTTCAGAATTGACTTAGTGCCAGGGGCTACTCCCATAGCCAAATCTCCTTATCGTCTGGCACCGACAGAGATACAGGAACTTTCCAGTTAGCTTAACGAACTTCTCAAGAATGGATTCATTACGCCAAGCTTCTCACCATGGGGAGCATCGGTCTTGTTCGTCAAGAAGAAAGATGGATCGTTTCACATGTGCATCGACTACAGGGAACTCAACAAACTTACCATAAAGAATCATTATCCCTTACCCAGCATTGACGATTTATTTGATCAACTTCAAGGAGCTAACTACTTTTCAAAGATAGATCTATGATCCGGATATCACCAACTACGAGTGCTAGAGGAGGATGTTCCCAAGACAGCCTTCCAAACTCATTATGGACACTACGAGTTTGTAGTGATACCATTCGGATTAACTAACGCGTGCGCAATATTCATGGATCTGATGAATAAGGTGTGTCATCCTTACTTGGATCAGTTCGTCATCATCTTCATTGATGACATACTCATCTACTCTTGAAGTAAGGAGGAACATAGTCAACATCTCCGCAGAGTCTTGGAAACATTACGATCGTAGAAGCTCTATACGAAGTTCTCTAAGTGCAAATTTTGGATTCGAAGAGTCGAATTATTAGGCCACGTTGTTAGCGAAGAGGGAATACACGTGGACCCTTCCAAAATCAAGGCGATTGAGAACTGGTCAGCACCGAAGACACCTACAAAAATTCGTCAATTTCTAGGTCTCGCTGGCTACTATCGCAGGTTCATTCAGAACTTCTCCCGCATAGCGAAACCTCTTACGACACTGACCCAGAAAGGCGTGGCCTTTGACTAGGAAGAGATACAAGATAGAGCATTCCAAACGCTTAAGCGAGCCTTGTGCACCGCACCAATACTATCCCTCCCCGAAGGGATAGAAGACTTCGTTTTATATTGCGATGCATCAAACCAAGGACTCGAATGTGTTTTGATGTAGCGAGGTAAGGTCATCGCCTATGCCTCGAGACAGCTAAAGACACATGAGGTTAACTACACCACACGACATGGAACTAGGAACAATTGTGTTTGCTTTGAAAATCTGGAGACACTACCTGTATGGTCCAAAAAGCACGATCTTTACAGACCACAAAAGTCTACAACATATATTCAACCAGAAGGAGCTCAACATGAGACAACGACGGTAGGTCGAGCTACTCAGTGATTACAAATGCGAAATTCGTTATCATCCGGGTAAAGCCAACGTAGTAGCTGACGCCCTAAGTCAGAAGGAATACTCTGGTCATAGAGTCAAATCTTTGACTCTAACTATCCATTCACACTTATCCACGCAAATTAAGGAGGTTCAGCTCGACGCTTTGAAACCTGAAAATGTGGCAGGTGAATCCCTGAGGGGGATGGATAAGAATTTAGAAGTTAAGGGTGGCGGAGCCTTATACCTCATGGATCGGATTTGGACATCAAAACACGGTGGCTTCAAAGACTTGGTCATGACCGAGGCACACAACACTCGTTATTATGTCCACCCAGGTTCAGATAAGATGTATCTGGATCTTAGAAAGCTATACTGGTGGCCTAACATGAAAGAAAATATTGCTACCTTCATAAGTAAATGCCTTACTTGCGCCAAGGTTAAGGTCGAATACCAGAAACCCTCCGGCCTGCTACAACAACCAGAGATACCGGAATGGAAGTGGGAGCGGATCATTATGGACTTCATAACCAAGTTGCCTAAGACAACGAGTGGACTTGATACCATATGGGTCATCGTCGACAGATTGACCAAGTCCGCACACTTCCTACCCATCAAAGAAACCGAAAAAATGGAGAAACTTACGAGAACCTACATTACGGAGATTGTACAACTGCACGGTGTTCCCATATCCATTATCTCGGACAGAGATAGTAGATTCACTTCTAGGGTCTGGCAGTTGCTACAAAGTTCCCTAGGAACTAGAGTGGACATGAGTACAGCCTACCATCCACAGACCGACAGACAAAGTGAGAGAACTATCCAAACCTTAGAAGATATGTTGCGAGCCTGTGTGATTGACTTTGGGAAAGCTTGGGATACTCATTTACCCCTTGTCGAATTTTCCTACAACAACAATTATCACACGAGCATAAAGGCAGCTCCTTTCGAAGCCCTCTATGGCCGAAAGTGCATATCCCCTCTGTGCTGGGCTAAGGTGGGTGATACCCAGTTAGCTAAGGGACGAGTTCCCGAAAGCACTCTCACGGGTCCGGAGATCATTCGGGAAACAACAGAGAAGATCGTTCAAATTCGTGAATGATTGAAAGCCTCTAGAGACCGACAGAAAAGCTATGCTGACAAGCGAAGGAAACCATTGGAATTACAGGTGGGCGACCACGTTCTACTGAAGGTCTCACCCTGGAAGGGCTTGATATGCTTCGGAAAGAATGGGAAGCTCAATCCAAGATACATAGGGCCTTTTGAGATTCTTGCCCGAATCGGCCCTGTAGCTTACAAACTCAATCTACCGCGCGAACTCAGTAACATACATTCTACCTTCCACGTCTCGAACTTGAAAAAGTGTATGTCCGACGAGACTCTTGTTATCCCACTCGACGAGATCGAGATCAACGAGAGCCTCAACTTCATGGAAGAACCAGTAGATATCATGGACCGAGAGGTCAAGCAAACAAAGCAGAGCCGTATCCCGATAGTGAAGGTTTGCTGGAACGCCAAGCGGGGACCTGAATTCACTTGGGAACGAGAGGATCAGATGAAACGGAAATATCCTCATCTTTTTGCTTAGTTATTTGTAACTACTTATTTCCTTAAATTCTAATTTCGGGATAGAATTCCTTCCAACGGGGGGGGGGGGGGGGGGGTGATGTGACAACCCGAAATTTCCATTATGTACAACATATCAAGTTAATAGAAGTCAGAACAGTTACTGTTAATTTTCAGACTTTTTGGAATAAGTTTGAGTATTCTAGGATTAACACTTTAGGAGATACCATGAGAGAGGATGCCCTAGGGTTTATTGTGCAACAATAACATTCCATAACTCCAAGAAATTGGATTTTATGGCCTAAACAAAGATGTTTACGACCGTAAACCCTAAAAGAGAGTATATATATGACACTTAATCATTATTTACACTTTTTTTTCACAAACTCAAGATCCAAAATCCAATTCTCTCTCAAGTATCTTCGGGTTTTCCTTCTAGATCTTCAACTTGTAAGTGTTTCTAACCCTTTTAAGTTGATATCTACCTTAATCTAGTGATCTAACACACTTCCATCCGTGAAATCATTCCAAAAGGTTAGATCTTCAAGTTTCATCAAGAACAACTAGAACATACACTAGTGTTCTTGACCTTTTGGTACCTTTTCAAGCTTCTAACTAGTAAGTACTCCTACCCTAGTGTATTGTAAAGTTTGTTACACTTCATTACATCAAGAAAAACACCAAGAAACACCAAGATCAAGGTGTTTACGGTCCAAGATGTTCTTGGACCATAAACCCTAGAAATGGTGCCAAAATGTCCCTAGCCCTTTCCTAAGCCTTAGTAACTTGCATAGATCCATTCCTTGATGTGTTAAAGACTTGAAAACATCAAATGACCAAAACCCATAAGGGTTTATGAATGTAAACCCAAATGGAAATGGTCCAGGGACCGTAAACTCCACTTAGGAGTGAAATGGTGCCCTAAACACTTCCATAGGCTTAAGCATGAAGAGGGGATACTTCTAATGGCTTGTAGAGCTTCAAAACAACATATGGTCAAAAGAACATGAGTTTACGGCCGTAAACTCATGTGTTTACGACCGTAAACCCATGGGGGTTATGGTTACCAAACCGTAAACTCCAAGGGAGTTTACCCTTGAACCCCAAACACAATAGCAAGGTCCTACAACACTTAGATGCAATCCTTATGACTTGTAGCACTTATATAAGGTGTTTTACATGTCTTAGGATGTCTTAACTTTGTCAATTAGTAGTTTAAAGACTAATTGGATACATATATGTGTGATTATATGTTAACTAGGATCATTAAGTGTGTACAAGTCCTCACTTGACACCTAGCATCCTACCTTATCCGTTCATCCAAACCACCAACTGCAGGTGAGTTCATACCCCTTAATCAATATTTTAAATGATTTTAAATTCTTTAATGGGGGGAATACAAGTAGAAAACAGTATGTTATAGATTCAATCACATGTGATTTATAACTGTGTTTTCAACCAACTGATTTCACATACTTCAAAATGTGATACATGAAACGGTTTTCAGTCTTAAAATATTTTGTTATCAAATGAATTACTTTTGAAATGTTTTATAAAATGACATCAAGTCATTGTTGTTTATTGTTCGAAACTCTTAAATGTGTTACAAAACCTCTTTCATCTTCTTGATCAAAACAATATATATACACTTATGTTCATATATATATATATATATATATATATATATATATATATATATATATATATATGTATGTATGTATTGATATGAGAGCATTCAATCTTCTTTCAGTTCCCACACTCTTGGGTAGCAAGGGTGTATAAACTTTCTTGGACATCTATTACATTCCAGTAAACTATTATAGGGATAGTTTAGGGGATACAAAACATTATTCCTATTACATGGAATTACACCGAAGTCAGTTCATTCCTGAGTCTATACTAAATGTTATATGAAGAGATACACTTACATGGATCCTCTTACATGGATACACTTACATGGATACTTTTACCTAGATACTATATGATGAGATACTATTACATATTATACATGTAGATAAGATCTGTCTATCCTAGTACAAAAGGATACTATACAGGACTAACCATTCTGAAACCCAGCTGTTAGCAGCAGAGGTAAATGCACATCTACGAATGCCTACAGTTAATACTTTACAAAGGTACCTTTACAGGACTAACCATTCCTGCACCCTGCTGTTAGCTACAGAGGACAATGCATATCTACGGATGCCTATGGTTAATACTATTCGACATTTACTATGTCGTGTTTATCCTAGTACCAAAGGAATTTTCCCTATTACTTTTATTTTGTGATACGTTCACATAAATGATGAGGTAGACTATATATTGTTACTAGTAGTCATACATGGGAAAAACCATCTTTGTTACTTTCAAAACATTCAGGTCTTGGTAGAAGACCACTTTTTTACTAGTAGGAAATATGGGATTTTCTAGGGTTTTCACACTTATATCAAATGTTTCATTCAAAGATTTACATGGCATTCATAACAGCTTTCCAAAACAGAGTAATAACACTTAAATACTTATGAATTCACCAGCTTTATTCTGATCTACACTTTCAAAATAACTTGTATTCTCAGGTCACCAGTAGACAGGTACGATGACCAGGTTTTGAGAAGACGGAGTACATATAAGACTCGTCTTTTATTTTGATTTCATATTTTGGTGTCTTATTACTATAAAAGAACACACATGTATTAAAACTTGACTTTTAATGCAATGGGTGATGTTGTTGCTTGTTTACCACTATACACTGTTATGATACTTCACATGACGTCCTCCACCCCTAAACGTTTCCGCCATTCTTGGTTTTGGGGTGTGACATTACCCATCCTAGTTACTATCTTTGACCAAACACACTTAACTGAGGGGTTCTAATGGAATCCGGTGTGTTAGTGCTGGTATGACGCACCCTATAAGTCTACAAAGGAGGCACCTTTTAACCAAAATGTTTAAAGGTGAAACAATAATGAATTGTTAGAAAGGCTATGCGTCATGAGTTATCTAACTGCGTTTATCTTAGTTATAAGTGTATTGTATTTCGATTTTTATAGTGTTCTGAAAGCAATTCCTACTGAGAGTTCATAATAATCCCCTTTATTTTAGTAGTTCTGTATCCAAGTGAAACCTTGTAATGTGATCCAAGCTAAGTCCTTCTTACAACCACTTGATGTATGCTTAGTTGTATGAGTAAGACTTAATAAACCTTTAAACCTAATGGGCCTGCTGTAAGTCCCTTTTGTTAATGTGATTCTAGTAATTTTTGGTTTCAGAGAAATTTTTGACTTCGATGCAGGTCTACACCACATCATTGTAAGGAAAAGTTTTGACAGCAAATAAATCCCCCGATTAGTGTAACCATTTAAATCGTAGGGTTGAGCTTACACATAGAATAGAGGAGCACCAACGCATACTCAGGAACCTAATCTACAAGGTCTTGTGAGAAGTATGAACTCTACTCATGACGATTCGTCCCTTGTGATGCCAGAGACAAGGTCGATGCACCTTGCATCTCTGCCAATCAACGCTTGGCTACAACCATTCTCTCTTCGAGTGTCGTATGTCTACCCTGTTACTCTTTTTCTCTTGCCCGAGCGATGATATTGTCCTTATGAAGTTGGTCTCTGAAATAGTAGTTTCTTTCCAAATCTTGAGTTTGTGAGATGGTAGCGTCTATAGTAGCATGCAGTTCCCGGACTTGATTCGCAGTCTCCCTGTTTTGATCCCCGATGTTCGCGGTCTGTCGGGTCTTTACCGGGAGGTCTCTATCAGTCGATCCCCCATGGTTGAGGTCATAACAACCTTGTTGGTCTCCAAATGGCGATCGCCATCATTGCTGTTGACTACAACCCTCGATCACGGTTGCCCAACGGGGCACAGGTTCGATGTAGTTGAAACGCTTTGCGAGAACCCTAGCTATGTATGGAGGGTTGATCATATCCGGTTCCTTTTCTGATTTTTCCTCATCTTCATTGGGGTCTTCTTCGGGTTCTTTTCCTAACCATCCACCATTTCCCTGGTTAGGAAAGTAGGGTCACCTGGTAAGTAGAATATTTCCATGATATACATGCGATAATAGGAGGGGTAGAAAGCATATATTAGTCGTATTCCTAGAAATACTTATAGGGGTTTGATCCTCATTAGTTACTTCTATCATGACATAGTGCATACTAATTATATATAACAAGATATGATAGACCTTTAAATAAGTGATCCTACCCTAGGTCCACATCCAAACAAGGAAAATGAGGTAAGGCAATGACCACAGATTCTAAGTCTATAATCTCTAAGTTATATATAATTTTAGAGTATCCACTTAGTGACTATAGACCTATTATTAAGGATCTGTTTAGTTTTCAAATAAGTTATGATATTATAAAATACTCCTATAGTATTTTAAATGTTATGTTTGGTTCTTAGTAACTTTCTTGTATGGGGAGTTTTTAGGCTTGTTGCTCACTACGACCATACTTCGGCATACATTAGTCACACCTCGGATAAATATAGTTGATCAGATTATATCTATCCCAAGTCTTATTACACATCCCAAGGTCTACTCGTAGTGTCCAACTCCTCATTTTACTTCTGTATTGTCCTAGATAATGATACTATACTAGTATGTATGTATGTACTCGTACTTTTAATCAATAAACTATTTCATTTCTAAAAGTATAGTTATTCAAAAATATTTAAATTAGAGACTTTAGTCCCAATGCATTTATAGTTTGTATATCTTATGTGGTTCGATATACTTAGTTCACTATAAACAATGCTCTGATACCAATCTGTCACACCCTAACCAAGGATGGCAGAAACGTCCGGGGGTGGTGGACTTCATGTATAGTATCATAACAACAAGTAAAATAGTGATCAAAGCAATACAACCAATCATAAATATAATCGAAAAATAATTACATGGCTTCAAGTATTACATATTTCAATGATTGATTACAACATGATATAAAAATAGTTGTTCAACGCCGTAGCGTCCCTCCTCAAAAGCTTGTGGTTACTTGATTTTGTTGATTCCCTAAGAATACAAGTAGTTTTGAAAAAGTTTCAACGATTAAGTTGGTAGTTCATAAGCTTTTTAGATGAATAGTTTAGAAACCGATCTTTGTAATGAGTTGTGTGTTACCAAAAAAATACAATATTTTCCTTACAAAAGCGATGTGTAGTCTTAAATGTCAAAAACCAAAATGTACAAGTATTTTCCATGCTTAAAATAAATCATGCAAGTTCAAATCGACATAAACTCGTTTAGTTGAAAGAAAAACCCGGTACTTTGTAATGTACCCCTTTTTGTATAAATCCGATACTTTGTATTCGTACCTCATTTATATGAATAACCCGTCACTTTATAGTTGTACCCCACTTAATGAATAACCCGACACTTTATAGTTGTACCCCACTTAATGTATAACCCGACACTTTATAGTTGTACCCCACTTAATGTATAACCCGACACTTTATAGTTGTACCCCACTTAATATATAACCCGACACTTCATAGTTGTACCCCACATAATGAATAACCCTTTTTGTGTGAAAACCCGATACTTTGTATTGTACCCCTTTAGTATAAAAACCTTTTTGTAATGAGTTCGAAAAGTAAATGGATCATAAATTGTACCTACTATAGTTTATAAAATGTTTGTAAGGTAGTGAACATAACTATGCCTATGATAGTTTATCAAATGTTTGTAAGGTTAGAAATCCTTTTGTTTTCTATGTAATACCTATTTCCAAGATAAAATGACTTGTAATATAACAACACATATTCACATATTGATGCACACCATGCTCGGCAAGTTACAAGGTGCAAATGAATTTATAACAATTTGCTAGTTTTATCCTTTCTGTTTCTGTTCTTGGAATAATTATAGAAAATTCATACAGAGTCGAAAACTGATTCCATAAATTTTAAGAGTTTATAAATTGTGTCTAGTTTGTTCATAATTTTTTCATAATTTTTAGAAGTTTAGATCTTGTGTGAAAGCGTTCATATTCACAGACTGGTCCAAAATCGTAGCTATAACGATAGGCAGTTTTGTAAAAATCACCATAAATTGTAGAAAAATCATATGGAGATGTGCAAGTAGTCATTTTAAAGTTATGAACCTGAACTATTTGCATCTAATACAGTTTTGAAAAATAAAATTTTAAGTTGACCAAAACTGTCCGTGAATGGAGTTAAACTTTTCTGATGAAAGTTGTTGGATGAGTTTAGTTGTGTTCTTGGTGTTTTAACTTGTATTCCCCTCCCCCCTAAAACTTAGGGAAAACATTAAAAGATATGGGTATGAACTCACCTTGAGTGTTCTTAGTAGATGGATGATAGGGAAAAGAAGTGTTCAACTCAAGAACACTTGGGAGTTGCTCGAAGATTTGAAGATCTAACAACAAATATGATGATATTTGTGTAAGGAACCCTTAATTTGGGTGAAGAAGTGTAAAATAACCAAGTTTAGGATGAAGTTTACTTACCAAAGATGTGTGAGAAGCTCAAAACCTCTAGGGAATTTCGAGTTCTTGGAGGGAGGAAGTGAGAGAGAATGAGTTTTTGCTTTTTGGTGAAAAGTGAATGTGGTCTTGGATGTGAAGGATAATGATCCTTTGTGTGTACTACTAAGAAAACTTGTTGAGGAAGTGTGAAAAGTATAATGAATAGGTGAGGTCTGATGGTGAATAGTGACATGGAGTGGGTATGGGAAGGTTGCTTGTGTCATACACTAAGGCAAAGTCAACACTCCACCTAAAATATCCTACCCACTAATTTTTCATAAGGATTATACCCAAAACGTGATTAAATCATGAAATATGGGGTCTTATATGTTGAAATGTGATTTTGGGTGAAAATCCTGTGTTAAAATAATTAAAAACAGACTTAAAACGCAAAACTAGTCGAAAACCGGGAAGAAAAGGCTTTACAGCGAAGCTTCTTGGATAGGGGCCGAAGGTGCGAGGGTCGGAGGAGCGAAGGCGAAGGGGAGGTTTCGGTCCGAAGGAGGAGGTTTCGGGTTCGGCTCGCAAGGAGCTTCGGGTTCGGTTCGCAAAGCAGCATCGGCTTCGGTACAGTAGGGTTCGGTCCCTTAAGGGACCTTCGGTTCTTAAGAGGGTTCGCCCCTTATGAGAAGTTTTCGGCTCCTTAAGGCTGTTTTGCCCATTTTTACCCCGTTTTAAGTGATTTTTGACCCGATTAAGGGTCGGGATGACCCGAATGATTTCAAAAAGTTATAGGAACTTTTAAGAGACAGTTGGGAGAGAGTTTTAATATAGAGAGCTAGAGTGAAAGAGATTGGGAGAGACTTCTTTTGTGACATTTTTAAGTGTTTGGCTTCGTAACGCAAGGTTCGTACACCCCGTTAAGCCTCGTTATGATTGTTATATGTCCCCGTAGGGTATGAAATAGTGTTTTACAGAATAGTTTCTTCACTTACCCCGACTAGGGTTTAGAATTTATGAACAAACGAACTTTCCAAGTGATAACTTCTTATTAAAATAGCAAAGTGAACAACTTTAAACATAAGGAAAACCCTAATATACAAGGGTTAGATGAGTTGACCGGTTTGACCCGTTGACTTTATTTGACTTTGACTTGACCAGAAATTGACGATTGTCATAGTTCCAAAGATAAAAATCTTCGAAAACAAAAGGGAGAAAATATAATTGATGGTCCAAAAGAGAAAATAGAATCTCTTGAAAAGATTAATGAAGCTTTAGAAGAGACCAATGACATAACAAAAGAAACCAGGGTACCTGAAAATTATGAAAATGAAGAAATCTCAATAAATTGTGTAATGACAAGAATAAGATGGAACCAAAATAAGATAGACGTCGACGATAAATTTTCATATCATGTTGCGCGTGAGATTATGGAAGAAAATGAGGATCTTGAACCTAAATCTATAGAGGAATGTAGAAATGGAAAAGATTGTCCAAAATAGAAAGACGCAATCAACAAAGAGCTTAACTCTCTTACTCAACGAAAATTTTTTGGACCTGTAGTCCGTACAACAAATGGAGTAAGACCATTGGGACACAAATGGATATTTGTGCGCAAAAAAATGAGAAAAATGAAGTTGTGAGATATCAAGCAAGACTTGTTGCACAAGGTTTTAACTAAAGGCCCAGAATTGATTATGAAGAAACATACTCTCCTGTGGTTGATGCAATTACATTATGTTATTTAATAAGTCTGGCAACACATGAAAAACTGGAGATGTGTCTGATGGATGTAGTTACCGCCTATTTATATGGTTCACTTGAGAATGATATTTATATGAAAATCCCAGAAGGGTTTAAGGTGCTAGAAGCACAAACTCCTAATTCTATTGAAGTATATTCGGTAAAATTAAATAAATCTTTGTATGAATTGAAACAATCTGGCTGTATGTGATTCAATACTTTAAGTACATTTTTGTTGAAAGAGGACTATAAAAATGATCTATTAAGTCCATGTGTATTTATAAAAATATATGGATCATAATTTGTGTTAATTGTTGTTTACGTAGATGATTTGAACATAACTGGAACTCTAGGAGAATTGAAAAATGCCACTTCTTGTTTGAAAGAAAATTTTGAAATGAAAGATCTTGGTAAAACGAAATTTTGTTTGGGTCTTCAAATTAAGCACACCAAAAATGGAGTTTTTGTAGATCAATCCAGTTATCTAGAAAAGGTGCTTAAAATGATTTATAAGGATAAATCACATCCATTGAGTAACTCAATAGTAGTAAGGCATTTAGATGTTGAAAAGGACCAATTTCGGCCTTGTGAAAATCATGAAAAGCTTAATGGTTCCGAAGTACCATATCTTAGTGTTATTGGTGAACTAATGTATCTTGCTAATATTACGAGGCTTGATATATCTTTTGCTGTAAACTTATTAGCAAGATATAGTTCTTGCCCAACAAGAAGACACTGGAATGGAGTCAAACACATTCTTCAATATCTTCGAGGTACAATGGATATGTGCTTATATTATTCAAATTCATCAAATGCGAAGTTAATTGGTTATGTAGATGTTGGATATTTGTCTGATCCACACAAAGCTCGATCCCAAACAGGTTATTTATTCACTTGTGGAGGTACCGCAATTTCTTGGCGTTCTGTTAAACAAACTTTAGTTGCTTCTTCTTTTAACCATGCAGAGATTATAGGAATTCATGAGGCAAGCCGTGAATGTAGTTTGTTAAGAAATTTAACTTATCACATTCGTGAGAATTATGGTTTAACTTCTAACATGGACGATCCAACCATACTATATGAAGATAATGTGGCTTGTATATCCCAATTCAAGGAAGGGTTTATGAAAGGAGACAAAACCAAACATATATCACCAAAGTTTTTTTTCCTCATGATCTTCAAAAGGAGTGTGGCATCAACATCCAAAAAAAATTCAATCAAGTAACAACTTGGCAGATTTGTTCACTAAAACGCTTCCTACATCCAAATTTGAAAACATGGCACAAAACATTGGAATGTGACGCTTTAAGGAAATCAAGTGATGTGATGATCAGGGGGAGTTGGAAACATATTGTACTCTTTTCCTTAGCTATGCATGTTTTTTCCATTGGATTTTCTTAGCAAGGTTTTTAACGAGATAATTGTTCCTAATATCTATTATTAATCATGTACTATTTTTCCTTAATAAATGGGTTTTTCCCATGAGGTTTTACCTATTAAGGTTTTAACAAGACATGATACAATCGTCATTCAAGGGGGAGTGTTATGGAATATTAGTTTGTAAATGACCATTGGATTCTTCATTCTCCCATAACTCCCCATCATTATTTAGTATTAGTAACAACCATTTCAATATGTTTTATGAATGTAATAATGCACCATCATAATGTGCATTCATTTTATAGCTCATATTTCATCTTATTTTGATAGTATAAATAGTAAACCATATATATTAGAAACTCGATGATTTTCATCAGAGTATTAGAATAAAAGTTCTATCCCCTCTCATATATTTCTTACTTTGCAATTTATTTTGTTATTAGATCATATCTTATAACAGTACAATTCGTTTTCATTTAGTTATTTAATTAGTCGTTTTAATAATTTTCTTATGTTTTGATGAGAATACAGAATACAATGATTAAAATAAATAACAAATATATGTGAATAACACTAAAGGGATAAAGTTATAACGACGGACAGGGACTAAAACTGGACAATAGGAAATATTTATAACGTTAAAACCTAGTTAATAAGGACTATTATGTGTTAAACAAAAACCTTAGGGATCAAAACCATCAAATTGTGAAAGATTACATGCAAGAGGCCTTTCTTTCCGTCGTGACCCAGCTAGTCACGACCTTTGAAGCCCAAGGAAAACAGGGATCGGCTCCTTATACATCTTTTATGGTCCGTATATCCGTTTTCATAAGATCTTCTAATAACACAATCAGTTTCAATCGTCCCTCTCGCCCTCCCTTCACCAAAACCCTAGAAATCCATACCACCGGAATCAAATGTCGGACCAAATTCCTTTCTATATCCAAGAGGAGATCATGAAAAAGCTTCCTGTCAAATCACTAGTTCAGTTTAGATCTGTCTGCAACGAATGGAAGAGTTTCATCGACAGCTCTAAGTTTATTGCTGCTCACTGCGTTACTCAGCCGCAGAATCTGCTTTTAAGCTACGAAGATCCGGTAGAAAAATCGGAAAAATGTGTTTCTTTTATGGATGATGACACTTTCCCTCAACAGAGGTTCGTTCATACCCTTCCCATGTCCGTTAAACTCCTCATAGGCTCAACCATAGTCGGTAGCTCTTATGGATTGTTATGCTTCCGTGGTCATTGTGGGAAACGCGAGGATCTCTGGACGAAATTGGAAACGGAGACTGTTGTTCTGTGGAATCCTTTGATTAGAAAGACAATTACTATTCCTATGCCTAACAAGTTTAATAAGGACCATGAAACTGATCTTGGTTTTGGGGTTTGCCCTGTTACTATTGACCTTAAGATCGTTGAGATCACGCAATTTCACAAAACAAGCTACAATTGTGAAGCTAAAGTTTATACTGTGAGCTCAGGCAAATGGAGAAGTCTATCTAGCAATGTTCCGAGTAAACAGTTTCGTGTCTTCTGGGCTCAAGTGGTTGTTGATAGGTTTATTTATTGGTGTGCTTTTGACCCTACGACTATAGATAACGAGTTACCAAATCATAATTTTATAATGTCATTTGACATAACTAATGAGAATTTTGGAGTGGTAGAACTCCCAGATTGTTTAAGGCGCCACTCTCCCTCTTAGTTGTGTATTTCTAATGTAAGGGAGTCTCTTGTCATGCTCGAATATGATAGCTTTGTGAAACGTGCTTGTGGTGTATGGATGAGGGATAATGGTGTTGACAAATCATTTACTAAGAGATTTACTGTTGAGGCTCCACCATATTCGTTAATGTCAATAATAACACTTGGATTTAGGAAGAGTGGTCAACCTTTATTGGAAGTGGAAAATTGTGATGAATATATTGGACGAAGTGCACTTGTGGTGTATGAGCCCAACTTAGAATACTTCGATGATATTGGGATTTATGCAACAACTGAATCTTTCGCTGTGAATTCGTATATGGAAACTCTAGTTTTGCTTGGTTGATTTGATAGTATTAGTTACTGATGATAAATCTCACATTTTTGTAAATTATAGGATTAAAATATCAAGTTAGGAGGCAACGTGAGTGATTTTTTCATGGGTGTAAATCTGAAATTTCTTTGTTTCTGCTTTCTCAAACTATGATGCTTGCATATTGATAATATCAGAGTAATTTAGTTTATAATTGTTTGCGTGATCGTATAACTCTACAAAGAATAGGAATGGGAAAAATAAGTGATGCTACTCACATTGTTATCTCCTTGGCTTCATATTAATTTCTTCTATCAATTGCAATTGCTTAGGCTGTGATGCTACACGATATGAGATTTTTGAGTTGTTATGATTTTCTTATTTCTTTTATATATAAGAACTTTTGTTTCCCTTTGTTAATTTAAATACACAACTCAACTTCATGAAAAAAATCTCAATAAATTGTGTCTAATCAAAGTTCTAAACCAAAAAAAATTTCAATAAATCCTTCAATTATTGTATACATGTTTGTATCAACAATTATTTGTATGTTCGAGTTGCTTTAAAACAATAATTATTTAAAAATCATGGTTATATCATATTATCCATTATCCATTTAAATCTCTTTTAAAATGCAAATCGTGTATCTTATTACTTTATATTTTAGTATATGTTCAATATTTTAATTATAATAATAAGTGTTTTTTAACATTTTCTTTCACTTATTAATAATAATAAGTGGTTTTAAAATTAATGAAAAATAATTATAAATAATAAAATCAAATTATAAAAATCATGGATATATCATATTATCCATGTAAGTTTCTTTTGAAATACAAATTGTTTATCTGATCACTTTATTATTTAGTGTATGTTTTACATTTTAATAATAATATTAAGTGTTTCTTAAAAATCTTTTTTAACATATTATTAATAATAAGTGGTTTAAAAATAATGAAAAATAATTTTAAATAATAATAACATCACATTATAAATTATATTTAGTTACAAATAAATTGTATTTTAAATGAACGTCGTTATTGAAATTATAAAATGATTGCATGAGTAAAAACATAATTAATCAATAATAATAATTGTTAAAAATAATACGAAATAGATAATTATATTTAATTCTATTAATGAGAAAGGTGGGTTGAAGTCAATGAAGATTATCGTTAAAAATAATTTAGATTTTATATATATAAATTATTGTAAAAATATTATCTCAAAGTAAATGTCAATGACATAACCATTTTAAACATATATTTTTTAATATTTTAATAATATACTTTTAACCTGTGTTGTACAACTCGCAGAAATTCGAATAGTATACTTATGAATGAATCATTTTCCTTTTACTACATTCATTTGAAACTCCCATTACTTTTGAATTTTTTCTAATAATGATTATAAGTTGTTTAATAAGGTTAAATAAATACCAAATTTAAAGTGTAATCATATATAAACTTAATTTCAATATTAAAAGAATATTTTCACTTTTACTTATAAACTTATGTTTTTTTTAACTTTTAATATATTATACATAATTTATTTGTTTTAATATATTATAGGATGTAAACCATTATCATTTTAAATCGACAACTTTTGAACAAATTGTATAAAATACTTAAATTATTAGTTTAAATATAACATTAAATGGTAAACTACTTAAATATAAATATAATATTATAGGGTCAAGTTCAATATAAACTTCAGTTCCACTTAAAAATCCCAAAGAATATTTTGTGAATAGTGAAAAATGATGAAATTGTAGTGCTAAATGCAAAATCTAAATTATAATATTAATTTAAGTAAAATATTTTATAAAGATATTTTTATAATCGTTAAAAGTTTTCAAATAAGTAAATAAAAATAACTTACAATAACAGTGATTAAAATAACTCAATATAAATGATTATATTGTCACCTTTAAAATGAAAAAAAAAAAATATTTGATATTTTAAATAATTATAATGATAGAAATTAAAAGGGTAAGCAAATAAATTTTTAAAAATTAATTGACAATAACTACAACATTAAATTACATTAAACTATATATTATATTTAATTTTATTTATGAGTAACTCGCGAGTAGAAATCATTCAAATTGT
This sequence comes from Lactuca saligna, assembly GCF_052625555.1. Taxonomy (NCBI): domain Eukaryota; kingdom Viridiplantae; phylum Streptophyta; class Magnoliopsida; order Asterales; family Asteraceae; genus Lactuca; species Lactuca saligna. Next base: position 15,532,354 of record NC_136418.1, on the reverse strand, counting down.
TGAGATTATGCAGTTATAATAGATGTATATGCTATCGTATAATTTAAAATAATCAATATGTTATCGTATAATTTGAAACCTCCTATTATAATTAATATCACTCAAAAGTCTCTTAATAATGATTAACAATTCAAAGATTTTATAACTTATATAGTATATTTAATAAACATTTAATGGATAGTCTACTATAAAGGGCTAATCGCTTTGAGTAGACACACAAATACAAATCACATACAAAATTCAAAAAGAAAACACGTTTAAAGTTTTTTATTTTGTTTGAGGGGTTTGGATCATTTTTCGACCCATCTATATTGAAGTTTTTAATTTGTAACCTTTTTATATACTAATTCTTTTTTTGTATTTTCTTGGTTTAACTATTATTTTAAGAATATCATTGTATGTTGTGGTTGAAATTTTAATGCACATTAAATTAGATTCATATTATTGATCATATGTTATGGAAGGTGATATATATATATATATATATATATATATATATATATATATATATATATATATATATATATATATATAATATTTAATTAACTATTGTATACATGTTTGTAAGTTCGTGTTACTTCAAAGCAATAATTATTTTAAAATCATGGATATGTCAAATTATCCATTATCCAAGCAAGCCACTTTTAAAATGCAAATTGTGTATCTTATCACTTTATATTTTAGTATATTTTTAACATTTTAATTATAATAATAAGTATTTTTTAACATTTTCTTTCACTTATTATTAATAATAAGTTGTTTTAAAATTAATGAAAAATAATTATAAATAATAAAATCAAATTATAAAAATCATGGATATGTCATATTATCAATGTAAGTCTCTTTTGAAATACAAATTGTTTATCTGATCACTTTATTATTTTGTGTATGTTTCACATTTTAATAATAATATTAAGTGTTTGTTAAAAGTCCTTTTTAACTTAAAATAACTTACAATAACAGTAGTTAAAAATAACTCTATATAAATGATTATATTATCACCTTTAAAATAAAAAAAAATGTTTGTTGTTTTAAATAATTATAATGATAGAAATTAAAAGGGTAAGCAAATAAAATTTAAAAGTTAATTAACAATAACTACAACATTAAATAATATTAAACTATATATTATATTTAATTTTATTTATGAGTAACTCGCAAGTAGAAATCATTCATATTATTGAGATTATGCAGTTATAATAGATATATACACTATCGTATAATTTAAAATAATCAATATATTATATCAATTTCTTATACAAATTATTATATCAAATTTAACAACAATGTTATGGTTATATTTAAAAAAAACATAATATATTTGTAAAGATTACTTAATACCTTATGTTAATATGTTGGATGATGTGAATTTTAATCCTTCCCCAAGTATTTCTTGCAAAATTATCTTTTACATTCTTTAATAAAATTTGGGTTTAGTGGGTGCCTTTCACCAAACATTTTATCCAATTGATCTAACATTTGTTTGTGAAAATATGCAACTATCACGAATATAATTAAATTCGCAAACTACTAAAAAACAAATTGTGGCTTAGGCCTACTCACGAGTTTAGCGACATAAATGTCTTTTTTTATATATTTGAAAAAAGAATGATCCTTGGTAATAACGTATATTAGCTCAAGATTCTAAGAATTTTGTTGAACGGTGAACAATTCTTAATTATTATATCAACGGAATTTGTTTGCATGTGCATTTTACATGCTTTTGTTTACATGCATGAATAATGATGCTGCTATGCATATCTTTCATGACAAATGTCCTTTTACATAATACGCGTATCTAATGTTGTTTCCCTATATTTGTGTCAGACATATGGAAATTTTTGTCAAATAATTTATCAATCCATTTATTGATAAAAATGGTGTCAATATGTAGATAGCTGCGTTTCATAATGCAATTAAGTATTTGATACCCATTTGTTGAAAGCTTCATTTCCAAATCAAATAGACTGTTTTATTTATTAAAGGGAGAACAAGGCTTCAATGATTGTTTTACTAGTCATACTATACTTATAAAGAAGACATTTAAACTTGAACCTCATGTATTTGAAACCCCAACAAAATTTTACAAACACATCATGCATTTGAAACCTCCTATTATAATGAATATCACTCAAAAGTCTCTTAATAATGATTAACAATTCAAAGATTTTGTAACTTATATAATATATTTAATAAACAATTAATGGATAGTCTATTATAAAGGGCTAATCTCTTTGAGTAGACACACAAATACAAATCACATACAAAATTCACAAAGAAAACAAGTTTAAAGTTTTTTGTGTTTGTTTGAAGGCTTTGGACCATTTTTCGAGCCATGTATGTTGAAGTTTTTAATTTGTAACTTTTTTATATACTATTTTTTTTTTTTTTTTGTATTTTATTGGTTTAAGTATTATTTTAAAAATATCATTGTATGTTGTGGTTGAAATTTTAATGCAAATTAGATTAGATTCATGTTATTGATCATATGTTATGGAAGGTGAAAATATATATATATATATATATATATATATATATATATATATATATATATATATATATATATATATTATTTAATTAACTATTGTATATATGTTTGTATGTTCGTGCTGCTTCAAAGCAATAATTATTTAAAAATCATGGATATGTCATATTATCCATTATCTATTTAAGCCTCTTTTAAAATGCCAATTTTGTATCTTATCACTTTATATTTTAGTATATGTTTAACATTTTAATTATAAAAATAAGTGTTTTTTAAAATTTTCTTTCACTTATTAATAATAATAAGTGGTTTTAAAATTAATGAAAAACAATTATAAATAATAAAATCAATTATAAAAGTTATGGATATGTCATATTATCAATGTAAGTCTTTTTTAAAATACAAATTGCTTATCTGATCACTTTATTATTTAGTATATGTTTCACATTTTAATAATAATATTAAGTGTTTCTTAAAAGTCTTCTTTAATTTATTATTAATAATAAGTGCTTTAAAATTAATGAAAAATAATTTTAAATAATAATGACATAAAATTATAAATTACATTTAGTTACAAATAAATTGTATTTTAAATGAACGTCGTTATTGAAATTATAAAATGATTGCATAAATAAAAACATAATTAATTAATCATAATAATTGTTAAAAATAATACAAAATAGATAATTTTATTTAATTCTATTAATGAGAAAGGTGGGTTGAAGTCAACGGAGATTATCGTTCAAAATAATTGAGATTTTATATGTATAAATTAGTGTAAAAATATTATCTCAAAGTTAATGTCAATGAGATAACCATTTTGAACATATATTTTTTAATATTCTAATAATATACTTTTAACCTGTATTGTGCAACACGCGCAAATTCGTCTAGTATACTTTCAAATGAATCATTTTTTTTCTCTACATTCATTTGAAATTTCCATACAATTTTCCTTTCACCACATTCATTTGAAACTCCTATTACTTTTGAATTTTTTTTAATAATGATTATAAGTTGGTTAATAATGTTCAATAAATATCAAACCTAAAGTGTAATCATATATAAATTTAATTTCAATATTAAAAGAATATTTTTACTTTTACTTATAAAGTTATGTATTTTTAACTTTTAACATATTATACTTAATTTATTAGTTCTAATATATTGTTGGATGTAATCCATTATCATTTTAAATCTACAACTTTTGAACAAGTTGTATAAAATACTTAAATTATTAATTTAAATATAACATTATATGGTAAACTATTTAAATATAAATATAACATTATAGGGTCAAGTTCAATATAAACTTCAGTTCCACTTAAAAAACCAAAAGAAATATTTTGTGAATAGTGAAAAATGATGAAATTGTAGTGCTAAATGCAAAATCTAAATTATAAAATCAATTTAAGTAAAATATTTCATAAATATATTTTTATAATCGTTAAAAGTTTTCAAATAAGTAACTTAAAATAACTTACAATAATAGTAGTTAAAAATAACTCTATATAAATGATTATATTGTCACCTATAAAATCAAAAAAAAAAAATGTTTGATGTTTTAAATAATTATAATGATAGGAATTAAAAGGGTAAGCAAATAAATTTTAAAAATTAATTAACAATAACTTCAACATTAACTAACATTAAACTGTATATTATATTTAATTTTATTTATGAGTAACTCACGAGTAGAAATCATTCAAACTGTTGGGATCATGCAGTAATAATAGATGTATATACTATTGTATAATTTAAAATAATCAATATATTATATCAATTTCGTATACAAATTATTATATCAAATTTAAAAACAATGTTATGGTTATATTTAGAAAAAACATAATATATTTGTAAAGATTACTTAATGCCTTATGTTAATATGTGGATGATGTGAATTTTAATCCTTCGCCAAATATTTCTTGCAAAATTTTCTTTTATATTGTCTAATAAAATTTGAGGTTAGTGGGTTCCTTTCACCAACCATTTTATTCAACTGATCTAACATTTGTTTGTGAAAATATGCAACTATAACAAATATTAATAAATTCTCAAAGTACTAAAAAAGGAATTGTAGCTTAGGCCAATTCACGAGTTTAGCGACATATATGTCTTTTTTTTATATATTTGAAAAAATAATGGTCCTTGGTAACAATGCATATTAGCTCAAGATTCAAGAATTTTGATGAACTGTGAATAACTCTTAAATATTATATCAACGGAATTTGTTTGCATGTGCATTTTACATGCTTTAGTTTAATTGCATGAATAATGATGCTGCTATGCATATCTTTCATGACAAATGTCATTTTACATAATACGTGTATCTAATGTTGTTTCCCTATATTTGTGTCAGATAGATGGATATTTTTGTCAAATAATTTTTCTATCCATTTATTGATACAAATGGTGTCAATATGTAGATAGCTACGTTTCTTAATGCAATTAAGTATTTGATACCCATTTGTTGAAAGCTTCATTTCCTAATCAAATAAATTGTTTTATTATTAATGGGAGAACACGGCTTCAATGATTGTTTTACTAGTCATACTATACTTATAAAAAAGACATTTTTCCTTGAACCTCATGTATTTGAAACGCCAACAAAAATTTACGAGCACCTCATGCATTTGAAACCTCCTATTATAATGAATATCACTCAAAAGTCTCTTAATAATGATTAACAATTCAAATATTTTATAACTTATATAATATATTTAATAAACATTTAATGGATAGTCTACAATAAAGTGGTAATCGCTGTGAGTAGACACACAAATACAAATCACATACAAAATTCACAAAGAAAACACGTTTAAAGTTTTTTGTGTTTGTTTGAAGGCTTTGGACCATTTTTCGAGCCATCTATGTAGAAGTTTTTAATTTGTAACTTTTTTATATACTAATTCTTGTTTGTATTCTCTTGGTTTAACTATTATTTTAAGAATATCATTGTATGTTGTGGTTGAAATTTTAATGCAAATTAGATTAGATTCATGTTATAGATCATATGTTATGGAAGGTGATATATATATATATATATATATATATATATATATATATATATATATATATATATAATCTTTAATTAACTATTGTATACATGTTTGTATGTTCGTGTTGCTTCAAAGCAATAATTATTTAAAAATCATGGATATGTCATATTATCTATTATCCAAACATGCTTGTTTTAAATGCAAATTGTGTATCTTATTACTTTATATTTTAGTATATGTTTAACATTTTAATTATAATAATAAGAGTTTTTTGACATTTCCTTTCAGTTATTAATAATAATAAGTGGTTTTAAAATTAATGAAAAATAATTATAAATAATAAAATCAAATTTTAAAAATCATGGATATGTCATATTATCCATGTAAGTCTCTTTTGAAATACAAATTGTTTATCTGATCACTTTATTATATAGTGTATGTTTCATATTTTAATAATAATATAAAGTGTTTTTTAAAAGTCTTCTTTAATTTATTATTAATAATAAGTGGTTTAAAATTAATGAAAAATAATTATAAATAATAATAATATCAAATTATAAATTACATTTAATTACAAATAAATTGTATTTTAAATGATCGTCGTTATTGAAATTATAAAATGATTGTATAAGTAAAAACATAATTAATCAATCATAATAATTGTTAAAAATAATATTAAATAGACAATTATATTTAATTCTATTAATGAGAAAGTTGAGTTGAAGTCAATGAAGATTATCTTTCAAAATAATTGAGATTTTATATGTGTAAATTAGTGTAACATTATAGGGTCAAGTTAAATATAAACTTCATTCCACTTAAAAAACCAAAAGAATATTTTGTGAATAGTAAAAAATGATGAAATTGTAGTGCTAAATGCAAAATCTAAATTATAATATCAATTTGAGTAAAATATTTCATAAATATAATTTTATAATCGTTTAAAGTTTTCAAATAAGTAACTTAAAATAACTTACAATAACAGTAGTTAAAAATAACTCTATATAAATGATTATATTGTCACCTTTAAAATCAAAAAAAAAAAAATGTTTGATGTTTTAAATAATTATAATGATATAAATTAAAAGGATAAGCAAATAAAATTTAAAAATTAATTAACAATAACTACAACATTAAATAACATTAAACTATATATTATATTTAATTTTATTTATGAGTAACTCGCGAGTAGAAATCATTCAAATTGTTGAGATTATGCAGTTATAATAGATGTATATAGTATAATTTAAAATAATCAATATATTATATCAATTTCGTATACAAATTATTATATCAAATTTAACAACAATGTTATTGTTATATTTAAAAAAACATAATATATTTGTAAAAATTACTTAATGCCTTATGTTAATATGTTGGATGATGTGAATTTTAATCCTTCCCCAAGTATTTCTTGCAAAATTTTCTTTTATATTGTCTAAGACAAAATTGCAAAAATGGTCCTTGTGGTTTGTCAATTTCTATGGGTAAGTTCCAAAAAAAAGTTTATTAACAAAAAAGGTCCCTATTTGATGGTTATGTTGCGGTTTTGGTCGTAACTTCGTTAAGTTTAACAACATGATTGTTAACTTTTGGCGAATGACGGATTTACCCCTGGGACCATTTTTGCAGTTTTATATTTTTACCAAACTATAAGGACTAATTATGCAACTTTTCTTTTACATTTTATTGAATTATTATATATTAATTATTTTAATTACTTTTTTCTTTTTAACTTTTTTCTTGTTGTATTATTTGTTATTGGGTTATTATATATTAATAAATATTATTTTTAATATATTTTATTTATATATTAATAAGTATTACTTTTTTTTATTATTAACTTTTTAATTATTATTTTTTTTTGAATTTCTTCTTTATTGCATTAATTCTTTTTTATTGGTTTATTATATATTAATAAATATTATTTTTAACATATAATAGTTATCTATTAGTAAGTGTTACTTTTTTGGATTATTAAATTTATTTAATTAATTTTTTAAATTTTTTCATTTCGTTAATTCTTTTGATTGGATTATTATATATTAATAGATATTATTTTTAATATATTATATTTATATATTAATAAATATTACATTTTTATTATTAATTTTTTTTAATTGATTTTTTAAAATTTCTTTTTTTATTGGATTAATTCTTTTTTATTGGATTATTATATATTAAACAAATATTATTTTTAGCATATAATATTTATTTGTTAGTAAGTGTTACTTTATTTGATTATTAACTTTATTTAATTAATTTCTTTTTAAAAACTTTTATTGCATTAGTTCTTTTTATTGGATTATTAATTTAAATTTATTATTTTTATTTATAATAAATAATATTTATTTAATTGTTTAATTTTATTTTAATTTCTTTCTTTATTGTTTTAAATAAAAATACCAAACACTCCGAGTCAGCTCCTCCATTCGTTGCACTTTACCACCTTGCGTCGTCGTATCATCTCGCTAGAAATCATCGATCATCAACTACAGTCGGCCATTCTCAATGAAAACTACACCAGTTGACTACCCACACAATGTGAAATAAATCCCAGAAAACATACTTCATTCAGCCGACCATTCATTACAGATACCACCATCGATGACGACAATGTTAGATCGAGGGTTTTCAAACCACCATAGCTGCTATAGGTGGTGACAAAGTTGTAGAACTCGTTACTCGGTACACGTTCAGCCGACTGCCGAGTAGTGAATACTCAGATTTGGTAATTTATGTACAAATATTTTTAGGAAAATTATATATGTCAAAATCATAAGTTTATTGAAATAAATAACAAATTTAGATATATGTGAATACACAAAAACTAAAATATACACGATGATCTCACTTCGTGAATAATTGCTGAACTTATATATTTATATATATAGTAATAGGATTGGAGACGACCCAATAGTGGTTTGTTGTGACTGAGTGATGGTGTTGGTGTTGTCCAAAATATATTATCTTCCAAATATTTAAAATAAATTAAAGAATGTGGGGTGGGTATGAATTTTTGGTATTTTTATTTGAAACAATAAAGAAATAAATTTAAAAAATAATAAAAACAATTAAAAAATATTATTTATTATAAGTATAAATAATAAATTTAAGTTAACAATCCAAGAAAAAGAACTAATGCAATAAAAAAAATTAAATAAAATTAATAATCCAATAAAGTAATACTTACTAATAGATAAATATTATATGCTAAAAATAATATTTGTTTAATATATAATAATCCAATAAAAAAGAATTAATGCAATAAAGGAAAATTAAAAAAAATCAATTGAAAAAATTAATAATAAAAATGAAATATTTATTAATATATAAATATAATATATTAAAAATAATATTATTAATATATAATAATCCAATCAAAACAAATAACAAAATAAAAAAAATTAATTAAATGAATTTAATAATCCAATAAAATAACACTTACTAATAGATAAATATAATATTATATGTTAAAAATAATATTTATTAATATATATAATAATCCAACAAAAAAGAATTAATGCGACAAAGAAAAAATTCAAAAAATTTATTAAAAAAAAATAATTATAAAAAAAGTAATATTTATTAATATATAAATCAAATATATTAAAAATAATATTTATAAATATATAATAATTCAATAAAAATATAATACAATAAGTAAAAAGTTAAAAAGAAAAAAAGTAATTCAAAAAAATGAAAAAGAAAAATTGCATAATTAGTCCTTGTAATTTGGTAAAAATATAAAACTGCAGAAATAGTACCAGCGGTAAATTCATCATTTGCCAAAACTTAACAGCGATGCTGTTAAACTGAACGAAGTAAGAACCAAAACCACAACAAAACCATCAATTAAGGATCTTTTTTGCTAAAAAACGTTTTTTTGGACATTACCCACAGAAATTAACAAACCACAGGGACCATTTTTGTAATTTTTTCATTGTCTAATAAAATTTAGGTTTAGTGGGTGCCTTTCACTAAAATTTTTATCCAATTGATCTAACATTAGTTTGTGAAAATATGCAACTGTCAAGAATATTAATAAATTCTCAAACTACTAAAATAAAAATTGTGGCTTAGGCCAATTCACGAGTTTAGCGACATATATGTCTTTTTTTTATATATATTTGCAAAATTAATGATCCTTGGTAATAACGTATATTAACTCAAGATTCAAAAATTTTGTTGAACGGTGAATAACTCTTAAATATTATATCAACGGAATTTGTTTGCATGTGCATTTTACATGCTTTAGTTTACTTGCATGAACAATGATGTTGCTATGCATATCTTTCATGACAAATGTCATTTTACATAATACGTGTATCTAACGTTGTTTCCCTATATTTGTGTCAGACAGATGGATATTTTTGTCAAATAATTTATCTATCCATTTATTGATACAAATGGTGTCAATATGTAGATAGCTGCGTTTCTTAATGCAATTAAGTATCTGATACCCATTTGTTGAAAGCTTCATTTCCTAATCAAATAGATTGTTTTATTATTAAAGAGAGAACACGGCTTCAATGATTGTTTTACTAGTCATACTATACTTATAAAGAAGATATTTTTCCTTAAACCTCGTGTATTTGAAACGCCAACAAAAATTTACGAGCACCTCATGCATTTGAAACCTCCTATTATAACGAACATCACTCAAAAGTCTCTTAATAATGATTAACAATTCAAAGATTTTATAACTTATATAATATATTTAATAAACACTTAATGGATAGTCCACTATAAAGGGCTAATCTCTTTGAGTAGACACACAAATACAAGTCACATACAAAATTCACAAAGAAAACACGTTTAAAGTTTTTTGTGTTTGTTTGAGGGCTTTGGACCATTTTTCGAGCCATCTATGTTGAAGTCTTTATTTTGTAACTTTTTTATATACTAATTCTTGTTTGTATTTTCTTGGTTTGACTATTATTTTAAGAATATCATTGTATGTTATGGTTGAAATTTTAATGCAAATTAGATTGGATTCATGTTATAGATCATATGTTATGAAAGGTGATATATATATATATATATATATATATATATATATATATATATATATATATATATATATATATATATAATATTTAATTAACTATTGTATATATGTTTGTATGTTCGTGTTGCTTCAAAGCAATAATTATTTAAAAATTATGTGTATGTTATATTATCCATTATCCATGTAAGCCTCTTTTAAAATGCAAAATTTGTATCTAGTCACTTTATATTTTAGTATATATGTTTAACATTTTAATAATAATAATAAGTGTTTTTTAAATTTTTCTTTCACTTATTAATAATAACAAGTGGTTTTAAAATTACTGAAAAGTAATTATAAATAATAAAATCAAATTATAAAAATCATGGATATGTCATATTATCAATGTAAGTCTCTTTTGAAATACAAATTGTTTATCTGATCACTTTATTATTTACTGTATGTTTCACATTTTAATAATAATATTAAGTGTTTCTTAAAAGTCTTCTTTAACTTATTATTAATAATAAGTACTTTAAAAATAATGAACAATAATTTTAAATAACAATAACATAAAATTATAAATTACATTTAGTTACAAATAAATTGTATTTTAAATGAACGTCTTTATTGAAATTATAAAATGATTGCATAAGTAAAAACATAATTAATCAATCATAATAATTGTTAAAAATAATACGTAGTAAATAATTTTGTTTAATTCTATTAATAAGAAAGGTGGGTTGAAGTCAATGAAGATTATCGTTCAAAGTAATTGAGATTTTATATGTATAAATTAATGTAAAAATATTATCTCAAAATTAATGTCAATGACATAACCATTTTTAAATATATATATTTTTTAATATTTTAATAATATACTTTTAACCTGCATTGTGCAACACGCGCAAATTCGTCTAATATACTTAAAAATGAATCATTTTTTTTTCACTACATTCATTTGAAACTCCCATATATTTTTCCTTTCACCACATTCATTTGAAACTCCCATTACTTTTGAATTTTTTTTAATAATGATTATAAGTGGGTTAATAGTGTTAAATAAATATCAAACCTAAAGTGTAATCATAATTAAACATAATTTCAATATTAAAAGAATTCTTTACTTTTACTTATATAGTTTTTTTTTTTTTTTTTTTTTTTTTTTTTTTTTTTTTTTTTTTTTTTTTTTAACTTTTAACGTATTATACTTAATTTATTAGTTCTAATATATTGTTGGATGTAAACCATTATCATTTTAAATCTACAACTTTTGAACAAGTTATATAAAATAATTAAATTATTAATTTAAATATAACATTATATGGTAAACTATTTAAATATAAATATAACATTATATGGTCAAGTTCAATATAAACTTCAGTTCCACTTAAAAAACCAAAAGAATATTTTGTGAATAGTGAAAAATGATGAAATTGTAGTGCTAAATGCAAAATCTAAATTATAATATCAATTTAAGTAAAATATTTTATAAAGATATTTTTATAATCGTTAAAAGTTTTCAAATAAGTAACTTAAAATAACTTACAATAACAGTAGTTAAAAATAGCTCTCTATAAATGATTATATTGTCACCTTTAAAATAAAAAAAAAATGTTTGATGTTCTAAATAATTATAATGATAGAAATTAAAAGGGTAAGCAAATAAATTTTAAAAATTAATTAACAATAACTGCAACATTAAATAACATTAAACTATATATTATATTTAATTTTATTTATGAGTAACTTGTGAGGAGAAATCATTCAAACTGTTGGGATTATGCAGTTATAATAGATGTATATACTAACGTATAATTTAAAATAATCAATATATTATATCAATTTCGTATACAAATTATTATATCAAATTTAACAGCAATGTTATTGTTATATTTAAAAAAACATAATATATTTGTAAATATTACTTAATGCTTTATGTTAATATGTTGGATGATGTGAATTTTAATCCTTCCCCAAGTATTTCTTGCAAAATTTTATTTTACATTGTCTAATAAAATTTGGGTTTAGTGGGTGCCTTTCACCAAACATTTTATCCAATTGATCTAACATTGGTTTGTGAAATATGCAACTGTCACGAATATAATTAAATTCGCAAACTACTAAAAAAAGAATTGTGGCTTAGGCCTACTCACGAGTTTAGCGACATAAATGTGTTTTTTTATATATTTGAAAAAAGAATGATCATTGGTAATAACGTATATTAGCTCACGATGAAATTTTTTTGTTAAATGGTGAATAATTCTTAATTATTATATCAACGGAATTTGTTTGCATGTGCATTTTACATGATTTTTTTTACATGCATGAATAATGATGATGCTATGCATATATTTCATGACAAATGTCCTTTTACATAATACGCGTATCTAATGTTGTTTCCCTATATTTTTGTCAGACGTATGGATATTTTTGTCAAATAATTTATCTATCCATTTATTGATAAAAATGGTGTTAATATGTAGATAGTTGCGTTTCTTAATGCAATTAAGTATTTGATATCCATTTGTTGAAAGCTTCATTTCATAATCAAATAGATTGTTTTATTTATTAAAGGGAGACCTGAGCTTCAATGATTGTTTTGCTAGTCATACTATACTTATAAATAAGATATTTTTCCTTGAACCTCATGTATTTGAAACCTCCTATTATAATGAATATCACTCAAAAGTCTCTTAACAATGATTAACAGTTCAAAGATTTTATAACTTATATAATATATTTAATAAACAATTAATGGATAGTCTATTATAAAGTGCTAATCTCTTTGAGTAGACACACAAATACATATCACATACAAAATTCACAAAGAAAACAAGTTTAAAGTTTGTTGTGTTTGTTTGAGGGCTTTGGACCATTTTTCGAGCCATGTATGTTGAAATTTTTAATTTGGAAATTTTTTATATACTAATTCTTTTTTTGTATTTTATTGGTTTAAGTATTATTTTAAGACGATCATTGTATGTTGTGGTTGAATTTTTTTTGCAAATTAAATTAGATTCATGTTATTGATCATATGTTATGGAAGGTGATATATATAATATTTAACTAACTATTGTATACACGTTTGTATGTTCCTGTTGCTTCAAAGCAATAATTATTTAAAAATCATGGATATGTATTATTATCCGTAATCCATGTAAGCCTTTTTTTAAATGCAATTGTGTATCTGAGCACTTTATATTTTATGTTTAACATTTAAATTATAATAATAAGTGTTTTTTAAAATTTTCTTTCACTTATTAATAATAATAAGTGGTTTTAAAATTAATGAAAAATATTTATAAATAATAAAATCAAATTATAAAAATCATGGATGTGTCATATTATCTATGTAAGTCTCTTTTAAATTACAAATTGTTTATCTTATCACTTTATTATTTAATGTATGTTTCACATTTTAATAATAGTATTAAGTGTTTCTTAAAAGTCTTCTTTAACTTATAATTAATAATAAGTGGTTTAAAACTAATGAAAAATAATTTTAAATAATAATAACATCAACTTATAAATTACATTTAGTTACAAATAAATTGTATTTTAAATGAAATTCATTACTGAAATTAGAAAATGATCGCATAGGTAAAAAATATATATCTAATCAATCATAATAATTGTTAAAAACAATATTAAATAGATAATTATATTTAATTATATTAATGAGAAAGGTGGGTTGAAGTCAATGAAGATTATCGTTCAAACTAATTGAGATTTTATATGTATAAATTAGTGTAAAAATATTATCTCAAAATTAATGCTAATGACATAACCATTTTAAACATATATTTTTAATATTTTAATAATATATTTTTAACCTGCGTTGTGCAACACGTGGAAATTCGTCTAGTATACTTATAAAGGAATCATTTTCTTTTCACTACATTCATTTGAAACTCTCATACATTTTTCCTTTCACCGCATTCATTTGAAACTCCCATTACTTTTGAATTTTTTTCTAATAATGATGATAAATTGGTTAATAAAGTTAAATAAATATCAAACCTAAGTGTAATCATATATAAATTTAATTTCAATATTAAAAGAATATCTTTACTTCTACTTATAAAGTTATGTTTTTTTTAACTTTTAACATATTATACTTAATTTATTAGTTTTAATATATTGTTGGATGTAAACCATTATAATTTTAAAGCTACAACTTTTTAACAAGTTGTATAAAATACTTAAATTATTAATTTAAATATAATATTACATGGTAAACTACTTACATATAAATTTTAGTTTAACTTAAACAATCCAAAGAATATTTTTTAAATAGTTAAAAGCGATAAATTTTGTGTCTTTCTAATAATGATTATAAATTGGTTAATAAGGTTAAATAGATATTAAATTTAAAGTGTAATCATAAATAAACTAAATTTCAATATTAAAATAATATATTTACTTATACTTATAAAGTTATGTCTTCAACTTTTAACATATTATACTAATTTATTAGATTTAATATGTTGCTTGTATGCAAACTATTATCAGTTTAAAGCTATAATTTTTGAAGAGTTTGGAGAAAAAACTTAAATTGTTAATATTTTAATAACATTACAATGTCAACTAAAATATAAATTTCAATTCCACTTAAAAACATAAAGAATATTTTGGGAATAGTTAAAAATGATAAATTGTAGTGCTAAATGCGAAAAATAAATTATAATCTCAATTTAACTAAAATATTTCCTAGAGATATTTTTATAATAGTTAAAAGTTTTTAAATAAGTAGCTGAAATAACTTACAATAACAATAATTAAAAATAACTCTATAAAAATAATTATATTGTTACCATTAAAATTTTAAAAAAAAATTAACGTTTTAAATAATTATAATGATAGAAATTGAAACGCTAAGAAAATAAATTTTCAAAAATTAATTGACAATAACAACTATAAATAACATCTAACCATATATTATATTTAATTTTGTTCATGAGTAACACACGGGTGGAAGTCATTTAAACAATTGAGATTTTGTAGTTATAATAGAGGTATATATTATCATATAATTCAAAACAATCAATATATTATATCAATTTAGTATACGAATTATTATATCAAATTTAACAACAACGTTATTATTGTATTAAAAAAACATATATTTGTAACGAGTTTAACTATATAGGCGTTTCTGCGCAACGCGTGGGTATTCGCCTAGTATATTTATAAAATAGACATTTTTTCTTGCATCATATTCATTTGAAACCTCCAAAGAATATTTCCTTGAACCTTATACATTTGAAACTACCAAGACTATTCAACTTATATAATTTAATTTATGATTAATTGAAATGTTGTGATTTGTAACTTACAAAACTCTTCAAATCATGCTATTTAATTGACGAGTTAACTGAGATATTTAGCCTATATAAGAACATTGTAGCTTGCTTATTGCATGTATGTTAACACAAAATAATATATTATATTGGTAGAGTTTGAAGAGTTATATGATTTGTTTCATAGATGTAAGATAACAATTGCAACTTTTCTAAATGTAAATGCAAGTAAATGCAAATTTGGTGCATGTAAAGTTTTATTTATTAACCAAACTTCAAATTTGGGTATGTGTGTAAAGTTATACTTGAGACATTTTTTTTTTTTAATAATTTTATGTGTTATGGATCTTTTTATAATCATAAGATGATGAAGTGGGACTAATAATTACTTCTTATGAGCTTTTGGTAAATGAATTTTTTTGTTATTTATTAGTTAGAGCAACTAACCTTTTTAACATGTATGTGTCTTTATGTCGTCTTTTTCTTTTATATTAAGACAATCTATTTTTTTGTCCAAGAGAAATTATTCAACATGTATTTTATGCATTAGTTCTATAGTATGTTAGTTTTTATCGTTTATTTTAGTGTAAATAACATCAATGGAACTTATGATAATTGATTTTGTTAAAAAGGAGTTTATAATTATTATTCGACATTGTTAGTGATAGTGATGAATTAGAACAAATGATTTTAAATATGATATGAAATTTATATCTATGTATACATTTTAAATGTTTTTTATAGTAATAAAAATAAGTAGTCTATTATATCTTATAACATTAGTTAATTTTCTTTTTCCTACTCATTCTTCACCTTAAAGTTAAAATAAAACTAAAAAAAAATATTAATACTTTTATAAGAAAATATAAGTGATCAAAATATACTTCACGTGTCACACTTCCCACTCTCTAACCACTCTTACCATTTTTTAGTTTTAATTTATTATTTTTTATTTTTAAGATTTGTTTTAGTACTTAACAATCACTATAGTTTTCTATTTCAAATCACTATTTTACTTGAATGCTTCATTCCATTCCAGTGGTTATTTGAAAAGAGTTAAAAAAATGAGTTTTGTTGCATCAATGGTTATTTCAACGCAGTTTTTTTATAACAATGTTTTTATATATCAAATGTATTTTGATTTCTAAATACTCTTTTTGAATGATTTATAAGTGTTTAATAAGTTTTGTTTGATGTAAATTTTATACTAAATGATATAATGTTTTTATGTTGTTAAAAGTTGTAGTATTTTTCCATATTTGTAACATCCAAAAATTTTCAACCAATTTAAACTTTTCAAAAACAACCCATACTCATTAATTTATTACAAGAAGGTTTTCAAATCATTTATTATCAGAGTATTTCCTAGAACCACATCATAAATACATTAAACATAAGGAGCGGTACGATCACGCCTTCGCCTTGCCACGATCTCCTGAAGTACCTGAAACAATATACTGAAAACTGTAAGCCCGAAAGCTTAGTGAGTTACCCCCAAAATACCAACCACATATACCATACTCATAACATATCATATCATAAACAGAACAGCCATGCACTTCGGGTCTACTGCGTGACTAGTTCGCCACACCGGGTCTTCAGTCCTCCTGGTCCACCCTCCGAGTCTAGCCATATACATCGAGTCTGCAGTGTGGTTCGTCCTCCCGCTCCGAGCCTTCAAACCACCTGGTCCACTCTCTAAGTCTACAGTATGACTGGTCCGCCCGCACCGGGCCTTCAGTCGGCCTGGTCCACTCTCCAAGCCTCGGCACATTTGGTCCGCCCTCGTGGGGCCTACAGCCTATCCGAACCGCTCGCTGGGCCTTCGGGATATCCGGTCCTCCGTAGGTATGTTCGCCTACAGCACAAAGCAGGACCCACCTCAACCCAACCCCAGTCAATCAACTATGTGCACATAAACATATAATCATATAGCAATTCATCACTAATCAACCGATCTAGCAGATTACATACATAGCACACTCTAACCATGATACCGACATAACCGGTCACTAACATAGCATTATCCTATATACCAGGATTCCGACCTTAACCAGGTATCTAACATATACCATCCTAACTACCAGGATGCACACATATAGCAAAGTAATAACATAACAACTACCCGGATTTCCATCTGATAAAGGGCCGACCTTGGTGCCTTAGAACCTATCGATATAGTGAGGATAACTCACCTCACAACTGCTGACTAAATAGATAAGATTACGCTGCTCCAACCTCCGATACGAACTCCACCACTGATCAATACCAAATGACTGAACTCAATAAATACCAATAATTACCAAAATACCCTTGGAAGTCAACTGGTCAAGTCTTGGTCAAAGTCAAAGTCCTCAGTCAAAGTCCACCTTTGTGTATGACCGTCGACTCACCGAGTCCCACAATTCTGAGTCCCTTCTCGCTCAACTCACCGAGTCATCCCTCAACTCACTGATTCACCATTCAACCAGAAAAGGTTAGGACTCCACGATCAGACTCGCCGAGTCCAAGAACATACTTGTCGAGTCCAAGGCAATCTTCAATAGACTTGCCAAGTTGTTCTTCCAACTCGTCGAGTCCATGCCCACCTTCATCCAACTCGTCGAGTTCACCCATGGAATTCGCCGAGCCTCTTCAGTTCTCATTCCATACAGAGGCTTTTCAAGCCATGTAGGGACTCAAATCTATAGATCCACTCTTCTACAGCCTAACCCTCACATAAAGTAGCAAACTTTACGTGAAACCAAGGAGATATAAGCTCAAAACAATCTAGGGCTAAGGCTAAGGACAAAAGGGCTTCACCAATAATTCTTAAACAGGAACTTTATGACATATAGGACCATCACAAGCTTAGATCTGAAGTAGCATCCTCATATCGATTCTTCTAACTTGAATTAGATCTCATATCAATCACCATACATGAATCCATGAAGAAATAGCTTAAGGAAATTGTTCCTTACCCCTAAAATGAGCCCAACCAACTGTAGATTTCTGATCTCCACAAACTTCCTGATACAAGCCTTCAAACCTTCAAACTTCAATACCACAGATCCTCTTCCAAGCTCTAATTCACTCACAATTGGGCTTCCTCACGAATTAGGGTTTTCTAGATCTCAAATGGGCAGCAAAGAGGTTGAGGGGAAAACATAAGGTTCCTTATATAGGGTACAAACCCTGAAAATACGGTTTCTCATTCCAGCACCGACTTTCCGAGTCCAGCCGCTGTGACATCCCCAAAATCACGGCCAGAAAAGACCGATTTTGTTTATGCTTTATGAAAATCAGAGTACTTCATTTTATAAAAAGGTTGCGGAATTTGTTCCAAGAAAAACACGATAAATACGTTATTAAAACATTTTCGAAGAAACGTATTTTTATTCATCTTAAAACGTTTGGGATGTCATCGTTAATACAGAAACATAAGCATAAACAGAACTTACAATTATTTACACTAGTGATCTACATCTCTTTAAATCTCTCAGTGTAATGTCACTTCATTTCGTCACCTGTGATATACATAAACTGAGTGGGTCAGGTTGGAAAACCTGGTGAGTACATAGGGTTTTCAACCCATAATAATATAATTATTATGTTTAATCAAACAATCAACCCAATTACCCATCCCCATTATCTTCTTTACTCTTTAAGGATTTAACCGAAGAGTCATCTATCCTTCATTCGTTTATTCCGAAGTCCCTTACTTCCAGGGCTCTAGGACTGGCACTAAATCCATAGCTGCCAATATTCGTTCGTAAAGCACTAATTCCATAGCTGCTATATCTTACTCATCGGGTACTAAATTCATAGCTACCCGTGCTCAACAGGTACTAAGTCCATAGCTACCAATTCCTACAGGTACTAAATCCATAGCTACCAGTGTCTAACTAATAGGTACTAAGTCCATAGCTACCAATTCCCAACAGGTACTAAATCCATAGCTACCAACGTCTAATAGGTACTAAGTCCATAGCTACCGGTGTTTGTCCCATAGGCACTAAGTCTATAGCTGCCAATGTATACTCACGTCATCCTCTATCTCTCATCATTTATCTACCCATCATCATACCCAACATATTCGTATATATAAAATACGTATACAGTTTAAATCCTTTAAAACATGTATAAAACGTTCATCCAGCATAGACAGCAAGTATTCAGATAACATGCACACATAGCACGTAGTTTATATAAAATACTTCATATCTATGTGTAAGATGAAAGGGACTATGCACTCACCTGAAAGGTGGTGACTCAGCACTCGGACAGCACTTCGATACTCTCAAAACAACCTTTCCTTCGATAAAACCTAGTATCAACACCACTAGGGTTTAGTCTACCGATATCCACGACAAATTAATAGTCTGACTATTATTATTATTATATAAGCGTTAAATAACACTCAATATAACTCATAATAATAGCCCAAATAATTTTTTTAAGGTCCTAATAATGTTACTATAATTAATTAGAAGCTATATTAAAACTAGCGTAGACGTAGCTCACTTACAGCGGGTTTTTCGCAAAACCGGGCTTCGCTGGAGCAGCGTTTCCCGAGCTGAAAGGCTCTTTTCTCAGAGTCGTCGGGCACTCCGGGGCTTCCGCCTCGTGCTAGGGAGTTACCCTAGGCTTTAGGGGGTTAGGGAGGCTTAGAGAGAGAGTTTAGAGAGAGAAAGAAGGGTTTGAAGGTGTGAGAATGAATGGAACCCGACACCTCTATTTATAGGGGTGCTGACTGGTCTACTCACCGAGTAGGGGGGACCTACTCGCCGAGTTGGTCCATGTGGTGGCCTTCTGGTGGTGCCACGTGTCCAATTCTGGTGGTGCCACGTCACCCCGTATCGCGTATCAGCCTTCAAACTTAGAAAAAACATAACTTTCGCATACGAGCTCCGT
Organism: Lactuca saligna; assembly: GCF_052625555.1. Classification (NCBI taxonomy): domain Eukaryota; kingdom Viridiplantae; phylum Streptophyta; class Magnoliopsida; order Asterales; family Asteraceae; genus Lactuca; species Lactuca saligna. The sequence goes on along the minus strand of NC_136418.1, from coordinate 15,511,684 downwards.
TTTCGACGTTCTTTATATCCAAGTGTAGGTAAAATCAAGATCTACAACTTTCGTTTAGACTCCATCGGCTAATTCTCGACCGATCTCAAATTTAACAGTAGGAGGCGTTTAGACTGTTAAATGACCGCGAAGAATTCATAACTCCTTCATACGGACTCCGTTTTCATCTGTCTTTTTACCGTTGAGTTCCTATTAATGAGATCTTCAACTCTCATTTAGGTCGCGTAAGCCAAAACACGATAAATACGTTATTAAAACATTTTCGAAGAAACGTATTTTTATTCATCTTAAAACGTTTGGGATGTCATCGTTAATACAGAAACATAAGCATAAACAGAACTTACAATTATTTACACTAGTGATCTACATCTCTTTAAATCTCTCAGTGTAATGTCACTTCATTTCGTCACCTGTGATATACATAAACTGAGTGGGTCAGGTTGGAAAACCTGGTGAGTACATAGGGTTTTCAACCCATAATAATATAATTATTATGTTTAATCAAACAATCAACCCAATTACCCATCCCCATTATCTTCTTTACTCTTTAAGGATTTAACCTAAGAGTCATCTATCCTTCATTCGTTTATTCCGAAGTCCCTTACTTCCAGGGTTCTAGGACTGACACTAAATCCATAGCTGCCAATATTCGTTCGTAAAGCACTAATTCCATAACTGCTATATCTTACTCATCGGGTACTAAATTCATAGCTACCCGTGCTCAACAGGTACTAAGTCCATAGCTACCAATTCCTACAGGTACTAAATCCATAGCTACCCGTGTCTAACTAATAGGTACTAAGTCCATAGCTACCAATTCCCAACAGGTACTAAATCCATAACTACCAACGTCTAATAGGTACTAAGTCCATAGCTACCGGTGTTTGTCCCATAGGCACTAAGTCTATAGCTACCAATGTATACTCACGTCATCCTCTATCTCTCATCATTTATCTACCCATCATCATACCCAACATATTCGTATATATAAAATACGTATACAGTTTAAATCCTTTAAAACATGTATAAAACGTTCATCCAGCATAGACAACAAGTATTCAGATAACATGCACACATAGCACGTAGTTTATATAAAATACTTCATATCTATGTGTAAGATGAAAGGGACTATGCACTCACCTGAAAGGTGGTGACTCAGCACTCGGACAACACTTCGATACTCTCAAAACAACCTTTCCTTCGATAAAACCTAGTATCAACACCACTAGGGTTTAGTCTACCGATATCCACGACAAATTAATAGTCTGACTATTATTATTATTATTATATAAGCGTTAAATAACACTCAATATAACTCATAATAATAGCCCAAATAATTTTTTTAAGGTCCTAATAATGTTACTATAATTAATTAGAAGCTATATTAAAACTAGCGTAGGCGTAGCTCACTTACAGCGGGTTTTTCGCAAAACCGGGCTTCGCTGGAGCAGCGTTTCCCGAGCTGAAAGGCTCTTTTCTCAGAGTCGTCAGGCGCTCCGGGGCTTCCGCCTCGTGCTAGGGAGTTACCCTAGGCTTTAGGGGGTTAGGGAGGCTTAGAGAGAGAGAGTTTAGAGAGAGAAAGAAGGGTTTGAAGGTGTGAGAATGAATGGAACCCGACACCTCTATTTATAGGGGTGCTGACTGGTCTACTCACTGAGTAGGGGGGACCTACTCGCCGAGTTGGTCCATGTGGTGGCCTTCTGGTGGTGCCACGTGTCCAATTCTGGTGGTGCCACGTCACCCCCTATCGCGTATCAGCCTTCAAACTTAGAAAAAACATAACTTTCGCATACGAACTCCGTTTTCGACGTTCTTTATATCCACGTGTAGGTAAAATCATGATCTACAACTTTCGTTTAGACTCCATCGGCTAATTCTCGACCGATCTCAAATTTAACAGTAGGAGGCGTTTAGACTGTTAAATGACCTCGAAGAATTCATAACTCCTTCATACGGACTCCGTTTTCGTCTGTCTTTTTACCGTTGAGTTCCTATTAATGAGATCTTCAACTCTCATTTAGGTTGCGTAAGCCAAAACACGATAAATACGTTATTAAAACATTTTCGAAGAAACATATTTTTATTCATCTTAAAACGTTTGGGATGTCATCGTTAATACAAAAACATAAGCATAAACAGAACTTACAATTATTTACACTAGTGATCTACATCTCTTTAAATCTCTCAGTGTAATGTCACTTCATTTCGTCACCTGTGATATACATAAACTGAGTGGGTCAGGTTGGAAAACCTGGTGAGTACATAGGGTTTTCAACCCATAATAATATAATTATTATGTTTAATCAAACAATCAACCCAATTACCCATCCCCATTATCTTCTTTACTCTTTAAGGATTTAACCTAAGAGTCATCTATCCTTCATTTGTTTATTCCGAAGTCCCTTACTTCCAGGGTTCTAGGACTGGCACTAAATCCATAGCTGCCAATATTCGTTCGTAAAGCACTAATTCCATAACTGTTATATCTTACTCATCGGGTACTAAATTCATAGCTACCCGTGCTCAACAGGTACTAAGTCCATAGCTACCAATTCCTACAGGTACTAAATCCATAGCTACCAATGTCTAACTAATAGGTACTAAGTCCATAGCTACCAATTCCCAACAGGTACTAAATCCATAGCTACCAACGTCTAATAGGTACTAAGTCCATAGCTACCGGTGTTTGTCCCATAGGCACTAAGTCTATAGTTGCCAATGTATACTCACGTCATCCTCTATCTCTCATCATTTATCTACCCATCATCATACCCAACATATTCGTATATATAAAATACGTATACAGTTTAAATCCTTTAAAACATGTATAAAACGTTCATCTAGCATAGACAGCAAGTATTCAGATAATATGCACACATAGCACGTAGTTTATATAAAATACTTCATATCTATGTGTAAGATGAAAGGGACTATGCACTCACCTAAAAGGTGGTGACTCAGCACTCGGACAACACTTCGATACTCTCAAAACAACCTTCCTTCGATAAAACCTAGTATCAACACCACTAGGGTTTAGTCTACCGATATCCACGACAAATTAATAGTTTGACTATTATTATTATTATTATTATTATTATATAAGCGTTAAATAACACTCAATATAACTCATAATAATATCCCAAATAATTATTTTAAGGTCCTAATAATGTTACTATAATTAATTAGAAGCTATATTAAAACTAGCGTAGGCGTAGCTCACTTACAGCGGGTTTCTCGCAAAACCGGGCTTCGCTGGAGCAGCGTTTCCCGAGCTGAAAGGCTCTTTTCTCAGATTCGTCGGGCGCTCCGGGGCTTCCGCCTCGTGCTAGGGAGTTACCCTAGGCTTTAGGGGGTTAGGGAGGCTTAGAGAGAGAGTTTAGAGAGAGAAAGAAGGGTTTGAAGGTGTGAGAATGAATGGAACCCGGCACCTCTATTTATAGGGGTGCTGACTGGTCTACTCACCGAGTAGGGGGGACCTACTCGCCGAGTTGGTCCATGTGGTGGCCTTCTGGTGGTGCCACGTGTCCAATTCTGGTGGTGCCACGTCACCCCCTATCGCGTATCAGCCTTCAAACTTAGAAAAAACATAACTTTCGCATACGAGCTCCGTTTTCGATGTTCTTTATATCCACGCGTAGGTAAAATCAAGATCTACAACTTTTGTTTAGACTCCATCGGCTAATTCTCGACCGATCTCAAATTTAACAGTAGGAGGCGTTTAGACTGTTAAATGACCGCGAAGAATTCATAACTCCTTCATACGGACTCCATTTTCGTCTGTCTTTTTACCGTTGAGTTCCTATTAATGATATCTTCAACTCTCATTTAGGTCGCGTAACCCAAAAACCGCTCGAACTAAAATTCGAGTTTCGGGTCGTGCACTGCTAAGCCGAATCTTAGAAAAATCATAACTTCTTCATACGAAGTCAGATTTGGGCGTTCTTTTTATCGATGTTCTTAGTTTAACATATTCTACGACTTTTGTTTAGATTTCTAAGGATAAAAAGTCCTCCATCGTAAATTCACTATTTACGCTTCCTGGTGCCGTGCCGGTTTTGCCGTAAAGCTTCGACGGGCCATAACTTCTTCGTTATAACTCGGATTTCGGCGTTCTTTATATGTACGGAAAGCTTGTGTCATATTCTACAACTTGGTTAAGATCATTTATTCTAAATAATCTTTTGTCGAAAAGTCATTTTTGAACCCTATTGCCTCTAAATTGACTAGCCCGGATCTGCGGGCGTTACAATTATCTCCCCCTTAGGATGATTACATCCCGGAATCATCAACGAAACAGGGCTCACATGATAACTCTATTTGTTATCTATTCATCCTAAGTCATAACTTCGACGTTTCTTCGAACGAGTATCTAACTCTTAGACTCCTTGACTACAGGCAGTGCTTGATCTTGCATACGCTCTCTATCTCACGTTAGACTCCAAATTATGACCTTCAAGTCACAATCTCGATCCTCACTGGATACGAACTTAAGATAAGTTCTTTTATTAATACAATGGACCGATGTGTCATATTCTAATGACCTCTCATCGTATGTTGCAATGCTCAGACTCAGGTCTCTTAGAGTCAAATTCCAGAATAGTCTATACCTTCTTTCATGTTCTAGTCACATCTTAAAAGGTAGCATCTCTAGCAACCACCATGATACTTCTACTGATCGCTTTGATTAATTCTTCTGGCTTAATTCGGTGCTACCTAGAACTTGGTTCTCTGAACCACGTAACATACTCGTCGTAGTCGGACTCAATTTGATATGACCACTAAGGTCCGAATATCAACAATCGTCTTAGTCATTACCGAAACGATGGTAACAACACACTTGAATAAATCGAAATCAATTATTAGCTTCTTGGTAACCTTGTGACTTTCCCTGATCCAAGTGTGAGTCCTGTGCTTCCGGTAGTATAGGCCTCTACTACCATTCACACCTACTCATACTCATCCCAAGTATCATCTCGCAGTTTCCCAAGTCACCATGCAGCAAATCACACAACAATTTCACACACCAGATAACAAAACGAAGATTTTATTATTTCTCGAAACTGTTACATAGGTGTTCAAGTTCACCCTAGACTATGCCTCTACTAGGCTACATCATACGAAACTATGGCTACTGCATAATCCAATCTTCGGGTAAGAAGTCCTCATTCTTTATTCCTTGCATGGTTCTCTGCCTCGTCAAGGATCATGTGAAATGCCCTCGGCCTTGGTGGCGTTTCTGGTCTTGCTACTTTATTTTTCCTTGGGCAGTCTCTGGACATGTGCCCCTTGCCTCCACATCCGTAGCATACTTTGTCATTATGCGTGCAGTCTTTGGAATAGTGACCAGTCCTCCTACACTTGTAACAAGTCACTTCTTCGTTGCACTTTCCACCATGCTTCTTCTTGCATCTATCACACCATCTTGCTTTACCTCCATCTGCTCCTCCAAGCTTTGAGAATTTTCTTTCCTTGTTCGGCCTCGAAGATCCTTCAAACTTTCGCTTCTCTCCTACCTTATCTTTTTCTAGACCCTTTTCTCTTATCTGGGCCTCTACGTTCTTAGCTGTCCTAACAGCTGCTTTCAAAGTAGTTGCATTTTGACCATTGAGCCAAAGTCAGTGGGCAGTCCGTTAGCAAACCTATCAATCTTGGAGAGTTCAGTAGGCACCAAGTAGGGGAATAGCTTCATCCTTTCGGTGAATGCGGTGGCATACTCATCAACACTCATCTTCCCTTTCTTTAGGTTCTGAAACTTGTTGTTTAGGTCTATCAGATCTATCTCCGAGCAGTATTGCATTTTCAACTGTTCCAAAAACTCTTCCCATGACATCCTTAAGGCTTCTCCTCGTGGCATCGTATCTGCCAATAGTTTCCACCAGCTCAAGACTCCAGTTTTAAGCTATCTTACTGTGAAGATAGTCTTCTGTTTCTCATTACAGCTGCAGCTCTCAAACACCATCTCCATCTCAGAGATCCAATCCATAATCTCAACCGGCTTCGGGCTTCCTAAGAGGCTTGGTGGTTTCGCACCCAAGAAATTCTTGTACATTCGCCCATCCTTGTTGTTTCTCCCTTCTAGGCCATCCCTTTGCTCACCTTGAGTCCCTACTTGACTCACTTGGCGACTGTAGTTCCCTTCCTCAGATTGCTCGGGAACTGGCTCCGTCGGTTCAACATGTACGGTAGGTTCGTCCCTATTCAACATCTGTCTCATTTCTTCCCTTTGTTCAGCTAACATAGCCCGAATCATGGCTTGAACTCCAGCCATGGTGACTGGCTCAGGCGCAACTTCTTCAGCAACAGGTATTTGCTGAACCACTGGGGGTTGGTTTCGGTTCCCATTCGCATTTACATTTCCGCTACGAGTTCTTGCTATCTTGATCTCTACACCAAATAAGGTGAATCTAGACCTTTACTTAGGATTGACGTTTAAATCATCCTTATCACTCCGAAACGTTTATATGCTAGTTCTAATATCGTATTCGTACGTTTAGAATCCTAAACACATAAGGTTTCCAGATCCGGTCGGAAACAGACCATAGATCCGAACAATTAACAACATATTATGCACAAAGCATTTAGCACATAAAAGCAATTTAGGCATCATTCCTAAAATAAGCTAGTGCTCACACCTCACAATCATCGCTTGGCATTCTAAGTTTAAGTCTAGAAATAAATCCATATTCCTAGTTCGCTTAAACTAATGCTCTGATACCAACTGTGACATCCCCAAAATCACGGCCAGAAAAGACCGATTTTGTTTATGCTTTATGAAAATCAGAGTACTTCATTTTATAAAAAGGTTGCGGAATTTGTTCCCAGAAAAACACGATAAATACGTTATTAAAACATTTTCGAAGAAATGTATTTTTATTCATCTTAAAACGTTTGGGATGTCATCGTTAATACAGAAACATAAGCATAAACAGAACTTACAATTATTTACACTAGTGATCTACATCTCTTTAAATCTCTCAGTGTAATGTCACTTCATTTCGTCACCTGTGATATACATAAACTGAGTGGGTCAGGTTGGAAAACCTGGTGAGTACATAGGGTTTTCAACCCATAATAATATAATTATTATGTTTAATCAAACAATCAACCCAATTACCCATCCCCATTATCTTCTTTACTCTTTAAGGATTTAACCTAAGAGTCATCTATCCTTCATTCGTTTATTCCGAAGTCCCTTACTTCCATGGTTCTAGGACTGGCACTAAATCCATAGCTGCCAATATTCGTTCGTAAAGCACTAATTCCATAGCTGCTATATCTTACTCATCGGGTACTAAATTCATAGCTACTCGTGCTCAACAGGTACTAAGTCCATAGCTACCAATTCCTACAGGTACTAAATCCATAGCTACCAGTGTCTAACTAATAGGTACTAAGTCCATAGCTACCAATTCCCAACAGGTACTAAATCCATAGCTACCAACGTCTAATAGGTACTAAGTCCATAGCTACCGGTGTTTGTCCCATAGGCACTAAGTCTATAGCTGCCAATGTATACTCACGTCATCCTCTATCTCTCATCATTTATCTACCCATCATCATACCCAACATATTCGTATATATAAAATACGTATACAGTTTAAATCCTTTAAAACATGTATAAAACGTTCATCCAGCATAAACAGCAAGTATTAAGATAATATGCACACATAGCATGTAGTTTATATAAAATACTTCATATCTATGTGTAAGATGAAAGGGACTATGCACTCACCTGAAAGGTGGTGACTCAGCACTCGGACAGCACTTCGATACTCTCAAAACAACCTTCCTTCGATAAAACCTAGTATCAACACCACTAGGGTTTAGTCTACCGATATCCACGACAAATTAATAGTCTGACTATTATTATTATTATATAAGCGTTAAATAACACTCAATATAACTCATAATAATAGCCCAAATAATTTTTTTAAGGTCCTAATAATGTTACTATAATTAATTAGAAGCTATATTAAAACTAGCGTAGGCGTAGCTCACTTACAGCGGGTTTTTCGCAAAACCGGGCTTCGCTGGAGCAGCGTTTCCCGAGATGAAAGGCTCTTTTCTCAGAGCCGTCGGGCGCTCCGGGGCTTCCGCCTCGTGCTAGGGAGTTACCCTAGGCTTTAGGGGGTTAGGGAGGCTTAGAGAGAGAGTTTAGAGAGAGAAAGAAGGGTTTGAAGGTGTGAGAATGAATGGAACCCGACACCTTTATTTATAGGGGTGCTGACTGGTCTACTCACCGAGTAGGGGGACCTACTCGCCGAGTTGGTCCATGTGGTGGCCTTCTGGTGGTGCCACGTGTCCAATTCTGGTGGTGCCACGTCACCCCCTATCGCGTATCAGCCTTCAAACTTAGAAAAATCATAAGTTTCGCATACGAGCTCCATTTTCGATGTTCTTTATATCCACGCGTAGGTAAAATCAAGATCTACAACTTTCGATTAGACTCCGTCGGCTAATTCTCGACCGATCTCAAATTTAACAGTAGGAGGCGTTTAGACTGTTAAATGACCGCGAAGAATTCATAACTCCTTCATACGGACTCCGTTTTCGTCTGTCTTTTTACCGTTGAGTTCCTATTAATGAGATCTTCAACTCTCATTTAGGTCCCGTAAGCCAAAAACCGCTTGAACTAAAATTCGAGTTTTGGGCCGTGCACTGCTAAGCCGAATCTTAGAAAAATCATAACTTCTTCATACGAAGTCAGATTTGGGCGTTCGTTTTATCGATGTTCTTAGTTTAACATATTCTACGACTTTTGTTTAGATTGCTAAGGATAAAAAGTCCTCCATCGTAAATTCACTATTTACGCTTCCTGGTATCGTGCCGGTTTTGCCGTAAAACTTCGACGGGCCATAACTTCTTCGTTATAACTCGGATTTCGGCGTTCTTTATATGTACGGAAAGCTTGTGTCATATTCTACAACTTGGTTAAGATTATTTATTCTAAATAATCTTTTGTCGAAAAGTCATTTTCGAACCCTATTGCCTCTAAATTGACTAGCCCGGATCTGCGGGCGTTACAGCCGCCGACTCGCCAATTTGGTCACTAAGCACGTGACCAAAATCACGACTCAACTCACCGAGTCTATCTATTGACTCGCCGAGTCGATCCTCCTTAATTACACCAAGCACCCTGAACTTGCACTTCTGAACTTAGGGTGTTATAATTCTCCCCCACTTAAATTAGGCTTCATCCTCGAAGCCTGCAACAACACATCCCAAATGACACTCCCTCAATACAGCTCCTGGTCTCAACCAACCCAGGTTCCTACGAACACTGCTATCGTACCTCTATAAAGTCCAACTCTTCCCTCCCAGAGTTACGACAACTTATTCAAGCCGGCCATCAGCTTCTTTCTCTTATAACAACCCTTATTAACCAATGATCACTCGATGATACTTTCATCACTCCAATTCACAACAATCACTTGACCCTTACCAAGCTAGATATCACCCTGAACCACCAGGTCCTGACCCTGTACCAAGCTGCTACCCCTTTCCTCGACTGGCATATCCTTTATCGAATTCACTTTTGGGACTCATCCCGCTTTTCTTTCCGAAACCAACTCGTTTCTTTCCGAGCTAATAGGATGGCACATCCTTCAGCTCCTAAACAACTCCCATGAGCTCTCCCATACGGTCGCATACGCATGATGAACCTGCTCTAACATCCTCGGGCTGGAAAACCCGACACATTGATGATAACTTCAAACATCCCAGGATGAATTATCGCTACATACATAACTTCCCGATTACAACCAAATTGGAAAATCCAAGGCTCCCCCTTTGCATCCCCTCCGAACTCCTCTGGTTCTACACTACCGGAAATCCTTCCGCAACCTCAACAACACCCAACGCGGATGTGTTTCCATACCACTGGTACAATCCCAGTAATTACTACCAATTGCTGAAGCACTGTCGATAATCAACTAACTCCACTTCCTCCTCTTTTGGAGTACCCACGCTCCTTCCGGAGGTACATGCCTTTCTTTTCCAGGAAATCCACTCAACAACCCTTACTGCACCTGCACGTGCCACTGAGCTACACTTCACTCTACATTATCCATGTAGAGCAACTGCTATTCTCGAACTTCCATATACCCTGAATTTGCTCTCAAGGACTCTCAGGTCCATGAACTGCTTTCCACTAACATGATCAATACTTGGGGCCAGACCATATCAATTATCATCCCCCTGTGACGCTTTTCCTGATTCTCCTCGTACCGATCCACTAACACATACAGAGTCTTCAGCATGACTGGACCGCCTTACTAGGCCTTCAGCCTATCTGGACCACTCTCAGAACCTTCAGCATATCTGGACCGCCCTCCTAGCCTTCAGCCTGTCTGGACCGTTCCCCGAGCCTTCGGCCTGATTGGTACGCTCACAGGCCTTCAGTTTGTTCGGACCGCTCAAACTATCTTACATTACCCTGAACCATTCTTTCTGGGAATCTCTCCCGTACATACTGTTCTAGCCCTCTTGGGGTTCCGAACTCTAACTCCATTATTTATACTCAAATCCTGGTCTAACCCTAGGCCCAACCTTGGTCTGTATCCCGCCCCACTCGTCTGCCACTTACTCATACCAACCCACGCTCTTAGCTAACTGAAACACTGCTAAAACCCACACAGCTAATTGACCTCTCATGATGTCGATCATCCTTAGAATTTTCCAATTCTCCCCACTTAGAGCACTGACTACAAACCACCGGTGACCTAACCGGCATCACTTAAACAATCCTACTCAACAAATTCTCTTATACTTGAACTGATTCTAAAACGAGCAACCTCCATAAAATCACGTTCCGACATCGCACATCTCGAACTCTAAGGGAGTTCGACCCTGAACTGAGTATTCCTCAAATTGCAAATGTTATACACGACACTCGGACCAAAAAGCCTAGTTCCCCACCAACAATCTTCATGGATGGTAACCAACTAAGACTCTGAATACCAAAACCCTCGATCATACCATAAACCCGACGAAAGGAAGAACGAATACAATGCCATGAATCATACGAATGAGACTAGCAGATATAAAATACTCCATAACAACCATAAGATAACAAGATATCAAGAAGGAAAGATACCCGCAGTTGTATCTGGCTCTGCCCTGATCTCCTCTGTTATAAGCTGAAAAGCACATCCCTGAGCCCTCGGGGGCTCTGCTCCACCCTGACCTCCACCCATAATCCTCAAAGTGGTCAGTGCTGGAGCTTGCACCGATCCGATAGTAAGTTGTGGGCAGTTGGCCCTCATGTGACCAAACTGATGGCACGAATAACAAATCCTCATATCCTAAATTTGGGCTAACTGACGACAATCCCTCGCATAATGCCCCTCTCTCCCGCACTTGTGGAACGCACCACCGGACCTACAAACTCCGGTGTGACCCTTCCCGCACTTTCCACAAGTGCGGCTGCTCTGATCTCCCAACCTAGAATCAACGGTCTTGGACCGTTTCGGTGCTGGCTGCGACTGCGCCGGGGCCTGCCTCTACTCTCTCAACTACAACTCAATCTCCAATTCACTCCGCCTAGTGGCTTCCTGCAACTCTAACAAGGTTTCACATCTCTGCGTGGACACAAACTGCTTGATGTTCCTCTTAAACATACTCAGATATCGGGACATCTGAGCCTGATCTGAAGCAAACTGTAACAATCGTTTTCCGAGGTACAAATTTATTTAACTCTCAAGTTTTATTTTTGCGCCATAATAGATTTAAATATGAGAGTGGGCCTTTTGTTGGGCCAAGTTATAGCCTGCTCATAAGCCATACGCGAGGCGTAACCCGCTATACGCTGGGCGTAAGGTTTAAATGAAACACGAGGATGAGAGGCGTACACGTAGCGTACCATAGTGTACGCCCAGCGTACGCGGCCATGGGAAAAACCCTAATTTTAGGGTTTGAGATGTATTTAAACCCCATTATAGCCTCCCATTTGGCCTCCTCACTTGTCATTCACCCTAGAGAAACCCTAGTTTGTCCACTTTGCTCATTGCTTGTGTGTGTTTGATCTTTGAGCTTATTTTTGTGAAGAAGAAGAAGAGAAGTGGAAGAAGGAGAACTTGAGTACCTTGAGCTCATAGATATGGGATCATTCCTTCATTTGGCATTCAAAAGAGGTATAAAGCTTTTAACTTTCCTCTTGTGAGTTTAGATCTAGGAGTTTTGGAAGTTTGGACCTTTTTAGGTCCAAAGGAGGGACCTTTATCTTAAAACTTCATTTTTGGAGCTTGGGATTGCTATCCTTGAAGCTCAAGTGTCCCCATAGCAGTAAAATTTCGATCTTTGAGGCTTATTTGGAACCATGCATGAGATCTAGTTGGTTTTATGGAAGTAAAATGTTATTTGTGAGAGTTTGAGCCTTTATGAGACTTGTAAGCCATCAAGTAAGCAACTTTATGGCTTAAGTCATTGAATAAGCTTAGGATCTGGATTTGTAGCTTCTAGATCGGATTATTAAGCACTTAATGGAATGTTGGCTTAAGAAGGCAGTACGTTGGGCATACAAGGAAGTACGCGCCGTGTACAGGCCACCAGCCAGTACGCTTAGCGTACCTTGGTGTACGCCCCGCGTACGCTACCAGTTTGGGCTTCGAGTGTTGGGCCTCGGTGTGGGATGGATTTCAGGCTTAGGGTCCTTGGGCCTTTATGACCTATCAGAATTTAAATGCTAAGGACCAAGGATTTGGTATTGGGCTTGAGTAAGGCCCAATAAAAGGATTCTAGGCCCAATATAGAAAATTGGGCCATTAGTGGGCCTATAGTGGGGCCATAGATGGACTTAGAAGGAATTGAGGTTTTGGGCCATGTTGTGTCCCACACCATAGTAGGGGTAAAATGGTCATTTTACCCATAGAGGAATCCCTATTCTGATTTAGTATTTATTTCCCATTATAGTTGGGAAGCAGCCGGAGCAGCCGTCAGGGATTTCTCATTCAGGATTTCAGCAGTCAGCGTCACGAGGTGAGTTTCCTTCCAGTAGGAACGGGTCTAAGGCCACAATGCCGACCCTTTTAGCTAGTAGTAGTTTTCGGACTTCGGTCTGATGCAGTTTTAGTATGTTTGATGCCTTCGTGGCTCAGATAGGATTTATGTGTTATGTGTTCCGGGCTGCAGCCCGATGCAGTATGTAGTTTATGTGTTCATGCTAGTTGATATGTTTATGCTATGCTATGTTATGCTCAGTCAGTTTCCGGATTTCGGTCCGATGCAGTTAGTTCCGGACTTCGGTCTGATGCAGGGGACAAGGTCCCAGTCAGTTCCGGACTTCGGTCCGATGCAGTTTCCGAACTTCGGTCCGATGCAGTGGGCAAGGCCCAGTATGTGTTTATATGTTATTGTATGGTATGTGGTAGTTTGGGGGAGCTCACTAAGCTTTGTGCTTACAGTTTAGTTTTGGTTTCAGGTACTTCCGCAAGTAAAGGGAAGAGCTTAGGTTGATGGCATCGCACACACCACGGCAGCAGTTTGTCCTGGGAGTTGTTTTAGCTTTTCATAGATGTGATTTGATACAGTCTTGATACAGTTTACTCATAATACTTTGCTATTGTTTTGAGATATTGACGTACGAGTTTTACTTTATGATATTAACATGGTGTTTTTACTAATTATCAAACAAAAATTTTTGGGTTGTATTTTGGGATGTTACAAGTTGGTATCAGAGCCTTGGTTTGAGGGATTCGGATACACTTCCGGGTGTGTTTGAACTCAAACTAAGGAAACGGTAAAGATTTTCAAAAGAAAAATGTTTTCGAAAATGATTTTTGAAAAAGAACTTAGAAAGAAGAAGAGTTTTTATAAAAGGGAAAGGGTGTGGTGTATGCGATCAACCAAGCTCAAGTAAGTACTCCCAAATTACCATACAAGTTATATTATGATTATCTATTTCAGTTCCAGTAGAACAGCATGCTAGAATAGGACTAAGGATCTAGGAGGATGCCTTATGTGCCTGCTATATGTGTTTCAGCTTTATGAGAATTGCATGCTAGTTTTGGAGTATACAGCAGAATGATAGCCTGTTTAGGTTATGCTTGCTAGTAGGAGCTTAGCATTGTATGCTAGTACAGTTTCCCATTATGAGGATATAATTGTTTGAGTAGTCTCCTATGTCTAAATGCTGCTTGCTTTGTGCTTTGTGGGACTCTAAGTGATGGGAGTTAGCCATTAGGTGAATGCATCACGTCACACGTGAACAGGGTTGAATAATCTCAGAGTTCTAGACTTACCCCTATTGCGCATCTCTTCTTTGAGTCTAACCGTTGTAGGGACGAGTCTTTTACTTGAAGGATTATCCGAGCCTCGCCACATGTGATGGTATTCACGTGACGGCTAGTTGGCATCACAAGGAGGCCTTCAGCAGCTGAGGACTAGATCGGGTATAGTCAGAGAATTCCCTAGGGCAAGCCTAGGATAGGAGTAGTAGAGATTATTAGCAGTATTAGTAACTTGGTGGAGTCAAGGCAAGTACTTGAGGGAAGTACGAATAGATGTGGAAGGTAGTATGGGCCCGTACTACTGGAAGTAGAGGATCCGTACTCGAATCAAGGAAAGCTAAGATAAGACCAGGAGACTTGTGATAGTAGTGATTCCTCGAGAATTATTAGTGTTCCTGACGTTTACTATGTTGTGTTTCGAGAATGGTGGTATTACGCCCTAGACCAGCAGTCGGTAGTTCAGGTGCCGAAGGGGGATCAGGATCAGGCCCGGAGGCCGGGTAGTTGGATGAGCAGACTAGGGAGTTTCTCTCTTCAGACATTACTCGCACCATACTTGAGCAGACTCCTGTGATCTTCGATTCGATCAAGGAGGGTATCTTAGAGATGATGGACGAGAGGTTGAGCACCTTCCGTGCTGAGGTGGCGGCCATGATGGGGTCGCGCACACTCACTTTTAGGGAGTTCCGGGCATGCGTGGCTCCGGATTATCATGGGGCACGGGACCCCACAACGAGCATCAGATGGTTGGAAGACGTGGCCAACGCCTTCCGCACTAGCAGATGTCCCGAGGGGGACAAGGTCAGATTGGCATCCTGTCTTCTGAAGGACATGGCACAGGATTAGTGGGAGGAGAATGGTCATGCCATCGGGGATGACGCAACCTTGGATGCCATGACCTGGGCAGACTTTACTACCAGATTCATAGCTGAGTTTGCACCGGTTATTGAGGTGTAGCAGTTAGCACGCGAGTTTCAGGATCTTACCCAAACTACAGAGATAGTGGCGGAAATTACCACCAAGTTCAGGGAGAGGGCTCTTCTTGTTCCTTAGTACGCGGCTGATGAGGAAATGAAGAAGGCTCGTTATCATGAGATGCTGCGGAGTGACATCCGCCAGTTCGTGAGCCGGTCCAGCTGTAAAACACTGGATGACATAATTGCTAGGGCTTAAGAGAGAGAGAGAGAGAGAGAGATTGACCTTGAGATGGAGAGAAAGAGGAAGTCGGAGGTGGCTCCAGGTACAGGGAATGCGGGCAAAAAACCCAAGGGTTCAGATCATAGAGCTAGGAGTCAGCAGAGCCACGCTCGGTGTGGCAAGTGTGGGACATTGCACGATGGGGCATGCAAGGCAGGGAGTGCCGGCTGCTACAATGCGGTCGGACTGGGTATATGAGCTTAGCAAGAGGTTTAGCAGAGCTCCTAGAGAACTAGATTGTCCACTTGAGGTTGAGATAGCAGCTGATAGGACCATTAGGGTCGCAAGGGTGCACAGAGGATGTTCTCTACAATTGTTCGATGAGCAGTTTCCGGTGGACTTGGTCCATATTCCCTTGCGAGGGAATAACGTCATAGTGGGCATGGATTGGCTGAGCCCCAATCGGGCAGTGATAGATTGTGAGCTGCAGTTGGTGAGGGTTCGCACTCCCAGTGGGGGAGAGTTAGTGATTCAGGGTGAGAGACCACAACGTGGGCCAGTTTTGTGTTCAGCGGCGAGGGCGAGGCACTATTTCCACCAGGGTTGCGACGGTTATGTTGCCTATGTTATAGATGCTCCGGAGAAGGGCAGGATGACGATTGATGATGTTCCGATAGTGCGAGACTACTCGGATGTATTTCCAGAGGAATTGCTTGGAATACCTCCCGAGAGACAAGTCGAGTCTAGGATTGACCTGATCCCTGGTGTGGCTCCGATAGCCAAAGCACAGTATCGATTGGCTCCCCCAGAGATGCAGGAGTTATCTACGCAGCTACAAGAGCTACTAGACAAGGGTTTCATCAGGCCGAGCAGTTCGCCCTAAGGTGCACCGATTTTGTTTATGAATAAAAAGGACGGGTCGCACCGTATGTGTATAGATTACCGAGAACTGAATAAGGTAACGGTAAAGAACCTTTACCCACTTCCAGGGATAGATGATTTGTTTTATCAGCTGCAGGGAGAGTCTTGGTTTTCCAAGATCGATTTACTCTCCGGGTATCATCAGATGAGAGTCTGAGGTGAGGATGTGCAGAAGACTGCTTTCAGGACCCGGTATGGTCATTATGAGTTTGTGGTGATGCCGTTTGGGCTCACCAACGCTCCAACAGCATTCATGGATCTCATGAACCGCGTGTGCAGGTCGATGCTGGATCGGTCTGTAATAGTATTCATAGATGATATCTTAGTGTATTCCAAGACTCAGGAGCAGCATGAAGAGCATCTGAGAGAGGTGCTAGAGATTTTGAGGAGGGAGAGACTTTTTGCAAAGTTCTCCATGTGCGAGTTCTGGTTGCACGAGGTGTAATTCCTTGGGCATCTCGTCAACCATAAGGGTATTTTGGTAGATCCGGCCAAAATAGAGGTCGTGATGCATTGGGAGTGTAACAACCCGAAGTTTTCCATCGTCGAAAACTTGTTCTACCCGTGAGATTTCGCCGTTAGTCGATTCGTTTCGTTCTCATTTTGGGTTAAACTAATTAAAATTATATGTTTATATTATAATTGAATGAGTGTCCAAACCCATTAGGAACTCATGAAATTAACCCAAAAGTGTTTATTTCAAAAAGTTAGAAACATTCCCGCCGGGTGACGGTAACTTAATCGGGTGCGACCAAAAGCCTCGTTTAATGCCGGTATCGGGTAGAATTCCACCGTGTCCAAAACTTAGACACTATTTAAAGTGATCTAAGCACTCATTTGAAGCTCTTTCTTCCTCTATCTACTCTCTCTCTCTAACCTCTCTCCTAAATCCAAGTTTAAAGGTCCAAATCATCAATTTTAGGCTCCAAATCTTTGAGGTACTTCCCCTAGCTTGTTATGTAACATCCCTAGCCTTCAAATTCGAGTTCAACACATGGATTAGGGCCATATTCATGAGTTTACGGTGATGGAACCATACTAGGCCGTAAACTCATATAACATGGGTTTTGGAGCACAAAAACCCTTCCTACACACAATTGGACCTTAGATATGGCTAGATGGCATCATGGAATGGACTTGTAACATTTTAATCTTGGATTTTGAGTCATTTGAAGGAGTTTACGGCCAAGGCACAAGCTTGGGCCGTAAACTCATGTAAATGGGGTTTTCATGACCTTAAACCCTTCCAAATCACAAAAAGACTTAGATATGACTTGTAGAATATTGGTAATGGACCTAGAACACCTTGAACATAATTTTTGAGCGGTTTATGTGAGTTTAAGGCCAAGGTATGTGCTTGGGCTGTAAACTCCTTAAACTTGGGTGTAAACTCACTTCTAAGGTGTTAGAAAGCCATCCAACACCACCAAAAGCCTTGGAATAAATCATAGGACCAACCAAAAATAGTTTAAGGACCTTAAACACATCAAAACCCCACATTTGAGAGTTTACGGCCATAGAACATGTCTCGTGGCTGTAAACTCCTAAAAGAGTGTCAATTGGTGCCCCAAATTCATTTCTAGGCTTGTGGGAATTTTTAGAATCACATGTGATTAATTTTAAGACCTTAAAAACATTTAATCAAGGGGATATGACAGTTTACGGCCAAAGACCCCATGCTTAGGCCGTAAACTCCCTTAAGTGTTGCAAATGGTGATTTTAATCCATTCTAAGCCTTAGGTAAAATCATTCCAAGTATTTCTAAGTGTCTATATCCATTTGTGACCCAATTTGCACCATAAATCACCCCACCATGAGTTTACGGCCGTAAACTCATGGGGAGTGGGTGTTTAGACCGAAAACTCCATTAAGGAGTTTACTCTTGGGGATTAAACTTATTTCCCAAGCCCCTCGCATCGTTACACGTCCTTAAACGCCACCCGGGTCCCTCCAAACGCTTGTAATGAAGTGTTTTCACGATTAGAAGCATATGTCCCTGACAAATAAATAATTTAAGTCCTAATTAGATGCAAATGTGTATCATTTAATAATCCATAGGAATCTTGTGCGTTTGTAAACCTAGAACCGACGTTTAGAATCCAAACCGACGCGTTCTCCAACCGGTGAGTTCATACCCCTACCCTTTTTCAACTGTTTTCACTGTTTTCAGGGGGGGGGGGGAATACAAGCAAAAGTACAAGGAAATCTTGTACTCAAACTTATTGTTTTCAGTTTAATCATTTTCATTCTGTATGTTCTAATATCAATAACTGTGTTTATCAAATAGTTCGAATTACGAATTTAGCTTTCAAACTAATCATAGATTTCTTGATAAAATGTTCTAATCTAAACTATGTTTCATAATCTACGAATAATTTATACTAATTTCCAATTATAACTAATTCGAATACGAATACAAATACAAAACGATAACTAGGAATAGAACGAATACGAAACTATAACTAGGAATAGAACGAATACGAAACTATAACTAGGAATAGAACGAATACGAAACTATAACTAGGAATAGAACGAATACGAAACTATAACTAGGAATTGAACGAATACAAAACTACAACTAGGAATAGAACGAATACATAAGTATAACTAGAAATGGAACAAATAGGAATACTAAAATAATAATACGAAGAAGAATACGAATACGAATACGAATAGTATTAGGAGTAGGATTAGGGATAGGAACACGACTGCGAATACGAATACGAATACGAATACGAATACTATTAGGATTAGGAGTAGGGATACGAATACGAATATGAACAGGACTACAAATATAACTATGAATACAAATATAAATTAAAAACTATGAATACAATAAAGAATAGGAATATGAATACGAAGACACGTATCTAGGTACACCCCAGTGTAATACCTTTAGGATATCAGAATACCTAGTTAATACAATAAGTACGAATGGTAATCAATCGTTACATCGAAATGCAGCAACTAAACTTACATTTAGGAAAATATAGGATTTTCCTAGGATCATAGTTAATCATAACCAGGACCGCGTAACCTAAAACAGTTAACTAAACATTACTTTTAAGAAAATATGGGATTTTCTTAGATACCAAACTTTTCGGAAGAATCAAAGGAAACTCATACATTTTTCACAAAACAAACATCTTATGAACTCACCAACTTTATGCTGATTTTGAAACTGCTTGTATTCTCAGGTTGACATTAGACAGGTACCTAGCGAATCTTTTGGAGAAGACGGAGCGTACAGAAGACTCGTCTCTACTTTTGTTCATATGATATATGTATAACACTTGTAACACTTTACTTTTGAACAAATGTAAATTCGAATATGTAATGTAATGGTTGTTTACTTTGCTTACTATGTACATTGGATTTGATACTCAACGTGGAGTCCGCCCTGGAAGCGTTTCCGCCTTAGGTTTTCGGGGTGTGACAGATTGGTATCAGAGCCCTTGTTTATAGTGAACTGGTATACCAAACCTTACATGGTATAAAACTATAAACACTAAAGGGCCTAAATGCTCTGAACTAAAAGTATACCTCAAATATAAGTATTTTCAAAAGTATATAAGTATACCCGACAGTCAAAATACGTAACTACGAGTAGAACAAAACATAAGTAAATGGGTGTTGTACGTTGCAGTTAAACCTGGGCAGTTATGTAGTCGTGTCTAGGATCAATATGGTCTGGCCAACTATATTCATTCGAGACACGGCCAACATGTGCTTGGGAGTGACTGTGGTGTGCGACATGCCTAAACTTACCCAATACCCAAACAACGAGCCGTCGTTGTAGTAACACAAGAAATACTATGGGAGTATTTCTCGAGCCAAATCTGTTATAGAAATCCTCATCCCAGCGTTGTTCCTCAATCATCCTTTTAAGAGATAATTTATCTGTTTTGATAACTCCTTCCAGCTTTATCACTTAATAGAATTTTATGTATGTCATAAAGAGATACCCTTTGTATCATATCTCTTGATTCAATTCAGAGGGTTTATCATCCTCTCTTCCTGATCTTATTAGATCAAGAGGCCTCCAAGAAAGAGACCCAGCTCGCAGAACAACAACAACCCTCCTCAAACACCACCTTCTCTTCAAATCGACCTGGCAACCCTTCAGTCAATTTTAACGATAACATTCTCAACAGCCATGTCGCAAACGAACCCCGGTAGTTCGGGAGGCGGTCCCCAACCTCAAAACCAGGAAAATAGCCAGGGACACCGAAAAGAGTGTTCCTATAAAGACTTTATGCACGCGAAACCTACATTCTTCGATGGCAAAGGAGGTGTCATTGCTTTAACTTGATGGTTAGAAAGGATCGAATCTATCTTCGAGATCTGTGCTTGTTCAGAATCCGACAAGGTGAAGTTTGCCGCCTGCACTCTCACCAACAAAGCCTTGACTTGGTGGAACAGCCGAGTCAAATCTCTAACTCTACCTGTAGCCAATGCTATGGGTTGGGAAGTTATGAAGGAACTTCTACACGCAGAGTATTGCCCTCGGGGTGAAATCTAGAAGTTGGAGCATGAAATTTGGAATTTGAAGATGAAAGGTTCCGATATCGCCGCCTACACATCTAGGTTTGACGACTTAGCGCTTCTTTGTCCAGGGATGGTTACCCCGGAAAGTAAGAAAATTGAGAGGTTTATCTGGGGATTAACCCAGCCAACCAAAGGGAACATTATAGCTGCGAAGCCGGATACCTACGACAGCGCCAAATGCCTAGCGCAAATCTTGATTGACCATAGTGAGGACGTAGAGGAAGCAGCCACCACTCCTGAGCCGATGGAAAGAAGTGGTGAGAAAAGAAAGTTCTGGGAAGCAGGGGAGAAATATCAGCCTTCCCAGGAGTTCTCGAAGAGACAACAAATGGTGGCAGTCCACGCTACCACTACCCCTGCTGTCGTACCCGTCATCGGTTCCTCGGCTCAAGCACCTATCACCGGATATGCCGGTGTTCTTCCGTGGTGTAACCAGTGCAGTTACCACCACTATATCCCGGTCCCTGTCGTGTAAAACTTTGCAAAAATTGTGGCCAAGAGGGTCACCTTGCGCGGAGTTGCAGAACACCAACAAATCAAGCTTCCAGAGCAGGCATCAGTCAGGTCTGTTATGGTTGCGGAAGGGTCGGGCATTATAAGAGAAACTACCCCAATGCAGCAACAGCTGGCAACTCTGGAAGAGTCCTAGCTATAGGACAAGGTGAGACAGCCACAGATCCCACAGTTGCCCCTGGTATATTCCTTTTCCACAACCCTTCTACTTGCAATTCTTTTTCAATTCTAATCCAGAAAGATAAACTGTTATCTATTCATTCGAACCTCTTCATAAACGTAGAACTTTTTGAAATCCTCATTAGGACTGATCCCGTAGCCTACAAACTTCGATTAACCTCGAAACTTAGAAACATTCCTATGGTACTTCACGTCTCGGTCTTTTAGAAATATCTACCCAACGAAACCAAGACACATCCTGAAAGTGAGGGTTCGCTGGAACATCAAGCGGAGACCCGATTCCACTTAGAAGCATAAAAACCCGAAGCAGTAGACTCATCCTCGATTCTCTTTTCAACTTGCAATTTGAGTTCAAATTTTTGAATTTCGGGACGAAATTCCCTCTAACGGGGGGATAATGTAACAACCCGAAGTTTTCCATCGTCGAAAACTTGTTCTACCCGTGAGATTTCGCCGTTAGTCGATTCGTTTCATTCTCATTTTGGGTTAAACTAATTAAACTTATATGTTTATATTATAATTGAATGAGTGTCCAAACCCCTTAGGAACTCATGAAATTAACCCAAAAGTGTTTATTTCAAAAAGTTAGAAACATTCCCGCCGGGTGACGGTAACTTAATCGGGTGCGACCAAAAGCCTCGTTTAATGCCGGTATCGGGTAGAATTCCACCGTGTCCAAAACTTAGACACTATTTAAAGTGATCTAAGCCCTCATTTGAAGCTTTTTCTTCCTCTCTCTACTCTCTCTCTAACCTCTCTCCTAAATCCAAGTTTAAAGGTCCAAATCATCAATTTTAGGCTCCAAATCTTTGAGGTACTTCCCCTAGCTTGTTATGTAACATCCCTAGCCTTCAAATTCGAGTTCAACACATGGATTAGGGCCATATTCATGAGTTTACGTCCATGGAACCATCCTAGGCCGTAAACTCATATAACATGGGTTTTGGAGCACAAAAACCCTTCGTACACACAATTGGACCTTAGATATGGCTAGATGGCATCATGGAATGGACTTGTAACATTTTAATCTTAGATTTTGAGTCATTTGAAGGAGTTTACGGCCAAGGCACAAGCTTGGGCCGTAAACTCATGTAAATGGGGTTTTCATGACCTTAAACCCTTCCAAATCACAAACAAGACTTAGATATGACTTGTAGAATATTGGTAATGGACCTAGAACACCTTGAACATAATTTTTGAGGGGTTTGTGTGAGTCTACGACCAAGGTATGTGCTTGGGCCATAAACTCCTTAAACTTGGGTGTAAACTCACTTCTAAGGTGTTAAAAAGCCATCCAACACCACCAAAAGCCTTGGAATAAATCATAGGACCAACCAAAAATAGTTTAAGGACCTTAAACACATCAAAACCCCACATTTGAGAGTTTACGGCCATAGAACATGTCTCGTGGCCGTAAACTCCTAAAAGAGTGTCAATTGGTGCCCCAAACTCATTTCTAGGCTTGTGGGAATTTTTAGAATCACATGTGATTAATTTTAAGACCTTAAAAACACTTAATCAAGGGGATATGAGAGTTTACGGCCAAAGACCCCATGCTTAGGCCGTAAAATCCCTTAAGTGTTGCAAATGGTGATTTTAATCCATTCCAAGCCTTAGGTAAAATCATTCCAAGCATTTCTAAGTGTCCATATCCATTTGTGACCCAATTTGCACCATAAATCACCCCACCATGAGTTTACAGCCGTAAACTCATGGGGAGTGGATGTTTAGGCCGAAAACTCCATTAAGGAGTTTACTCTTGGGGAGTAAACTCATTTCCCAAGTCCCTCGCATCGTTACACGTCCTTAAACGCCACCTGGGTCCCTCCAAACGCTTGTAATGAAGTGTTTTCGCGATTAGAAGCATATGTACCTAAAAAATAAATAATTTAAGTCCTAATTAGATGCAAATGTATATCATTTGATAATCCATAGGAATCTTGTGCATTTGCAAACCCAGAACCGACGTTTAGAATCCAAACCGACGCGTTCTCCAACCGGTGAGTTCATACCCCTACCATTTTTCAACTGTTTTCACTGTTTTCAGGGGGGAATACAAGCAAAAGTACAAGGAAATCTTGTACTCAAACTTATTGTTTTCAGTTTAATCTTTTTCATTCTGTATGTTCTAATATCAATAATTGTGTTTATCAAATAGTTCGAATTACGAATTTAGCTTTCAAACTAATCATAGATTTCTTGATAAAATGTTCTAATCTAAACTATGTTTCATAATCTACGAATAATTTATACTAATTTCCAATTATAACTAATTCGAAAACGAATACGAATACAAAACGATAACTAGGAATAGAACGAATACGAAACTGTAACTAGGAATAGAACGAATACGAAACTATAACTAGGAATAGAACGAATACGAAACTATAACTAGGAATAGAACGAATACGAAACTACAACTAGGAATAGAACGAATACATAAGTATAACTAGAAATGGAACAAGTAGGAATACTAAAATAATAATACGAATATGAATACGAATACGAATACGAATAGTATTACGAGTAGGATTAGGGATAGGAACACGACTGCAAATACGAATACGAATACAAATACGAATACTATTAGGATTAGGAGTAGGGATACGAATACGAATATGAACAGGACTACAAATATAACTACGAATACAAATATAAATTAAAAACTATGAATACGATAAAGAATAGGAATATGAATACGAAGACACGTATCTAGGTACACCCCAGTGTAATACCTTTAGGATATCAGAATACCTAGTTAATACAATAAGTACGAATGATAATCACCCGTTACATCGAAATCCAACAACTAAACTTACATTTAGGAAAATATAGGATTTTCCTAGGATCATAGTTAATCATAACCAGGACCGCGTAACCTAAAACAGTTAACTAAACATTACTTTTAAGAAAATATGGGATTTTCTTGGATACCAAACTTTTCAGAAGAATCAAAGGAAACTCGTACATTTTTCACAAAACAAACATCTTATGAACTCGCCAGCTTTATGCTGATTTTGAAACTGCTTGTATTCTCAGGTCGACATTAGACAGGTACCTAGCGAATCCTTTGGAGAAGACGGAGCGTACAGAAGACTCGTCTCTACTTTTGTTCATATGATATATGTATAACACTTGTAACACTTTACTTTTGAACAAATGTAAATTCGAATATGTAATGTAATGGTTGTTTACTTTGCTTACTATGTACATTGGATTTGATACTCAACGTGGAGTCCGCCCTGGAAACGTTTCCGCCTTAGGTTTTCAGGGTGTGACAGGGAGGTCCCGAGATCTCCATCCGAGATCCGGAGCTTCCTAGGTTTGGCAGGATACTACAGGAGATTCATCCAGGATTTCTCCAAGATAGCAGTACCGCTCACCCGAATGACCAAGAAGTCGGTAGTGTTTCGCTGGGGCCTGAGCAGCAGGCATTATTCGAGACCCTCAGGCGGAAATTGTGCGAGGCACCGATTCTTACCCTTCCAAAGGGAGTAGAAGATTTTGTAGTCTACTATGATGTTTCGATCGCAGGTATGGGAGCAGTGTTGATGCAGCGGGTCCGTGTGATAGCTTACACCTCGAGACAGTTGAAGCCTCACAAGGCTAACTATTCTACGCATGATTTAGAGTTGGGGCAGTGGTGTTTGCCCTCAAGATTTGGAGACATTACCTCTATGGGGTCCATTGCACCATTTACACGGATCACAAGAGCTTGAGGTACCTCATGGACCAGTGGAATATGAACATGAGGTAGAGGCGATGGTTAGATGTGCTGAAGGATTACGACTGTGAGATCCTTTATCACCTAGGGAAGGCTAATGTAATGGCCAACGCCTTGAGCCGCAAGGCAGCAGTAGCCCCGATTAGAGACATTTGTTTGAGGATGACAGTGATTACTCCATTGCTGGAGAAAATTAAAGGGGTGCAGGCCGAGGGCCTCAAGGAGGAGAGGCAGAAGTGTGAGAGGATCGTAGGCAGAGTAGCTTCCTTTGACTATGATAGTCGAGGATTGTTGACCCTTCATGGGAGGGTCTGGGTACCGTACTGGGGCGGAGTACGGCAAGTGCTGATGGATGAGGCTCATAAGTCTCGATTCTCCATCCATCCAGGGGCAACAAATATGTACAGAGATCTTAGACCCGATTATTGGTGGCCCTGCATGAAACGGGATGTGGCATGGTATGTGGAAAGATGCCTGACCTGCAGGAAGGTTAAGGTGTAGGACCAGAGACCTCACGGCAAAATGAAGCCGTTAGACATTCCTTCGTGGAAATGGGAGGATATCACCATGGATTTCATCACTAAGCTTCCCAGGACCGCTAGAGGAGTGGATGCGATTTGGGTTATAGTGGATCGGTGGACGAAGAGTGCTCATTTTATACCGATCCAGGAGAGCATATCAGTTGAGAAGCTAGCCGATATTTATGTGCGAGAGGTGGTGGCACGACATGGGGTGCCTGTTTCAGTGGTGTCAGACCGAGATGTCCGTTTTACCTCCAGATTTTGGAAGCGGTTTCATGAAGAGATGGGTACTGTCTCCATTTCAGCATCGCTTTCCACCCCCAGACGAACGGACATATCGAGAGGACGATTCAAATTCTGTAGGATATGCTTCGGGCATGTGTCCTAGATTTCGGTGGCAGTTGGGATATGTATCTTCCGTTAGCTGAATTTTCGTATAACAACAATTACCATGCGAGTATTGACTGACCTCCCTTCGAGATGCTATATGGGAGGAAGTGTAGGACCCTGATTTTTTTAGGCGAGGTCAGTCAGCGTGTCATTGGGAGCACCGAAGTGGTGCTCAAGACGACATAATTGATCCAACAGGTACACACCAGGCTGCAGACTGCGCAGAGTCGGCAGAAGAGTTACGCCGACAGGAGGCGATCAGACTTGGAGTTTCAGGAAGGCGACATGGTCCTCCTGAAGGTATCACCCTGGAAGGGTGTCATCAGGTTTCAGAAGAGGGGCAAGCTGGGCCCTAGGTTCATTGGTCCTTTTAGGGTTTTGGCTCGGGTGGGTCGGGTTGCTTATCGGTTAGATCTTCCGGCAAAGCTTAGCCAGATACACAACACTTTCCATGTGTCCTAGTTAAGGAAGTGTTTGGTGGATGAGTCAGCAATTGTTCCCTTAGAAGACATTCAAGTTGATAGCAGCCTGACTTATATTGAGAGGCCGGTCACGATTCTGGACCGGAAGACAAAGACCTTGAGGAACAATGTAATTCAGCTAGTGAAGGTGCAGTGGAAGCACCGGAAGCGTTCAGAGTGGACGTGGGAATCAGAGGAGGAGATGCAGGAGCATTACCCGGAGTTATTTTCAGATTCAGTAGCAGCAGACTTCGAGGACGAAGTCTGATTCAAGTGGGGGAGATTTGTAACGATCATTTTCCGAGGTACAAATTTATTTAATTCTCAAGCGTTATTTTTGTGCCACAATAGATTTAATTATGAGAGTGGGCCTTTTGTTGGGCCAAGTTATAGCCTTCCCATAAGCCGTACGCAGGGCGTAACCCGCTGTACGCTGGGCGTAAGGTTTAAATGAAACGCGAGGATGAGAGGTGTACGCGCAGCGTACCATAGTGTACGCCCAGCGTACGTGGCCAGGGGAAAAACCCTAATTCTAGGGTTTGAGATGTATTTAAACCCCATTATAGCCTCCCATTTGGCCTCCTCACTTGTCATTCACCCCAGAGAAACCCTAGTTTGTCCCCTTTGCTCATTGCTTGTGTGTGTTTGATCTTTGAGCTTATTTTTGTGAAGAAGAAGAAGAGAAGTGGAAGAAGGAGAACTTGAGTACCTTGAGCTCATAGATCTGGGATCATTCCTTCATTTGGCATTCAAAAGAGGTATAAAGCTTTCAACTTTCCTCTTGTGAGTTTAGATCTAGGAGTTTTGGAAATTTGGACCTTTTTAGGTCCAAAGGAGGGACCTTTATCTTACAACTTCGTTTTTGGAGCTTGGGATTGCTATCCTTGAAGCTCAAGTGTCCCCATAGCAGTAAAGTTTCAATCTTTGAGGCTTATTTGGAACCATGCATAAGATCTAGTTGGTTTTATGGAAGTAGAATGTTATTAGTGAGAGTTTGAGCCTATGTGAGACTTGTAAGCCATCAAGTAAGAAACTTTATGGCTTAAGTCATTGAATAAGCTTAGGATCTGGATTTGTAGCTTCTAGATCGGATTATTAAGAACTTAATTAAATGTTGGCTTAAGAAGGTAGTACGTTGGGCATACAAGGAAGTACGCGTCGCGTACAGGCCACCAACCAGTACGCTTAGTGTACCTTGGTGTACTCCCCGCGTACGCTACCAGTTTGGGCTTCGAGTGTTGGGCCTCAGTGTGGGCTGGGTTTCAGACTTAGGGTCCTTGGGCCTTTATGGCCCATCAGAATTCAGATGGTAAGGACCAAGGATTTGGTATTGGGCTTGAGTAAGGCCCAATAAAAGGATTCTAGGCCTAATATAGCAAATTGGGCCATTAGTGGGCCTATAGTGAGGCCATAGATGGACTTAGAAGGAATTGAGGTTTTGGGCCATGTTGTGTCCCACACCATAGTAGGGGTAAAATGGTCATTTTACCCATAGAGGAATCTCTATTCTGATTTAGTATTTATTTCCCATTATAGCTGGGAAGCAGCCGGAGCAGCCGTCAGGGATTTCTCATTCAAGATTTCAGCAGTCAGCATCACCAGGTGAGTTTCCTTCCAGTAGGAACAGGTCTAAGACCACAATGACGGCCCGTTTAGCTAGTAGTAGTTTCCGGACTTCGGTCCGATGCAATTTTAGTATGTTTGATCCCTTCGTGGCTCAGACAGGATTTATGTGTTATGTGTTCCGGGCTACAGCCCGATGCAGTATGTAGTTTATGTGTTCATGCTAGTTGATATGTTTATGCTATGCTATGTTATGCTCAGTCAGTTTTCGGATTCCGGTCTGATGCAGTTAGTTCCGGACTTCGGTCTGATGCAGGGGACAAGGTCCCAGTCAGTTCCGGACTTCGGTCCGATGCAGTTTCCGAACTTTTGGTCCGATGCAGAGGGCAAGGCCTTGGTTAGTTCCGGACTTCGGTTCGATGCAGTTTCCGGACTTCGGTCCGATGCAGTGGGCAAGGCCCAGTATGTGTTTATATGTTATTGTATGGTATGTGGTAGTTTGGGGGAGATCACTAAGCTTTGTGCTTACAATTTAGTTTTGGTTTCAGGTACTTCCGCAAGTAAAGGGAAGAGCTCGGTGTCACACCCCGCTAAAGCGGAAACGCAAGGTATGACAGCGATAACGATTTCAATGCAAAAGATAAAGATACATCACCATAGCAGTATTTAAAAGTTTACAACCCATAGCTTCAAAAGAAACAAAATACAAGTTTTTCAAAATAACATTGTTCAAAATATAGCTTCATAATAGCTTCAACACGATGCAACATGCTCTATGATGATGAATCTTTACACCCACTTACTAATTACTTCCTGAAAAAGCATGTAAAACGAGCGTCAACTATGAAAATAGTTGGTGAGTATCACAAGTTTATAAATCGAGGGTACAATAATGTTTTTCGTAAGTACAAGTACATTGCTTTAATGATAAAACAAAGTTGATTGCTATTAAGGTATACAAGTTTATTGCTAGAACGGGAAACGCGTTTGTATGTGTATGAGCAAACAATGAGTCTCAACCAAACCTATGACTGAAGCCCTATCGAGATCTATGCTTATCGTTCCATAGATGAATATGGTATCATGCACTCCAGCGATTCGGGCGAGTGAGGAGTTGTCAATTCCTAATAGCGCTATCCATAACGACCATTGGCTCAAAGAGTTAATGGTTAGAGATAAGGGAAGGGCCTTAGTACGATAAGTTCTCATGTTCCGTGTTGCATAAACATACATAAAGATACATAGCAATACAATAGCAATCAAGTTTGATAATAAACAATTTAAATACATCATGCAAACAATAGTTTTTCTAGACATGCTTTTCCACCCCAAAACATAAAAACCGAAAATAGGGGAGTGCGTGAATACTCACGATGTTTCGAGTAGGCACAAGCGGTACTTCGGGATGCACCAACGTCTTACTACCGGGATCCTACGACATCAAACACACACACTAGTGAGTTTCCATGTCGAAATCTAATGCTAATATACTAAACTCTACATATAGGGAAATGCCCATTTATGTTTTAATATTGGATTTTATATCAATTGGTTACACTTTTTCTGCAATATTGAATTTTACAAGTCGTGTGATAAATTACAACTTTGGAATATTAATTTTCCAAATTTTTAAGTCTCTATAACAACATAAATTCACGAAAAATAGCATTTGAGGGGTAAAAATTCTCAAACTTTTTATTTAACTGATATTACACAATACAAGGCTGGGAAAAATATAAAAATGGATATTCAAGCTGTTTAATTATATTTTATGATTTATGGGCATTTATTCCAATAAAAATTGAAATAAATAGAAAACAGTTTCCAAAATTACCCAAACTTTTTATTTAATTGTTATTATACATAAATAGGCTGGAAAAAATATAAAAGATATTTTTCAGTGGGTATTTCTATTTTTCCTTGTTTTATTCCTTTAAATAGTCATTAATTAAAGAAATAATATTAAACAGTTAAAAAAAATCACCATAAATTTTTTTAACATCATTTACAGTATAAATATCCTGGGAAAAATATCAAAAGTGGTTTTCATAATGTATAAACTGGTTTTGGGTATTTATGTATATTTAAGTGTATTTTAGTGCAATTAACTTTAGAAAATAAGAGAAAAATAGTTTACAGTAGAGAAAAATATTCAAAATTTTTATGTAACCTCTCACTCTATAATACTATATCCTGGTAAATTTTCATGAATTTTGGATAATCAGAACTATTTCTCCGATTTTTTGACCATTATAATTACCAAAAATTGGGAAAAATAGTAAAACATGATGGAAAATCTTGAAATTATTTTCTGGAGTCACCCATCACAGGTAAGGTATGTGAAAATTGTTAGATACAATTTTCACATCCTATAAAGTGGTTTTGTAATTTATCATTCCCTAAACAAAATAAAATTAGAAATCATATTAAACAGTAACAAAAATTGTTGAAATTTGGTGAGGGGTCATTATTCCCCATAAGGATCATCCATGAATTTATTTAGGATTTATTGACCTCTGGAAGTATTTTATATGATTTATGCCCTTGGTTTTAGCAATAATTCTAATAAATCAAAGAAATAACAAAAGCTCTTGAAATTTTCCAGATTATCTCATGCATGCAAGGGCTTTAAAAAGTAAAAATGTTAAGAATGTATTCAGAATAGAAATGAGGGTAATGATTCCAAACAATTTAAGAAAAGTTGCATGCAATAATGCATGAAGTGTATATGTGGCTGAAGTTCATGAATTTTTGTAGTCCATTCAGTGGGGTTTTAAGCCACGAAATTTTAACCATAATTCACTAGATATGTTAAGTTTCTAAGGTATTTCTCCTCAGATTTATGGTTGGGTTTAAGGCCATTGTTTAAGCAAGATAAAAATAGTGATCACAGAAAAAGAGCTGTATGCGCAACCTTTTTGTAAAATCTGCTAAAAATCGGACATTTAATATTTTACAGTGAGACCAGTTGGGTTTGAAAGTTAACTCGTGGAACTAACCAATACAAAAAGAATATCATGATTTGGTTAAGAAATGACTGAGTTATGACTGTTCAAAGTCGAACAAAGTAATCTGGCAGATTGCATGTTTGCTTGTGTGCATTATTAGGGTATTTCAACAAGAACATCATGCATGTCTTTGGTAAGGCCCGATTTCTAACACATGCATGGAATGAATGAGCATCCAAGATTTACTAGAAATGGTTTAAATTCTTTTGTTCATGCATGAACACAAAATAAATGGAGAAGAACATGAAATATTAGGTTTTGATGTCACATGATCATATGTGCATCTTTTCCACTCCTTGCATGGGTTTGATCCCGGATTTTCACCATCTCTAACACATGCATTGTGTTATGGTGAGAATCTACAAACCACAAGGGGAGAATAAAGATTTCTATCCATGGAAAGTCATAGAATCCGAAAAGTAGAGAAGACTAAGAAGAAAAAGAGGTTTAACCATGAAACTATGGAAGAAGATGTTGTTGTTTACCTTGGTTTTGACCTTGAGAGAAGTAAGAACACTTCAAGGGCTTCACAATCTCGAAATTTTGCAGAGAAATGAGAGGATTTTCGTGAGTTTAGAGAGAGGGAAGAAGAGAGTGAAGTGTGTGAAGAGAGTGAAGTGAAAGAGTGAAGAGGGAAGAGGTGGAGTAAGGGTTTAAGCTTAATGATTGTGTTTTGGGGAAGAGAGAGGGCATGGGGAGAGGTGATGGCCGGTTTTGCATGCATTTTGGCCTCCTCTCTCCTAAAATTTAAACTTTATAAAATTCCCTCCTAAATCTTTTATAAAAACTCTAATTTTATAAAAGTGTTTATTAAGCAAATTTGGATTTATTTAAAATCTTGTTTTCAACAAATAAATTATGATCAATACTTGGTTATTTAATTTCAATTTCATTGACTATAATTCATAATTTGATTAATAAAAATTTGATATTAGGAAGTTTATAGCCAAATTTTATAAAGTTTTTAAGCTTTATAATTTATAACTTTGGATTTTTGGCTCTTTAGGGTTTTTGGAATATTGTTTGATATTCAACAACATGTTGAAGTATAATTAGAATGTTTTAATTTATTTTTAGAGTTTTATACCCTATTTCAATTATAACAAAGCTTGAAGCTTTATTCTAATTATAGTATTGGCATTTCCTATTGTAGCTAAGCAACTTACTAGAATTGTAAGTCTCAAGTATATTAGTCCTAGACCTTAGTTGGATCCTAGTTTATGCAAGATTTTTGACCTAATCTATACTACTAGGTCATGGCATGTTGTGCATGAATGGTTTTTATAAAGATGCATGAGTCCGAGAATGACCTGAATTGGCAGTTGTCACACTCGGGTTGATGGCATCGCACACACCACAACTTTAGTTTGTCCTGGGAGTTGTTTTAGCTTTTCATAGATGTGATTTGATACAGTTTACTCGTAATACTTTGCTATTGTTTTGAGATATTGATGTACGAGTTTTACTTTATGATATTAACATGGTGTTTTTACTAATTATCAAACAAAAATTTTTGGGTCGTATTTTGGGATGTTACACAAACTCCGGGTAAAACATCGCCCTCTCAGTGAACATCCTGGTGATCTTCGTCACTGACTCTGTATCCTACTTTAGCTCCAGGAACTCCTAAGCCAACCTTTCTCTCTCAACTCATGGAACATAACAAGTGATGAACATCTCCCAGAACTGATCCCATGTAACTCCAACCCGTTACGCATCAGAATAAGACCCCGTAGTCAATCTCTACCAATCCTTCACCCGAGACTCAACAGGTTCAGAGCACACCTCACCCTCTCATCACCAGGGCATGAACATGTGAAGAAACATCCCTCCACATCCGACAACCATCGCATCCAATGATCGGATCCTGAACTCCATCGAAATCAGGGGGCTTCGTATCGTCGAAGTCCTGATACTAAAAACCTCTACCCGCTCCTCCTGCCGTTGTTACAGCTGCATAAGTGTGTAAAAACCAACTAGTTTTAATCCTACTAACTTACACACAAAATAAACACACGAAAGGAAGTGTACCTATCGATTATTAATATAGTTCAAGCAAGTAGGGTATCGAACACAGGGAACGGTAAACAATTAAAATAAATGCTAATATTATCTAAATAAAACAAGTAATAAAAAGGGGTTTCTTTAGTTTTGCAAGACTAGAAACTTACCAACTAATACTTAGACTACTTCACTAAAAACTAGATAAGCAAAGATTCAACTAAATTCAATAACGCAGGGAACTTCTGTTTAGTTCAACTCAGTTGATCCTATGGTTGATATTATGGTAATAGTGCAATGGATTAATTCTTCTATTGGCTACCGATTCGAGTGATTAGATTCACATTCGCTGCACTAATCCTTAGAGAACAAACTAACTCAAACAGTGGCCAGTTGTCTAATTTAATTCAATTCACTAGGTTATTTATTCGGGTTAATTTAGACTTGTAATGGTTAACTAATTTGGTCCTTTAGTTAACCTCTTGTTGATGGTCATCACACAAGCTCACACATGATTTTACCTATTTTTCTATTAATTCTATTTTCACAGTCGTTAATCCAAGTCATGTAACAAAGTGGTCACATAAATTATATGAGGTAGCAATTAAGAGATGTTCATACAGCTTAATTAACTTCCTAATAACAGAAAAATATTTTTCAATCACGCATAAGGTTCTTTAACAAGCTAGAATAAAAAAAATCACCAATATTAAATTAATCCTACCATAAAATCAAACCATAATCACAAAATCATCTATCCTAAACAGATGTTATGAGTTTTTAGCTCATATCTACAACAAACAACAAACTAAAAACATAATCTAATGATTGAAACATGGTTTATACAAAGGATTAAGATGAAAGTAGTGTGTTATTGCCTTTGATCTTCTTCGAAGTTGATATCTAGGTTGAAATCTCGAAAACCATAGCTTCTAAGAACCCTTCTGGCCTCCAAAAATCGTCCTAAACTTCTCCCATTTGTTAGGGTTCGAATGAGAAGCCTTTCTATATATATATATATATATATATATATATATATATATATATATATATATATATATATATATATATATATATATATATATATATATATATATATTCTGAAAACAGGGGCTACTCGGCGAGTCCAGTGACCTACTCGGCGAGTCCATCACTTAAAATCCCGTGTACGGCAAGGCAAAGTCAAGAATCGCGAAACTTCTGACCAACTCGTCGATTTGATGGCCTAATCAGCGAGTACATTTGGAATCAGAATTTTCTCAAAACACGAAAGTCGTCCGAAATTGTGTCTAGTTTTCAGAATATTTTGAATCTCATCAATCGGAGTTACGGTTCCTGAGATATGGCCAAAACACTGACGAGGGGTCAAGCTGTCCAACAACATCCTTCTTTCTTCAAAATCCAAGATCCAAGCCTCCAATTGCTAGTTCCGCTTCCTTTTCCACCCGAGCATGTCATTGTTACTGAAAAATAAAATTCTAAACTAATTAAGCACCTTTTTTTCATTAAATGAGACAAAAACAACATAAAGTATTAAGATAATGCATGAATTTTATAACTGAAAATGCCCATATCAAAATACTCCACACTTGACTTTTGCTTTCCCCCAAGCAAAACTGAATTTTAGTACACTAATATTACATAAGACAATCCCAATCGAACCCAACCATTATGCTAAGACCGCAATGCATGCATTTGTGTCTAAAGTTTTTCCTAAGGAACCCCCATACTCTAAATACTCACAATCCTCATAAACATTCGCCCACTTTTTCCGAACAATGCTCATTTTATGCATCCCTACGAATCCATCCGCAGAAAACCTCCTAACCTGAAGGTATTTTTGGTTGAGCAACCCAAGCATACATAATCTAGAAAATTACAACTTTTCGATACCACTATAGAGCTCTTTGGAATTCTTCACTTTCTTGATAATTTGATCTTTGATTTCTTTGAATTCACCACCTTCGTTGTTTGATTTTTGGTATCTTCAAATTTCGAATTTCTTCAGAATTTTTGATCTTTGAACTTCATACTTTAACTTTGATGCTCCAAAAATTCTTCAAACTTTTTCTTGTAATTCTCTTTTTCTTTTTTTTCTTTTATTTTTTATTTTACATGTAACTCACTTTTTCCACTAAAAACCATACATGCTTAAGCAGGGGTGCTCAACTTCAACCTTTATTGGTTAACGATAATAATTTTTCTGGATACATTTCTGGTACACGATGCTAAACATATTACATCCTTCAAACTAAGGGAGGTCGTGTTTTTGTCCCATGATTTCACTAGAATAGGGAAGCCACAAATGCACTAGAACGTATATAGGCTCAACTAAACATTTGGGTCTTCATAGAATCATCAAATATAATACTAGCATGATCCCTAATTGCTTTACCAAAATTTTCTAAATTAGCCCTATCCATTTTAATGCAAAATTTTCAAAATTAATTAAAAATTTGAAGATTTTCGAAATTTAACTAAAATTTTAACTAATTTAACCAACCCCCTACCCCACACTTAATTTATGCAATGTCCCCATTGCATATTATGCATGATAAAGAACAATAAAATAAAGAGGGAATTGGAACAAACTCCCCTGGGATAGTAGTTCGAAGTTGATATTTCGTCTTTAAGCTCCATCTTCAATTGACTTTAGACATGGGAACAACTCATCCATGTCTTGGGTGTCCAAATCTCGTGTAGTATAGCTCCAATTATAAGGGAAAAATTCTTGGAAATGCTTGGAAAATGATCTCCAAAGAAAAGAACTAATGCCTGTATCAAATGTGGTCAAATCTTGAAAATATAGTTAAAGAGTGACTCGTCGAGTAAATATGCTATCTCGCCGAGTTGTAGCTTGACTGGCAGAAAAGTCGCGAAATTTCACATGGACTTGTCCAGCCCATAAGATGCATTCGGCGAGTAGAATGTTGTGTGGAAAAGTTTGTATTCTGCCCAGGTCCGTTTCTGATGTATGGGGGTTATATAGACCAATACTTCCCCTCATTTTTCTTCAGTGAATAAACACTCTATAACCCTTCTATCAATTAGACTAATAGCTTGACTCAAAACTTCGTTTCCTCTCTCGCCTAGACTTGATTTCTCGCTTCGCTTAGCCTTGACTCTAGATCCTCACATGCAATCCTGAGCTTCAAACTGAAAAGATCAAAACAACACACAAGTAATAGAAAAACGAAAACAAACATCAAAATTAAAATCCTAAATTACCCTAATAAACTAGAAGTTTAAAAAGAAAAAGAAAAGCAAACTCTAATGACGGGTTGCCTCCCACAAGCGCTTCTTTTTGTGCGAGTCTTTAGCTGGACTCCCAACTTAATAAACTTTCAATAAAATCAATGACAATCCATTCGTTGCATTGAATATTTTCTTTGGTGGACCAATTTATAAAATTTGCCTCTTTGCTTCAAAAATTGGCCAAACGGGTTTTAGTTCATGTATCCCAAGAATATTAACAAGGGTTGGAACCAGTTGGATACTAATCATAAATGGATCATGATTTAGAACTTTCTCCAAAGTTGGAATCGTCACCCCATGCTTCGAAACAAAAACCGGAATAACAGGGGACCATGTTGTGGTAATGGTAAAACCACGGGTTGGTTCCTGCACTTCACTTTGTTCTTGTTCTTCGTCTAACCTCTCTGCTAGTAACCTTTCCAGCTCCTCCAAATCTCTTTCTGGATTGAATTAATCATCCTGTAACTTTACCTCTTGTGACTCAGATTGCTCTTGTTCGTTAGTCAAGAAGTTATCTAACCATATTCCAAATTTCTTTAAATCATCATCTGAGTCATAGTCCTCATCTTCTTGCTCAATTACATACACAACTTCCTTAAGAAAAGCATCAAAAGCATCGAGATTTGGAAAACACATAATAAATAAAAATAAACTATATAAAAAAATTAATCAACAAATAAAAAAATGATAACAATTAGCAAATAAAATTAACTATTTAGAACCGTTCCCCGACAACGGCGCCAAAAACTTGATTTGTGTAAAAACCAACTAGTTTTAATCCTACTAACTTAGACACAAAATAAACACACGAAAGGCAGTGTACCTATCGATTATTAATATAGTTCAAGTAAGTAGGGTATCGAACATAGGGAACGGTAAACAATTAAAATAAATGCTAATATTATCTAAATAAAACAAGTAATAAAAAGCGGGTTTCTCTAGTTTTGCAAGACTAGAAACTTACCAACTAATACTTAGACTACTTCACTAAAAACTAGATAATCAAAGATTCAACTAAATTCAATAACGAAGGGAACTTCTATTTAGTTCAACTCAATTGATCCTGTGGTTGATATTATGGTAATAGTGCAATGGATTAATTCTTCTATTGGCTACCGATTCAGGTGATTAGATTCACGTTCGCTGCACTAATCCTTAGAGAACAAACTAACTCAAACAGTGGTCAGTTGTCTAATTTAATTCAATTCACTAGGTCATTTATTTGGGTTAATTTAGACTTGTAATGGTTAACTAGTTTGGTCCTTTAGTTAACCTCTTGTTGATGGTCATCACACAAGCTCACACATGAATTTACCTATTTTTTCTATTAATTCTAGTTTCACAGTCATTAATCCTAATCATATAACAAAGTGGTCACATAAATTATATGAGGTAACAATTAAGAGATGTTCATACAACTTAATTAACTTCCTAATAAGAGAAAAATATTTTTCAATCACACATAATGTTCTTTAACAAGATAGAATCAACAAAATCACCAATATTAAATTAATCCTACCATAAAATCAAACCATAATCACAAAATCATATATCCTAAACAGAAGTTATGAGTTTTTAGCTCATATCTACAGCAAATAACAAACTAAAAACATAATCTAATGATTGAAACATGGTTTATAGAAAAGATTAAGATGAAAGTAGTGTGTTATTGCCTTTGATCTTCTTCCAAGTTGATATCTAGGTTGAAATCTCGAAAACCACAGCTTCTAAGAACCCTTCTGGCCTCCAAAAATCGTCCTAAACTTCTCCCATTTGTTAGGGTTCGAATGAGAAGCGTTTCTATATATATATATATATATATATATATATATATATATATATATATATATATATATATATATATATATATATATATATATATATATATATATATATATATATTCTGAAAACAGGGGCTACTCGGCGATTCCAGTGACCTACTCGGCGAGTCCATCACTTAAAATCCCGTGTACGGCAAGGCAAAGTCAAGAATCGCGAAACTTCTGACCAAATCGTCGAGTTGATGGCCTAATCGGCGAGTACATTTGGAATCAGAATTTTCTCAAAACACAAAAGTCGTCCGAAATTGTGTCTAGTTTTCAGAATATTTTGAATCTCATCAATCGGAGTTACGGTTCATGAGATATGGCCAAAACACTAACGAGGGGTCAAGATGTCCAGCAACATCCTTCTTTCTTCAAAATCCAAGATCCAAGCCTCCAATCGCTAGTTCCGCTTCCTTTTCCATCCAACCATGTCATTGTTGCTGAAAAATAAAATTCTAAACTAATTAAGCACCTTTTTTTCATTAAATGAGACAAAAACAACATAAAGTATTAAGATAATGCATAAATTTATAACTAAATATGCCCATATCAGCCGCTGTAGCCGCCGCAACAGCCGTCTCCGTAAGAGCTGCATAGCGTTCATCAAAGTACTCAACCATGGCGGTCTTTATTGACCCAAATAGTTCTGGAAACTCGTCCTGGAACATTACAGCAACCTCATCATGCAGGATATCACGAATCCTGGCATCCAACTTGTCCGTACTCATCTGGCCAACGATCTCGGGTGGTGCTGACCCCTCCTGACCACCCTCTCTTGCTCCAGATCCCAAAATGGATTCTGCCTTGAAACATTTCGTAATCGCCATTCTTCAATACACTAAGAGACCCTCAAAAACCCCGCATAACCACCCAGAATGACTCTCTAATCAACCACCCAGGGATTGTGACTTCCTTGATACGCATATGGGTCTTGTGCTTTCAGTAGTACGGGCCCATACTACCTTCCACACCTACCCATATTTTTCTCCAGCATCATCACAACACCGCAAGCACTAATGAACATAGCAAGCACTCTATCCTCACTCGTAGAGGAACACTGAAACTCTCATAAAAGGAGATTCTAGGCTAGCAGGCATCTCTATCATGCGTTTCCTGAAGATTCCTAGCCTAACGCTAGCATGCTATTCTAACATATCACATAAACAAATAACTTGTATGGTAATTTTGGGATAACTTACTGGCTCCAGTCGATCGTACCTTCTGCGCCCTCTTTTACTTATTTTTGAAAACCCTTTTTAATTTCGCTTTGAAATCTCTCCTTGATTTGAGATTGGATTCACATGAATGTTCCTCCAATTCACTCAAACCAAGGCTCTGATACCAACTTGTAACATCCAAAAATTTTCAACCAATTTAAACTTTTCAAAAACAACCGATATTCATTAATTCATTACAAAAAGGTTTTCAATTCATTTATTATCAGAGTATTTCCCAGAACCACATCATAAATACATGAAAAATGAAGAGCGGTACGATCACGCCTTCGCCTTGCCACGATCTCCTGAAGTACCTGAAACAATACACTGAAAATTGTAAGCCCGAAAGCTTAGTGAGTTACCCACAAAATACCAACTACATATACCATACTCATAACATATCATATCATAAATAGAACAGCCATGCACTTCGGGTCTACTGCGTGACTGGTCTGCTATATCGGGCCTTCAGTCCTCCTGGTCCACCATCCGAGTCTATCCATATACATCGAGTCTGTAGTGTGGTTGGTCCCCCCGCACCGGGCCTTCAACCCACGTGGTCCACTCTTTAAGTCTACAGTATGACTGGTCCGTCGGTAACGGGCCTTCAGTCGGCCTGGTCCACTCTCCGAGCCTCGGCACATCTGGTCTGCCCTCGTGGGGCCTACAGCCTATCCGAACCGCTCGCTGTGCCTTCGGGATATCCGGTCCTCCGTGGGTATGTTGGCCTACAGCACAAAGCAGGACCTACCTCAACCCAACCCCAGTCAATCAATGTGACAACCCGAAATTTCCATTCTGAACAAATAATATCACTTCAATAGAAGTTATAGCAGTCACAACAAATTTTCAAACTTTTCTGTATAAGTTTGAATAATTCAGGGTTTACACTTGATGAGATATCAGGAGAGTGGATGCACTAGGGTTTTGTGTAACTCTATTATTCCAACACTCTATTATATTAGAGTTCATTCCAGCAATAAAATATTTTCTGCCAAAAATCTCAGGACTATAAATAGAATTCTGAACCAATTTCATTCATTATTCACTTTTACAACTAGAGAAAAGCCATTTTCTCTCTCACGGATCTTCGAGTTTTCATCCTAAATCGTGAGTACCTCTCTCTAGTAGTGTTATATAGCTCTTAATGTGTTTATAACATAGATTAGATAGCTAAACAACTAGATTTAGGAGTTTACTCCCCAAGGTGTTCTTGGGTGGTAAACTCCCGAAAGTGATACCTAGCCTTCCCCGTCATATGTTACTACCTTAGGCTTGTATATAGGTGTAATTGGGACAAGAAAACAACAAAGAAACACCAAATATTGGGTGTTCACGACACAAGAAGATCTTGGACCGTGAACTCCAAAAACTTGGACCAAAGTGTGATTTTAACACTCCTAAAGCTTTGGACAATTACTTAGGTTTACTCCTACATAAATTAAGGACTTAAACACATCCAAAAACCCCTCTTTTGAGAGTTTACAGCCCTATGATTGTGCTTGGGCCGTGAACATCAAATTAAGGCACCAAAGTGTGCCTAAGGCCTTCATTTGATTTAGGTAAAAGTATAGAACCTATCCTACATGTGTATGAGACT
The DNA here is from genome assembly GCF_052625555.1 of Lactuca saligna. NCBI lineage: Eukaryota > Viridiplantae > Streptophyta > Magnoliopsida > Asterales > Asteraceae > Lactuca > Lactuca saligna. The sequence goes on along the minus strand of NC_136418.1, from coordinate 15,470,594 downwards.
TGAAAGCATCAAAAACACCCTTCCATAAGAGTTTATGGCAGTAAACTCAAAGGGATTTGGCCTTTGGGCCGTAAACTCCTCAAAGGAGTGTATCTATGCCATAAACTCTTCCAAGAATTAAACCACCAAGTTAGAATACTTCTAGGGATCATTTAGAACCTCAAAACACAAAATAATACCAAGTTTAGGAGTTCACGGCCGTAAACTCAAGATTTTACGATCGTAAACTCCATGTGTGGGATTATATGGAGAGTAAACTCAAGTATGAGGTCCTTTGGAACCCTAAACCCATTTGCCTTGTCCCACAACAACTTAGATGCAATTCCTAGGGCTTATAACACTTATATAAAGTGTTTATCATGTTCTAGGATGTCTTAACATTTACAATTAGTAATTTAATACTAATTGGGTGCATATATGTATGATTATATGTTCATTAGGATCATAGTGTGTGTACAAGTCCTCACTTGACACCTAACAATCCGACACCGTTCAGTGCGTCCAAACCACCATCTATAGGTGAGTTCATACCCCTTAATCAATGTTTTAAATGATTTTAAATGCTTTAATGGGGGGGGGGGGGGGAATACAAGTAGAAAACAGTATGTTATTAAATCAATCTTGTGTATTTTATAACTGTGTTTTCACTCAGTAGATTTCACATACTTCAAAAGGTGACACATGAAATGGTTTTGTATCTTAAAATACCTTGATAACAAAAGTATTAGTTTTGAAATTTTAATTAAAACGACATCAAGTCACTCTTAATTATTGTTCAAAACTCCTAGATATCTTGCAAAACCATTATTTTTACCTTCTTGAGCAAAGCTACACTTATACGCATATGATCTTATATATGTATTGATGTTATAGTTTTCATCCTTCGTTCAGTTTCCCACACCCTGGTGTATCGAGGGTGCATAAATCTACTTGAACAACCAATTACTTTCCAGTTAATTATCATAGGGATAGTTAGAAGAAACAAAACATTATTCCTATTACAAGGAATCACACATGAGTCAGTTCATTCATGAGTCTATACCAGTACCTTACATGATACATGAGTACAAATACCTAGGATTACATGATACATGAGTACGTTTACATAGCTACATTTATCTGAATACGCTTACATGAATATCATACATGAGTACTGTTACTTAGATACATTATCCTGTATTCACTTACCTGGAATTTGTACCTAGAGTTATTAGGAAGATTTATTCGTACCTTTTGTGTAAATTTTCTTGCCTATCCCTGTTCGATGGGATGTCTAGACGGGACTAACCACTCCAGAACCCAGCTATTAGCAACACTGGGTGATGAACATCTACGGATGTCTAAGGTTATCACTTATAATAGGTGGATCGATATCGAAACTAACCATTCCTCCATCCTACTGTTGCAATAGAGGATGAAATGAAAATCTTCAGATGATTATTAGGTTAACGCTTATATAAGGAGTCAGCCACGGGACTAACCCTTCCTCCAACCTGCTGCTGCTACAGAGGACAATTGGACAATCTTCGGATGTTCATTAGGTTATACATGTCGCTTACTGCGATGGCGTGGTAGTCCTGGTAACCAGGGATAACACTTACATGATTATATATTTCCTATTTACTTTATTTTTTTTGATATATTCACATAAACGATGAGTTAGACTATGTATTTTTAGTACTAGTCAATAAAAAGGAAAAACTATCATTTTACTTACAGAACATTTAGGTCTTGGTAGAAGACTATCATATTATTTTCCTATTTTACTTTATTTTGTGATATATTCACATAAACGATGAGTTAGACTACGTTCTTTTAGTACTAGTCAATAGAAAGGAAAAACTATCATTTTACTTACAGAACATTTAGGTCTTGGTAGAAGACTATCATATTATTTTCCTATTTTACTTTATTTTGTGATATATTCACATAAATGATGAGTTAGACTACGTACTTTTAGTACTAGTCAATAGAAAGGAAAAACTATCATTTTACTTACAGAACATTTAGGTCTTGGTAGAAGACTATCATATCATTTTCCTATTTTACTTTATTTTGTGATACATTCACATAAACAAAGAGTTAGACTAAGTACTTTTAGTACTAGTCAATAGAAAGGAAAAGCCATCATTTTACTTACAAAACATTCGGGTCTTGGTAGAAGACCACATTTCATAGTTATATCAACTGTTCTATTTAAAGATTTATACGACATTCTTAACAGCATTCCCAAAACAGGACAATAACACCTAAATACTTATGAATTCACTAGCTTTAAAGCTGATACTCGCTTTCAAAATAACCTGTATTCTAAGGTCATCAGTTAGACAGGTGCGATGGCCAGGTTTTTGAGAAGACGGAGCACAGTTAAGACTCATCTTATTTTGATTATTTATTTTATTGTTGTACATTATGAAAGAACACACATGTATTAAAACTTTACTTTTAATGAAATGGATGATGTTGTTGCTTGTTTGCTACTTTAAACTGTTATGATACTTCACATGACATCCTCCACCCCAGAACGTTTCCGCCGTTCTTGGTTTTGGGGTGTGATAATCAACCATGTGCACATAAACATATAATCATATAGCAATTTATCACTAATCAACTGATCTAGCAGATCACATACATATCACACTCTAACCATGATACCGACCTAACCGGTCACTAACATAGCATCATTACCTTAACCAGGTATCTAACATATACCATGCTAACTACCAGAATGCAAACATATAGCAAAGCAATAACATAACAACTACCCGGATTTCCATCTAATAAAGGGTCGGCCTTGGTGCCTTAGACCCTATCGATATAGTGAGGATAACTCACCTCAAAACTACTGACTAAAGTGATAAGATCACGCTGCTCCAACCTCCGACACGAACTCCACCACTGATCAATACCAAATGACTGAACTCAATAAATACTAATAATTACCAAAATACCCTTGGAAGTCAATTGGTCAACTCTTGGTCAAAGTCAAAGTCCTCAGTCGAAGTCCACCTTCCTGTGTGACCCTACTCACTGATTCTCCCCGTCGACTCGCCGAGTCCCACAATTCTGAGTCTCTTCTCGCTCAACTCACCGAGTCATCCCTCGACTCACCGATTCACCGTTCAACCAGAAAAGGTTAGGACTCCACGACCAGACTCGCCGAGTCCAAGAACAGACTCATCGAGTCCAAGGCAATCTTCAATAGACTCGCCGAGTTTTTCTTCCAACTCGTCGAGTCCATGCCCACCTTCATCCAACTCGCCGAGTTCACCCATGGAACTCGCTGAGTCTCTTCATTTCTCATTCCATACAGAGGCTTTTCAAGCCATGCAGGGACTCAAATCTATAGATCCACTTTTCTACAGCCTAGCCCTCACATAAAGTTGCAAACTATACGTGAAACCAAGGAGATATAAGCTCAAAACACTCTAGGGCTAAGGCTAATGACAAAAGGGCTTCACCAATAACTCTTAAACAGGAACTTTATGACATATAGGACCATCATAAGCTTAGATCTGAAGTAGCATCCTCAGATCCAAGCTTCTATCTCGAATTAGATCTCATATCAATCACCATACATTAATCCATGAAGAAATAGCTTAAGGAAATGGTTCCTTACCCCTAAAATGAGCCCAACCAACTGTAGATTTCTGATCTCCCCAAGCTTCCTGATATAAGCCTCCAAACCTTCAAACTTCAATACCAAAGATCCTTCTCCAAGCTCGAATTCACTCACAATTGGGTTTCCTCACGAATTAGGGTTTTCTGGATCTCAAATGGGCAACAAAGAGGCTCAGGGGAAAACATAAGGTTCCTTATATAGGGTGCAAACCCTAAAAATAGGGTTTCTCATTCCAGTACTGACTCGCCGAGTCTAGCCGCCGAGTCGCCGAGTTGGTCAATAAGTACGTGACCAAAATCGCGAATCAACTCGCCGAGTCTATCCATTGACTCGCCGAGTCGATCCTCCTTCATTACACCAAGCACCCTGAACTTGCACTTCTAAACTCGGGGAGTTACAATATTATTCTTTGTTTGTTTTATATATAAATCAACATATGTTTTAGAGTAAATTACACGAATAGTCTCTATGGTTTGGGGTAATTTGCGAGTTTGGTCCTTAACTTATTTTTTTAACTCGGAAAGTCCTTACTGTTTGTTTTTGTTATGCACTTGGTCCCTACTGTTTGTTTTTATTACGCGCTTGGTCCTTATCTTACCTAAAAAGACTATTATTTAAATAGGGAAAAATGATAGGGTATGTAAGGTAAGGTGAGGGGGTGGAGGTGGGGTGTGTTTATTTAAATAAATTAAAAAAATCAAGGGCAAAGTAGTCTTTTTAGGTAAGACAAGCACCAAACGCATAACAAAAACAAACTGTAGGGACCTTCCGAGTTAAAAAACATAAGTTAGGGACCAAACACGCAAATTACCCTAAACCATAGGGACCATTCGTGTAATTTACTCTATGTTTTATATATAATTGCATAACATTAAACGGTCTATAAAATGATCAAAAGTTATAGTATACGTTTGATTAGGGATGAGCATCAGAACTGGGTACCCGCTTTTGGAACCGGAACCGCCTCGGAACTGCCAGTTTTGGAACTGCCAGTGCCTTAAGCGGTTTCAGTTCTGGTTCCTAAAGTTATAGAACCACCTTAAGCGGTTCCGGTTCAGGTTCTCGTTTTTTCGGAACCGCTACCCACTGGGTAATTGTCGGAACCGATATATATATATATATATATATATATATATATATATATATATATATATATATATATATATAGACACACACATATTATTTCATATAAATATGTATGTTACTTAGACCAGTTTAGAATATATTGGTCCGATTTTGTCCGTCTTTGGTCCGAATTGATTTGATTTGGATCGAACTAAATTGCAATTTTATCGACAAACGTTAACAAAATTGATGTAACCGGGTTACCCGCACCTTGAACCGGAACTGCCGGTTCTGGGACTGGTTCCAAATATTTAAGAACTGCCTAGACCGATTCCGGTTCCGGTTCTAACTTTCTAGGAACCACCGGTTCCGGTTCTCACCAAATGTGGCGGGTACCCGCATATACTCATCCTTACGTTTGATATACAATTTACACAACATAAAACGGTATATAAAATCATCAATTAATAGTAGAAATAACCAATGATATAAACTTATTACAGTTAATAAAACTATATGTGTTATTTTGCTACTGACATTGGTTTTTGCATGTATTAATTTTAAATCACAATTTGTAAAATTTTATTATTTTAATTAAATAATTATATTCGCACGCAACACATGAGGATTCGCTTAGTATCTTATAAAATGAACATTTTTCCTTGAACCTCATGCATTTGAAACTCCCAACGTCATTTTTCCTTGAACCTCATGAATTTGAAACTCACAAGACTATTCAGCTTATACAAATTAATTTATTATTAAATGAAATAGTATGATTTATAATTCTTAAAACTCTTCAAATCATGTTATTTAATTGACGATTTAAATTAAATATTTAGCATATATACGAAATTTGTAGATTACATATTTGATGTATGTCAACATAAAATAATAGATTATATTTGTAGGGTGTGAAGACTTATGTAAGTGGCTCCATAGATGTAAGAAAAGAATTACAAGTTTTTCAAATATAAATTCATGTAAACTCAAATAAGTAGTTTTAATTACTAAAAAGTAATAACTGCTTTAAATAACGTAAAACTAAAGAATATATTATATTATATTATATTAACAAATTATTGTTATTTGAAATAATAATAATAATAATAATATAGAAAATAAAAAATATTCAAATAAATTATTTATAAATTAGTTAAAAATACCTATAGTTTAAAATAATTTTAAATCAAAAGCTTAATTCTATTTGATTCAAACACAACTTTTTATATCTTTCTTATCTAATACTTAAAATTATTATTATATTAGTTACAACTTAGTGTAAAAATTATTATTTCAATGATAAATACTTATATAATGTTTTTATAACGTATAATTGTTAATATTTATATTATATTATTTGACACAAATCAAGAGTTTAAAACTCTTACTACAACTCAATAGTTTTTTTATTTAAAATTAATGTAATTTGTTTTTATATTTTCCATTACATTCAAAAGTTTTTTAAACTTATGGTTATTAATGTGCAATACTTTTTTATTTTCCACTTATTTATTATACACATTGTAGATATATTAGTAGTATATAAGTAAGTTTTGATTAAAAAAATCATATATTTGAAAATATTTGTGATTCAAAATGAAAGAGTTAAAAAAAAAAAATTTGACGCATCAATTGTTATTTCAGCACAAATTTTTTATAACAATGTTTCTATATATAAAATGTATGTCGATTTCTAAATATTCAATTTGAACGATTTATAAGTGTTTAATAAGTTTTGTTTGATGTAAATGTTATAAAGTTGTAGTGTTTTTATTGAATTAAAAGCTATTGTGTTATTCATACTATTTCTTAATATTTGTTTTAAATATAAATCGACATACGTTTTATATATTATTTTCACAACTTAATATGTTCTATAAATTTATCAAAACTTGTAGTATTTATTTTTTCATACTACTTTTTTTTATACATAGAAATCAATATATGTTTGATATATAATTTACACAACATAAAACAGTCTATAAAATCATGAATTAATAGTGGAAATAGCTAATGATATAAATGTACTAAAATTAATAAAACAATTATGTTAAATATAGAGTTTGTTTTGCTACTGATATTGGCTTTACATGTATAAATACTAAATCACAATTTGTTAAATGTTATTATATATGTTCATTTGAGACCATGCTACTTTCATAAAACGGTGATATGCAATCTAAAAGTAATTTTAAAATGCAAAATAAAAGAAAAAATCTGAAAAAATAATTTAATTATTATCTTCGTCATTTTATTTACCTAAGAATTTAAAAAATTACCGTTTTTTTAGAAAAATACGTGAAATATTCTAATAGAATATTATACTGTAAATATTCTAATGTGATTTTCAGAATATTAGAATAAAACAATGTTCCACTAAATTTATCAGATATGTAAAATATTCTAATATTACACTAGAATATGTAAAAAAACGGTAATTTTTTTTTTTTAAAAAAATTTAATTTATTCTTGGAAAATATAAATGAAGAAAATAATATTTAAAAAAAATCGAAAATTTTTAATTATTTTGCATTTTAAAAATATTTTTTTATCAACATAATGAGTAGGTAGGATTGCATCTTACGGTCTCACAAAATTAAGTTGTCTTATATGAACCTATATATATATATATATATACCTTAATAAACATTTACCCTTAAATGCTGAATTTTAAGAGGTGCACCTCTTAAAACACCATGTACAACAACTTCATGCATTGAAGAAAAAATAATCTTATCCGTTCTAACGTACTTTTTAAACTTTAAATGTCAATAGCTTTGGACCCGGTCTCCTTCCTTATCCCGTCCAACTACTTCAACAGAAGGGCAACTTCTCCGCTCCTATTTTTGTGAAAAATCCCTCTTCTTCATGAATACACAATAAATTGAAGAGACTCATCCCAGGCTAAATCGAAGCCATCACCCATTACAAATTACATATTTAGGTGTTTACATTGTCCAATTTCGTTTTGCTCTCTCTCTCTCTCTCTCTCTCTCTCTCTCTCTCTCTCTCTCAACTTGATGTATGTATCTTTGATTCCATGTAGGTTTGATGGTTCATATTAACAAAACGTTTATGCAAGTGCTGGTGGTTGAAAGAATGACATCGATGGCCTATCATGTCAAGTAGGTAGTACCAGGTAAGAGTCCTAACACACTTTATGTTTTCTAGCCCTAAGTTGATATGTATTTTTTAAAGTTTCGTTTCGATTTCGGGTTCTTTCACTTTTCGATTTTCTGTGGTGGCTGAAGATACATCTTCATCTCTCTCTCTCTCTGTAATCTCCATTAAAAACCCTAGCTTAGAGCTCTCCGAGCTCCCCTGTTCCTTTACCAAGAAATGTTTTAAGCCAGTGACAACACTACTTCATCTCTCTCTATAAAAAAGCCCTAAGAGCCACTACCACAATTAAATAAACAAACAACGACGTTGATGGTCCCAGTCTTATTGAAAAGGTAATGTCTTTCATTAATTTCTGCGATTAAATAAGCAAATAATGATGTCATGTTGCAACAAGAAACATGAAGGACTGTATTGCCAAAATGGAACCATTTGGTATGCTTTTTCATATTGTTCTTCCAAAATAGTTACCCTCAAGAATGCATATATTGGTCTAATTGTTTCATTTTGTTCTTTAATCATTTACTCTATTTTTTTTTTTTTTGAAATACCAGTTATTTTTGTTATGTTGATTCCTAAGTTGAAATTTTTATGTTTCCAAGGTTAAGATCACAATTCATGCTTTCAAAGTATTGGGTTTTAGGAAGAAATGATTCATTAAATTTGAATTTGAGAGAAGGTTAATTACTTGATATTATGTAGCCTCTTCATATCCAGATCTTGGAAAATGAACCCAAGGATTCCACTATAGAGGAGTCACAACAAGATAATATTTTTTTGCTCTCCTGAACTTCATTCGGATAAATTGTATTATTTACTGAAATTTATGTAGTTTATTACCAAACACTGAAGTACATATATTCATCCAAAGATTCAGGGATTTTCATCCTTTTTTATTTGTTCTCAGGTCATAGCAGTCGAGACTGACATGGTTACAATTGTAGACCTTCCAGCCTGTTAAGGTATAATAAAGTGTATTCTATTGTTTTGTTATGGATTATGAAAATGACGAATTATTCTAGGATTTTGAGATGAGTTTCATGTTAAGTTCTAGGTATTCTAGGACTAGATCAAAGTTTTTTTTTTCCAGGTAGTCGACCCAATTGAGGATTTCCTATACCGGTCCAAGAAACAACAAATATTTTAACACATCAACAACTACAACAATGTTAGTATATTTAATTTTTTTGTGTTGATTTCTTTGTAATTTTTGTGGAACTTTGTATATTGACAGCTACATAAAAGAAGTTAGTAGGCCTAGGCTTTGAAAGATGATATAGAAGCAGTCAAGTAACTTTTGAAATTATATATTTATGTAGGTCATAGAATTGTTGAAGGTTAGGAGCAGCAACATGTTTAAGAATAATCCAATTTTAATCCCATTCAGGATGGTATTTAGAAAGTCATTTGTTAAAGGGTAAATGACGAAATTATACTAATACGCATGTATTTTTACAATTCATTAGATATATTAAGTTATTAAACACTTAATCCTTTCAATTGTAGGTTTTAGTGTTTTTAATTGAAGGTGTATAAAAAGGAGCTTGAAAGGTATGATGAGGCTCCTAAATTGGTTCTTGGGTTCTGGAGGTGCATTTAGTTTCTTAGTTTCGATTTGGTTATTTGTTAAAATGATATTCCATTTCACTATATTGTATTTGTGTATAATAAAAACATGTGTTAGTGAGGACAAATAATATAAAAAGGCTATATAACCTTCCAATTAGAGCTAAGGGTAAAATGGTCATGAAATGAAAAGAAAGCAAGGCGGTAGGGATGTACACGGAAAATACACAATACTTTATAACCAACACCAAAAAGACAATATACATATAGATCCAAAACTCATAGTAGGTAACGGAAGTCCCAAGGGTAAAATGGTCAAATATTGGAACAAATTGTTATGCGGGAATTCTACAAAAAAGATTGTTTGTTTTTTTTTTAATAATTTTTTTTGGGTATTTATCTCTAAAAAAACCGATAGTTTCTCTAATACAACTTAGAGGTATTGATTCTAGTTTGTTTTGAATTGCTTGTTAAACTAAAAATTTAGCTAATGTATTTGTATAAACTGTGAGTTTGAAATCTTCATGTGTACTTGAATGTTCCTACATTGATATGTTAGCGTGTATATGTTGTCCCTTTTCAAAGAGAATTTGATTTATAAAGTCAAAAGGCCGGTTGTCATTATTTGGATGCAAATTGATTGGTTTTTTGTTATTGCAGCAATGTAAATGTGTGAACTAAAAAATAGTAGTGTAAATAGTACATCTCTGTAATATTGATGAAGTTATATAAGATATTGTGTGAACTAAAAAATAGTAGTGTAAATAGTACATCTCTGTAATATTGATGAAGTTATATAAGATATTGTCAAATATTGATAATTTTATTTTTTATAAAATATATACAAATAAAAAAAGCCAATTTATAGCATTAAATTTTTTATTAATTTACAACATTGAAATTTTTTGTGAACATGCTTCACAATAATGAATACTAGGATTTTTAATTTTCCAATTTCTAGAAACATATATTTAGTTTATTATTATTATTATTAGAGGTCGTTTGGTTTCTTGTAATGTAACTGAAGGGGATGACTGATACTACATTCATATACTTTTATCACATATTAGTGAGCCTGTATGTTTTGAAGATCTCGACACTATCAAAAACGTAAAACACACAACTATTTGCGCAAAACAATTAATCTTCTCTAGGAACTAATTTTTGAAAAAAATAATATCCGCACCCGTCGCTTGACACGGGTAAACAACTAGTATATATATATATATATATATATATATATATATATATATATATATATATATATATATATATATATATATAATTCTTTTTTATCTCATGCCACTTACATCAATTTTACATGTTTCTTTTCACGCCACGTAACCTCTATTCTGAACGATGACATGGAGATATAACGTCGATTCTCATTGCCTCTCATCCCTCAATGGATGTGTCGTATTGATTGATCAGCGACATAGTTAATTCATCTCATTTTTGTTTCATGACATATCCTTTGTTATTTTCAATTCCTCATATAGAGGTAAGTTCATGAATAATCATAATATCAAGGACAAAAGTAAGAGCTCATAGAGAATGTCTCCTCTTAAAATATACAATTCACACACGAAATTGGTGCAAGTGTTTGCATTCTTAGACCGAGTGACTTCTGATTCTAACTATTATCCGCTTGAATAATGTTATTGGTTGATTTTCTCCGAATTTTTAATAGAGGTTAGACTTTCTTCTGTTTTCATTGTATGTTTATTATTATTATAAGGTCTCAATTGATGTGTTTGTAGTTTGGCTTTTGTATAATCCCATGGATTATTGAATTTGGGTCTAGTTTTTTATGGGGTCAGATTTTTTTGACGGCTCCTTTGGATTTTGTTGACGTCGTCTTCTCTAATTTCTTGATTCCGTTGGTGATTATTTCTTAATCGTGTCAATGGAAACGATGTTATTTCTCTCTTTTTTTTGGAATACGTTTTTTTTGAGTTTATAATAGTTATTTTGATGATTTGGGTTGCATTTGTTTTTGTTAAGTGAATGAGAAAGATGCCCTAGCTTCACACAATAGATGATTTCAAGTCCATCTTATTCTCTTATGTTTTGTCTTTCAGTTTAGATTTACTTTGCATCTAGATTGTATTTGGGATTTCAGTAGTGCAGGAGATTAGGGTTTCTGTAATATCGCTTGTTTTCCTCCTCAACAAGGCTTCTATTTTTTATTAGTGTTTTTTTATTTATTTATTTTAGTGTGTATCGCAAAAAAATCAGAGGAAAAAAATTGGTTTAGGAATTTTCTATAGAAATTGATAAGCATTAACATTAAGTTGCAATTAGGATGTTGATTTTGCTCAATTTTGTGATTCCCATGCGATTTTTATATGTCCCAAGTCCCCAATTGATTGCAAATTTAGTCATTCCAAAATCTATATTGTTAAAATTTTCTTCTTGTTTGATGTTAATTTGGGTTTAATTTGAGTTTTGTCTTGGATAATTAAGAAAGAGTAAGTTAGAAACTGCAAGACGCTATCCAACGGCTTTAACTAATCAATCATGAAGTAGATTCTCGTGTCTTTGTTTGGACATCTATGTAATTTAGCAGCTAATCATGTGTTCTAAGGTAATTTTTTAGATTTTGATAATTGAGGAGAGCTAATTTGGTCATAAACAGTTTTTGATAACTAAATTACACATGAAACATAACTATTGCTTAGGGAATAAATCAGTTTGTTAATAAGGCATTTTTCTATGGAGCATGAAACCAGTATTTCTTATATCCTTATGGTAAAACTAATTCTATTACTTATGAATTAATAAATTAAAAAAAAAATCTTATGATAGGATTTGAAGATTTTTGGCTGGCAAGGTTTAAACTTTACTGATTTCATTTGTGTTTATACTCAAAATAGGAATAATAATTCAAGCAATTAGACATTTAAATATATACACTAGATTTTGTCGTGTGGGGTTTTCTGTTCTTACTAAATACATGACATAAACATGCTTTCTGGTCTTAAAGGAAAACATGAGACCTAGCAGTATGAGCTTAACTTTACTGCCATCTGAAACTGTGAAATCGTGTGTTGATGAATTTTTAATGTTTCCAATTATTGAGACTGTGTATTAGATAGTTCGCTTTAGTATAGAGTTTAGAGTGTAATTATCATATTTTATAGGTTTAGGTTTATTTGAGACCATTTTAATTTTGTGAGACCGTGAGACCAAATCTAAAAATAATTTTAAAATGCAAAATAAATGGAAAAATCCAAAAATTCTTTTTTTAGATATTATTTTTGGAACTTGAATTAACTAAAAAATCCGTTTTTTTTTTAAAATAAGTAAAATATTCTAATAGAATATTACACTGACATATTCTAAAAAATAATTTTAAAATGCAGAATAAATAGAAAAATCTAAAAATTCTTTTTTTAAATATTATTTTCAGAACTTGAATTAACTAAAAAAAATTAAAAAAAAATAAAATAAATTCCATTTTTTTTTTGAAAAATACGTGAAATATTCTAATAGAATATTAAACTGATATATTCTAAAAAATAATTTTAAAATGCAAAATAAATGGAAAAATACAAAAATTCTTTTTTTAAATATTATTTTTGGAACTTGAATTAACTAAAAAAATTTAAAAAAAAAATTAAAAAAAATAAATAAATGCGTCTCACGGTCTCACAAAATTAGGTCGTCTCACATGAACTAAACCCTATATATATATATATATATATATATATATATATATATATATATATATATATATATATATATATATATATATATATATATATAGGGAAAAGATCAAATGAGAACACATAAAAGGTTGAGAACGCGAGAATAGTTCTGAACCAATCAATATATAAGGGCATATAAGTAATTCTATATTTTAATTAAACTAAAATAAAATAAAATTCAATCAAATTCCGTTAAATTTAGGATTACTTACCAAAAAGAAAGAAATATTTGATTTTTTATTTTTCTTATTAATGGAATATAAAAAACATTTTTACCAAAATTTATTTAAAAAATGAAAAAAAAATCAAAATTTTTTCTCCTATTTCACGTTTTTTTTCTTCAAAAAAAATTGAATAAAAAACCAACCCCAAATCAAATACATTTATATTCACAAATGATTTTTTTTTCAAAAAACCTGAAACTACTCCAATCCCAAATGAATACATATCAATTTACAAGTAATCCAATTATTTTTTTAATCAACTGAAAATAAAAAAAACAAAATACCTCTAATCATAAATAAATACTCTCATTAACACATGATTACATTGCTATTCACAAATAAATACACTATTATTAACAAATGAGTACCCTGCTATTGACAAATGAATAAATGAATATCTCTAATCATAAATAAATATATTCATTCACACAAGAATGCACTACTATTCATAGATGAATACAATGTTATTCATAAATAAATACACATTCTAAATGTATTCATAAAGAGAGATCAGGAGACTTAAAGATAAGAAAGATGTGGTAGACTGCAGAAGCTAGCGTTCGCACTTTCGCACCCGTCATCTCTGTCCAAGAATCCACACCAACTTCACCAATCAAATTCGATCGTCCAAAGCCCTAATATGGGACTTGGGGAACAACTACAAGTGAGATAATGGACTTCGATGAGTATCAGTACTTGGAGAAGACAGTCGACGAATCCGACACCAAGAATGGTTCGTCTTTGAAGACCAAAGACAGTAGGTCTCTCTCGCCGTCTCTCTCTCTCCATCCCTACACTACTTCTGTGACATTCCAACCGGGAAGACCTTTCTTCACAGCTACGACTACAGCCATGGTCACGTTCTTTGTGTAAGTCCTTCCTGCTCCCGCCGTTTTCTTTGTCCCCTTTGTATTTCTTTCTCCTTCTCCGTTCTTCTTCAATGCGGTCATCTTCAACATCTTCGCCATCATCTTCTCTTCCCTTCCGCTTCCGTTTCATCGGATTCAAGGATGCAGGTCTAGAATCTACAATGAATACCGATGAAATAAAATTGAGTTATAGGAGAACGATTGAAGATCGAGTTGCAAGAGATCGATTTGTCATTGAAGCCTTGGAGGGTTTTGGTGATGGCGAGATCTGATGATGATCGAGTTGAAGGAGGCCGCTTTTGTTTCATCGATTTAATGCCTTATGAAATTAGGTCAAGAAATAGAGAGGCAGAGAGTAATCATATGAGTTTACAAAATTAGGGTAATGCTTGTTTACCTTAATAGCCTTTATAATTTTCTTTAATTCAAAAAATAAAATTTAAATGTATTAATAATTAGAAAAATAACAATTAATTATAGCGACACATCTTAAAAATTAGATGGTCCAGATCTGTTCTCGCGTTCTCAATCTTTTAGGTGTTTTCATTTGATCCTACTCCTATATATATATATATATATATATATATATATATATATATATATATATATATATATATATATATATATATATATATATATATATATATATATATATATATATATATATGACAAAATTACAAAAATGGTCCTTATGGTTTGCCAAAAGTCACAAAGTCAGTCCCTATTAATTTTTTTTGATGTAAATGGTCCTTGTGGTTTGAAAAACTTGCACAGATGGTCCTTTTTACTAACGTCGTTAGTATTCAGCCGTTAGGGACTGAATTCGTAAGGGCATTTTCGTCTTTTCAAGTATAAAGGGGCTGAATTTGTGACACTTGGTAAACCATAGGGATCATTTTTGTAATTCTTCTAAAAATAATTTAAATGAGTGGAGGAGGATTCGAACTTGGGACCTCCCACCCTAATCCCAAACCAACCTATGGCTTATACCAATAAGTTGCAACAAAACTTGGTTTATAGTTCCGAAAAATAAATTACATTATGTAAAATCGCAAAAAAAAAAAAAGATAAATAACAAAATAAATTACATTTATTTTACATAATTTTTTTAAATAAAACAAATTGTACTTTTACGTATTGAAGAAAAAATAAATTTTTACAATTAGTTTATATGTTTTTTTTATGTTGTTATTTTATGTAAAATAATTTTTTTACGTATTTAAAAAATACGGTTTTGTAAAATACGTTATTATGTTGGTATAATCTTATAGTATACTTTTACGTTATGTTAACGTCTTTAATTGGTTTAAAGCAAAACTACATGTATTTTTTTTACGTAAAAACATTAAGAACATGAAAAGATAACGTAAAAAAAATACTTGAATATTCACTTTAAATCAATTAAAGATGTTAAGATAACGTAAAAGTATATTTTGTAATTTTCTTTTATATATATATATATATATATATATATATATATATATATATATATATATATATATATATATATATATATATATATATATATGAATTATGTTTTTTTATGTATTTAAAAAATACATTTTTATATAATATATTATTAAGTTGTTAAAATCATAAAATATATATTTACGTTATCTTAACATCTTTAGTTGATTTAAAGCGAATATTCAAGTATTTTTTTACGTTATGTTATCATGTTCTTAATATTTTTACGCAAAAAAATACTTGTAGTTTTGCTTTAAACCAATTAAAGACGTTAACGTAACATAAAAGTATAGTATAAGATTATAACAACATAATAACGTATTGTACAAAAACATATTTTCAAATAAATAAAAAATAGTTTACGTAAAATAAAAATGTAAAAAAATATAAACTAATTGTAAAATTTTATTTTTTCTTCAACACGGTAAAAGTACAATTTGTTTTATTAAAAAAAATTATGTAAAAAAAATTGTAATTTATTTTGTTATTTATCCTTTTTTGCGATTTTAAGTAATATAATTTATTTTTCGGAATTATAAACAAAATTTGGATGCAGCTTATTAGTATAAGGCTTAGGTTGGTTTGGGATTAGGGGAGGAGGTCCCAAGTTCGAATCCTCCTCCACTCATTTAAATTATTTTTAGACGGATTACAAAAATGGTCCTTATGGTTTACCAAGTATCACAAATTCAGTCCCTTTATACTTGAAAAGACGAAAATGCCCTTACGAATTCAGTCACTAACGGCTGAATACTAACGGCGTTAGTAAAAAGGGCCATCCGTGCAAGTTTTTCAAACCACAAGGACCATTTACATCAAAAAAAATTAATAGGGACTGACTTTGTGACTTTTGGCAAACCATAAGGATCATCTTTGTAATTTTGTATATATATATATATATATATATATATATATATATATATATATATATATATATATATATATATATATATATAATTGGAAAATTAGATAAACTAGGAAACTTGAATATAGATATCTTAGGAAAAAAGATAAGAAAAAGATAAAAAATAGGCTACAAAACGTAACCCTAAATAAACTCCAACACGATAGTCACTAAAATGACGATTATTTTCAGAAGATGAATATAGCACAGACGTACCACAACACCACAACAGTCAGATGGTAAAAATGATTGTTGAGTTTTTTTTATGTTAGTTCCTAAAAATGTTGCTTGCTGGGAAATATTTGAGGATAAAGAGTTCAATCTAAACCTGAGTCATGTCATTTCGTTAGCAAATCACGGTAATTGTATAAGGTAACAAGAAAAAATAAGGGTGTGTTTGAACATTGTAATATTATTTAAAATATATTTAAGTTTTATATAATTGTTACTTTTTCCCATGGATATAAGGGTTCAAGCATTGTTATACTTTGCCAATTTACTATTTATTTTTCAAAAACCATTAACATAAAACAACGACCAACTATTAATTTAGTTTTTTAAAAACAAAAACAATTCTCCAAAATACTCATCCATGAATCCCGGACCGTCACTCAAAAATACATTGTTAAGTAGTCATTTTTTCAAAACATATAAAATTAAGACAAAACTTCAAAAATGGTGCCTGTGGTTTCTGAAAATATCAAGTTTAGTCCTTAAGTTCAAAAAACCTCACAGATGGTTCCTGTGGTTTCAAAACTTTTAACAAATAGTCCATTTATAAGGTTTTCTCTATTTAAAAAAAAGAAAAAAATATATAATTATTTAATTAAATAGCCCCACCCTCTCTCTCTCTCATACCTAATTCCCCCCCACCACATCTTCATATTCTTCTTGTTTCCACCTGCACGCAACATCAAAAAGAGAAATTTTTTTCCCTGAATTCTCCCAAATTCAAAGTAGCTTGTATGCCGTTTTTGAGTTCCAGTTATGGGAGTTGAGGGTTTATTTTCAATAAATTAAAGGAACTTTACATTCTATCGTCTTCCTGATACAACTTCACAGAGGGAAAAATGAATGCTACTGGGTCTTTGGGTCTCGGTTTAATCACAATCAAAAGGAGCAACAAAAATTTACGATGGTGGAATTCGATACCTACTGCAGCTGTAAAGGTGATCAGAAGTGAACCGAGTGGGTGGTGGCTGATAATTGAAGATAACTAAGACAGCAATGAGCGTGGCGGCATCAAGTGGTGATGGCGGAGTTGTGATGGCAGCGGGTGGCTCCGCCGCTTCCCCTCTCTTCTATTAGGTAGCTTAACGAGGAACAAATAGAAGGCAACAGCAACATTGGGGTGTTTGTGACGGGTTTTGAGCATTCTAACACTTCCTAAGTGTACATGCAACCCTAATAACCTTGAATCTATGTTTTCTCTATATACATGCAAATTTCTTTTTCAAGGTTATTTCCTAACTAGCATGGCATGGGGATTACATAAAACATAAAGAACTAGTAGAAATACATACCTTGTTGTTGCTTGGATTCCTTCAAGACTTTGTGAGCCTAGCACCCCAAATGTTGTGCCTCAAATGCTTCACACAACACCACAAAACTTGGAATAACTTGAGAGAATACTTCTAGCACTCAAAATCGGTTATGCCCTCTCTAGTAACCTTACTAGCACTAATTTCATTAGCCAAAGGGTTCCTTTTATAGTGGTGTCACAATTAGGGTTTCATTAAGAAGACCCATAATTATCATGACTCTCCATTTCTCATGACCCATGGGTTTGTAACTCCCATGGACTATCCATGGAGCTCCAAATGGTTACATCCATAACCCATAAACCATGGATCATTAATCCACCATAAAAGAATTGATGATTGTCATAATCAACCCTTATATATTTAATTAGTCTCACTTTGATCACCAAATTAATACTAGATTAATACTCGATCAAATACTAATTAAATAATACTATTATTAATATATTAGAACTTATAATATATTAATAATCATAAGTATCTTATTCTCTCATTTAGTCTATCCAAGTATTGCAATGCCATGCAACCCAAATGGACCATGCCGGGTCGGGTCAAGTCCATACCAAATAAAGTTATGGACTTAGACACTATATCCAACAATCTCCCACTTGGATAAGTCTAATAACTATATTTGCAAATATGACTTCAAAACCCGACTAGCAATCGTAGCTCTTTCAAAGTCTCTCGGAACTGAGATGATGATGATACGCCATTTAAGATAAGTGATCATATAATCCTCTGCTCTCATGATATCAGCCAGACAAACACATGGAACATGGTCTTACTTATTGTCCAACATTTGTTTCTCGATCTCCGATTTGTTTTGACATAGAATTAAATTGAACACATCAATTAGGTTCTGACCGGGCCTGGTACATGGGTCAAAACCAAATCATCGAGGGGCCCAGATATCGCTTCTATTTCTAGAAGGAACAGATAAACTTCGACTGATATGCTTGTACTAACTACTTGTTGAATTACTCACAAAGGCACGTTTTATAACATCGAGTTACCAATGCGTTTTCGTACAATCAATGAATAACCAACTCATAGTCAACAACTCATATCTCTAGGTTTGAAGATTTATATGATATTACCGTCTCACGATCACTCGAGATAAATTTCATGAAGTGATACAAGTGAGTGTGGGTTGAATCCAATACTCAGCCCTTATGAGTACTCATGAATGTTGTAGCAACCATTGCATTGTCCAAAGCACTTTAGACAAATCGTACAAGCCAAATTAATGACAGTCTTGATTCATATCTACTTCCAACATATGACTGACTGTGGATGGTTTGAATAATATGATATATTCCATAACATATTTATTCTGGAAGTCAAAACATGCAAAGTGAAACACAAGAATAATACTTAATCCTATATGGCCCCAACACTTGGGTGTAAATAAAACAACTTTTATCTAAGCACCATACTGATTACTCATTATTTATGTTTCGATTAATCAACTTTATGCTTGAATTAAAACATTAGTTGTCCCATGCTCCAAGCACGTACACTATGTTTTTCCAAACAACAAGTATGCCATACTCCAAGTATGCATACTATGTTTACATATGGTCCTCTCTTTGTGAAATAGATCAATTGTCAATATTCCAATGATGCTCATTTCACAATTCCAATCCTTGTTGTAAATGCAAAAATACCAAACTCTTGCCATTTATTGTAATCTGTTAGATTCTAAACTTATATGCAATGATCCCTTTGTAATGACTATGCATAGAGGTCACAAAGACTTGGCAACAGACATTACAGAGCATTACAATGGAAAACAATTCCATGGAAATGAAGTCTCAAATTCAAAGTACATTCCTTTGAACATCCTTCTTAGCATTAAGTTCTTTAATCTTACACAGATTTAAAGAATAACTTCCACCTATGGAGACAATTCCATATTACCATTTTGACCATCACTTCTGAACAAGAGTTACTGCTTTTCAAAATATGTCAATATGGTCCTTACTCTATACTTCTAATTGTCCATGAGCAACCAATCTTTGGTAAACCTCAGATTGTCCTCGACAATTTTGCTTAATCATTTTAGTCATTTCCAGTTCTATTCCTTTTTCCATCTTAATGCCCTAGGCATTTGGAAAATTTAGAATGGATAAATATTGTAGCATATTCAATCGATCCTATATCCGAAGCATATGGGACACGATTCATGCTATAAAATTTTTATTTGCCGTGTTCTCAGAATTCGAACTATGAAGAGGTATGCCGTAATCATAATCGAATTTTGAGATCGCAACATATATAGAATTTCCTTATGTTGAACCATTCCAACATAACATTCATATATATTCTTGACTAAAGTAGATTAAAATATCAATCTAAGCTTGTAGAATTAGAGTGAAGTATAAAATCCTCTCCCTTAATTATAGCAAAACAACTTTTCAAAGCAAATTGAAACTTTGTTTTCTATAATTAATATTGCTAACTTGTAACACTTAACATAATCACCATGCTCCTACTAGCATAATGATTACCAGCATAACACTTTAAGCTCCCACTAGCTTTGACATGTACTCAGAAATCAACTGGACTTCTAGAAATCAATACTTTATTGACTTTCTTACCAAAGTTCATATCTCTGATACTAGATTGCTTTGATAAGACTTTATCAAAAATATACACCTTTCCTTAGATAGCTCACATGTTTGTCTAGACCTTTTGCAATTCTGACTAGTTAGTGTGCCGGTTAACCACACACGCTCCACTAACTATATGAGAATGCAAATATCACAACTGCTATCTACTTAAAATCTTCTTAGTGGAAGCGTTTCCTTACCATCATTTTCATGAATCGAAGAGAAACCTTATGACACTTAGATTTTATGGTGTATGTGTTCTTTTCCATGTGAATTTTGTCAAAACCATAATCATAGGACTAGGTTAGTGACACTTCCAAATTCATATGGAATGAACTTGTGCAATCTTAATTTCTTACCATCCGGCAGCATAAGGGCCTACCATTGCTTCCAGGTTGTTATGCAAACAATCGAGAACTCTCAGAACTCCAATGCAAAGCCAACCTTAACTAGGATGAGCACAGAATATGTCAACACGATAGGTTACAACCCTCAAGTCGTGGGCTAGTGAATAACAAAACTCTTGATTAGTTCTTGAAACTATTTCAGAATCTTTTAGACTCCCACTATTCTCTTGAATATAAGACTTATCTTTGTCAAGAACCATTCCTTGACAATACAAATATTCAAGAGCTAGTGCGGATTCTTATCAAGTTAAACACTTCCCATAATTAGACTTAGTTGGTCTTTGTTTTAACCAAAACATCACAACTAACCAGCCTCAAATGTACAAGAGTATGACACATCTTACTCTACATTTGATAAGTGTTATAAACTTTCTAAAGATTATGTCACTCAATGGTCTCAATCTTGGAGTATGACTCTAAGATTTGATGTATGATTTATCTTTTGATTTAACCATTTCAACAACTCATGATTCCTCTCCTTAGCCAAACAAATGAACTAAGGTGTTCTTAGAGGATCAATTGTGATCTGGTTCCATAATCACTAAGATAATCATAAAACAAAATACACAAGTACTTTCCCATCTCTTCAGATTGGAGAAACTTTTGTCTTTCTGCCTTATTTGATTCTTCTTACTCATTCTGTCTATCATTGAAACTTTTCAATGATCCAGAATTATACTTAAACTTGTAAGTATAACCATATTTACTAAACTTTAGTAAATCATAATGAATAATCTTATCAACCATTGTGGTGGACCTGACCAACACACAACCAAGTGTACCCAATCTTTTAGTCCTTCACTTGACTCACATGTACATGTGAACAAGGAATTAGTCTTAATTTACCAAAGATGAAAATTCTCATTCATCACACAATACAACTCGCATGATTTTAAGTTTCTATCCAACTGAAACTTAGGTGATGAGAATCTTTTCTTATTTGGTAAATTATGAAACTACCACTAATGAAAGAATCAAATCCATTTACCCATATTGCTTATCAATGGAAACATATAAGCAACAACCCTTTTCACAAATGCCATTGTAAGGATACTTAAAATAAATAAAATCAAAACCATTTTCTTTTATTTTAAAACTTTGCGGAAAACATATCCTTACAATCCATATGGAGAACCTGTTGTTATCTATTCCTAAGCAATATATCTAACTCTTAAGTAACAACTCAAAATTCTGATCACCGAACCATGCGATCGAAATCCATCTTCACGATCAGAATCAGCTTATACTTCCTTTAAGTTTCTTCACTCTTGTTTGATTCTTAAACATCAATATGTGACCTAGTCACATCATGCAATAAGAATCTTAGAATAGAAACTTAATAAAGTTAGATAATGGACTTTACCTAAAGCAGAGTCAAACATTTAACTTTACTATCCTTATGGATTTTTAGGTAAATTTGGCAGCTTCGCAACCAATGCCCTTCCTTTGGCAACAGAAATATATGGACTCTTTGGAAACGGTACACGGGACTATCACAAACTTAGCCTTTCTCTTTACCATTTGGTCAACCGAGTTGACTATGGCCAATCCCTTTCAATTGGGAAGAGAAAGTTTTTCTGGACTTCCAATGTTACCATTGTCTATGTCCATGGAAGTTTGGGAAGTTGATCTTCCAATCAAATTTTGCTTTACCAATGCTCCAAATCATTGTTGATTCAGCATCATCAAGCAAATAGGTAAGATCATTACGGGTTATGTCATGATCTGTCATCAGGGAGTGACCAAATCAACAGCCAGCTACCTTGAGACTTCGACACCCGACTCTCCCGGCTTGTCAATATGTGACTTAATCTCCAAGACCTAAGCACATATAGACTTTGTTTGCCAATAGGGATTGAGTGACTTAGAACTTATCATGTCTTGAAACTTGTGGGATATGGAGATTTATTGGAGTAGGTGAAGGAAGTGAAGTATGATTTTCAGTCCCACTAATGCACAACAAAGGGATTGATCTTTCACCTTGATTGTCATTCGGGATATCATCTTCATTAGGAAGCTTGTTCCTAAAGATTTGGGAAGAACACAGCTGTCTAAACTAGACATCTATAATGGGAGAAATTCAACTTAGTTGATTTAAAGTCCTTAATATAACACCCAATATGAAATATTAAGGCTAGGACCCAATAACCTATTTATAACTGGAAGAGGGATGCCGTAATCCAAGTTATAAAATAGTTAAAGGTAGGTAAATGACGATTTACCAATTTCCACCATGAAAAACAAAATATAATTAAGTTTTAATTGGATTTGAAACTCCTAGATCCTTTGAGATACATTAAACTTTCAATGGCATGTTTGATTCTCGATTGTACCCTATCAAGTTTGTGACTGGGATGCCGAGGATCACAAACAAGGTGTGAATAACCATACAAATTGACTTGGTACCCTCAACAATATTACCTAATCGATGTGCCGGTTAACGTCACATGCTCCACCGATCTATAATAAAGTCAAGTTACCCTTTGCCACTCTTACTAGTCCATGTTAGTGTGCCGGTTAACCACACACGCTCCACTAACGACTTGGTAAGGTACAAAGTGTAATTTTATGGGCTAGCACCAATTTCACATTTTCCTAAAGTAACTAAGATTAGGAATTTATAATGTATAGTTACTTTATAATTCATTATACTTTTAATGAGTATTTAAAGTCGTATCCTACCCGTTCGGCTAACGACCATCCACCGATCAAGGAAGCGGTGGGTGAGAGTGGACACCCATTAAGTCACCATTTTATAGGCAACAACCTTATACCCCCCTTATAGACCGACTTCGTGAATGAGGCCTACTAACGGTAAGAATGACATATTCTTATACATATCTATATAATTAAAATTATAATAATAGTATAAGGGTGTATTTTAAACATTTAAAATACTTGGTGGTTTAATCTATTAATTAAACTATACTCTTAATTTAATTAAACTTAAACCATGTCTTTATGGAATTATTAACTTTTTTAATTAAACACTTTAATTAATTTAATGAAGTCCATAAAGTTTGAATTTTTTTTTAACCTTTAAAAAAAATTGGAATTAAAGTGTAAGACTTTACAAATTCCAAAACTTGAGGGCAAGAATTGAAACTATTCAAAGTCTCTTTAATTTGTAACTTATGAGTTTTAATGGTTCATAAAAATGAAGACTCTTCATTTTATGAAACCTCTTTAGTTCTTTAATCACAATTTAAAGAAGTGACTTTTGGTTATCCATAACTTGAGGACAAGTTATGGACACCATTATTGCCATTAAGATCATTAATTAAACACACATGGAGGTTACACATAATTCCTATGATCTTCTAAAAACTCATAAGAACACAAATTCATGTCAAGCAATTTCAAGAAATCATATAAACATATATAATACTTTGAAATTGTTAAAAGTCATGTAAAATGGATTGACATAATCATTATCATTTTGAAAAACAGAATTTTCAAGTCCAAAACAGATTGGGATAATGATTCTAATCCATTTCCA
Organism: Lactuca saligna; assembly: GCF_052625555.1. NCBI lineage: Eukaryota > Viridiplantae > Streptophyta > Magnoliopsida > Asterales > Asteraceae > Lactuca > Lactuca saligna. Next base: position 15,445,985 of record NC_136418.1, on the reverse strand, counting down.
GCAACAAAAACTCGAAAAATCTGCCCAGCTCGATCCTACTCGGTGAGTGCATTATCCTACTCGCGCGAGTAGGATGAATTTGTTCATGGACTCGGCGAGTCCTCCCCATGGACTCGGCGAGTACAGTCGTCAGAATGCAGAATTTTCGTTTTTCAAGCAGTTTTGCATCAAGTATACAGAAAACAATCCTAGGCTCTGATACCACTGATGGGTTTTGAGCATTCTAACACTTCCTAAGTGTACATGCAACCCTAATAACCTTGAATCTATGTTTTCTCTATATACATGCAAATTTCTTTTTCAAGGTTATTTCCTAACTAGCATGGCATGGGGATTACATAAAACATAAAGAACTAGTAGAAATACATACCTTGTTGTTGCTTGGATTCCTTCAAGACTTTGTGAGCCTAGCACCCCAAATGTTGTGCCTCAAATGCTTCATACAACACCACAAAACTTGGAATAACTTGAGAGAATACTTCTAGCACTCAAAATCGGTTATGCCCTCTCTAGTAACCTTACTAGCACTAATTTCATTAGCCAAAGGGTTCCTTTTATAGTGGTGTCACAATTAGGGTTTCATTAAGAAGACCCATAATTATCATGACTCTCCATTTCTCATGACCCATGGGTTTGTAACTCCCATGGACTATCCATGGAGCTCCAAATGGTTACATCCATAACCCATAAACCATGGATCATTAATCCACCATAAAAGAATTGATGATTGTCATAATCAACCCTTATATATTTAATTAGTCTCACTTTGATCACCAAATTAATACTAGATTAATACTCGATCAAATACTAATTAAATAATACTATTATTAATATATTAGAACTTATAATATATTAATAATCATAAGTACCTTATTCTCTCATTTAGTCTATCCAAGTATTGCAATGCCATGCAACCCAAATGGACCATGCCGGGTCGGGTCAAGTCCATACCAAATAAAGTTATGGACTTAGACACTATATCCAACAGTTTGATGGTGGCGGGTCATGATAGGGTGTTCTTCCCTTAGCAATCCAGCAGCAACATGAAATAGACATGTGGTTTCCTTGATAGGGTGAGCCATCTCTTCTCCTTGATTTTCCATATCTACCCCTTCGTTGAATTAATAGACCTGCTGTTGATAGGGTGAGCGATCTCTTCTCCTTGATTTTCCATATCTACCCCTTCGTGATCTCTCTCACCTTCTATCTCTTCCAAATTTCTTTGAGGAAACTGTTTTGTCTATTTGTTTGTGGTTTGAAAACCAGAAGAGAACATTCAACAACTATTTGAACATGAAACTTAGAGGAAGGAAGTTGGAGATGGTCAGATTCCTTAATGGGGATTGATCACGTGAAACTTAGAGGAAGGAAACAACACTTTGAACATGAACAACACACACTGTGTCAAAACAAAGATGCAAATTCTGCACTCTTAAAGAGAATAAACCAGTTTTAGGGAAGGAAACACACCAGATGGTTAATTAAATGGGTATCGAAGGAAAATAAGATTTGAGATGAGTATTAGTTGCGGTGACTAGAATTAGGAAGGATCGGTGATCGTAATCCATTAACATGTGTGCTTTGTGGCTTGATAAAATTACTGGATATAATAAGGTTTACTTAGGTAACTCGATCGTAAAAGCTCTTGAGCTTTTAATACCCTCCCATGGCTACCCAAAACAAAAGGACACCCGTGAGAAGAGAGAAAGATTTGTAGGTGGGTTTTACAAGTGATCCACTAAATTATAGCTGAGAGAGAGAGAGAGAGAGAGAGAGAGAGAGAGAGAGAGAGAGAGAGAGAGAGAGAGAGAGAGAGAGAGAGAGAGAGAGAGAGAAGGTGGGGCCCTTTAATTAAATAATTTTTTTTCTTTTTTTTTAAATAGAGAAAACCTCATAAATGGTCCCTATGTATTGAAATGACGAAAATGCCCCTCATTTAACGGTAGAAAGCTAACGGAGTTAGACGGAAGGACCATTTGTTAAAAGTTTTGAAACCACAGGGACTATATGTGAGGTTTTTTGAGCTTAAGGACTAAACTTGATATTTTCGGAAATCATATGGACCATTTTTGAAGTTTTGTCTAAAATTAATTATATTTGTAAAAAAAAAAAAAAAACATTTATATCGGTTAGATTTAGGTTAATCAATTCCGAATAATATTCCGATTTTAGAAACGGTTTTATGATCTGATCTCAGATTTCATATGGATGATTACAAAATCCCCCCAAATCTCCCCTTTCGCTCCCCGGTAACAAAACCCTAGAATTCCATACGCGGCAGTATCCAAAATCAAAATGTCAGACGAAATTCCTTTCCATGTCCAAGAACAGATCATCAAAAGGCTTCCTGTCGTATCATTGCTTCAGTTCAGATCCGTCTCGAAAGCATGGAAGTCTTTGATCGACAGCTCTAAGTTTATCGCTGCTCACAGCGTTACTCAGTCGCAGCATCTGCTTCTAAGGTACGAAGATCAGGAATATGACACTGTTGGAAACCATGTTTCTTTCGTAGATGATGACACATTCCCAGAACAGAGGTTTGTTCATACCCTTCCTCACTCCGTTAAACAACTTAAACAGTCAAATATAGTCGGTAGCTCTCTCGGGTTGTTGTGCTTTCACGGTTATAATGAACTGGGAGAGAATTTTTGTCCCAACATAGAAACTGAGACGATTGTTCTTTGGAATCCTTCGATTAGAAAGTCAATTACTGTTCCTATGCCTAACAAGCTTAATCTGGACCCTGAAACTGATCTTGGTTTTGGGGTTTCCCCTGTGACTAGTGACCCTACAATCGTTGAGATCACACAATTTCACAAAACAAGCTACCATTGTAAAGCTAAAGTTTACACTGTGAGCTCAGGAAAATGGAGAAATCTATCTAGCAATGTTCCAAGTAAACCATTTCGTGTCTTCTGGCCTCAAGTAGCTCTTGATAGGTTTATATATTGGTGTGCTTTTGACCCATTGACTATGGATAACGGGTTACCAAATCATAATGTGATAATGTCATTTGATATAACTAATGAGAGTTTTGGAGTTGTAGAACTCCCAGATAGTTTAAGGCGCCTCTCTCCTACTCAGTTGTGTATTTCTAAGGTAAGGGAGTCTCTTGTCATGCTCGAATATGATAGCTTTGTGAAACGTGCTTGTGGTGTATGGATGATGGAGAATGGTGTTGAAAAATCATTTACAAAGAGATTTACTGTTGAGGCTCCACCATATTGGTCAAAGTCAATAACTACACTTGGATTTAGGAAAAGTGGTCAACCTATAATGGAAGTGGAAATTGCTCATGATTTTTACGAACAGAGTCAACTTGTGGTGTATGAGCCCAACTTTGAACGCTTCAATTATCATGAAATCTATGGAAAACCTGAAACATTCTCTGTCCATTCCTATATAGAAACACTAGTTTTAATGGGTAGTATCGAGGTTGAAGATGATGGCCACATTGCAACGTGTAGCATATAACAAATGACTTTTGGAGTGGATAATTGAGGAAGATATCTTTAGATTAGATGAAGTTGAGAAAAAGTTAAGTGCATTATATATTTGAAGTTAATACATTTTTTTGAACATTATGCACAAATATTTTGTTGGTAGTCGATTAATATGTTTAGTAACCTCAATAGTTTGGCTTAATGGGTAAGGTTTGTGACTTGAAGTTTCGTGTTTCTACTATTAATTGTGATGCTTGCATGTTAATAATAGTGGAGTAATTTAGCATGTAGTTGTCAATATGATCATATAAAAGCTAAATCAGTGATGTTGTTCACACCTATGTTGATTACATTATCATTGCTACAACAGCTTCAAGACATGAAATAAGTTTGTTTATGTCAATTACATTAAATCTCTATGTTCCAATTTGTCATTGATTTTTAAAGGTTTTAAATCTTCCTATACTTTTGGAGTTTCATAGTTGTCTAGAATTGTGGATAGACCCTCCTATTCTTGCATTCTTTAACTACACTTTCATCTTACCAATCAACTCTTGATGTTCAAGCAAAAATATCAGCCTCATCTTCTTCCCATGATTTTTCTTTACCTTCTTCTTTGAATTTGATTCTGATCATGAGTTCCTTCACTGATTTCATATCTTCGATGCACAGAATCTGATTCGTTATTCCATTGGAATCAAGATTCAGTTGTTTGTTCTCACGGTTTTAGATAGGGCTGTCAAATCGGACAGTCGTGTCGTGTTTTTGTCTGACACGATACGATAATTTTTTGTACAACACGAACACGCCACGACACAATGTCGTGTTTTTTTTCATTAACACGAAAACGAACCAATTAAAACACGACAACACGACACGACAAAGATAATATTAAATAATTATTAGTGTATTTCATTCATATTTAAAGATATATAACACGATAAAAACGACATACGAAAAACCCGATTACCACATTCTTAATTGTGTCAATTTCGTGTCGATTTATGAACACAAACACGATATGACACGATATCGTGTTTTTTAATCTTGACACGAACACGAATTCGAATTTTGATTTCGTCCCAATTTCGTTTCATTTCGTGTATTTTTTTCATGTTGTATCATAAATTGACACCCTTAGTTTTAGAGAATGGGTTTGAATTGATTAATGTACTGGAATCAAACTTTCCGACTCTTTTCTTGAGAATTTCAACATCCTTTATATACTTAAAAATATATGGAAAACGTTTTGAAAAAATAAATTTAATAACAATTATAATACAAAATAATACATATACAATTTGATAAATTTGATTTATTTTCAGTTTTAGAGTTGAACAAGTCCGTTTGGTTTGTATTAAAGTCGTCATTTAAGATGTCTTTAGAAAATCATATTTGAAAACTAAAATAGATAGGCCCTAATTAAATCATCTCTAATGGAAAAGCAAACGATTATATGGACGAGATGCAATATTTTAATTTTCAAGCCCATCGAGATCGGATATTTCAATGAAGAACCAATGATAACTTCTCCACGAAACTTGACAAACATGTGAACCGAATGTCAATGAAAATGTAACACCCGGTACTTTATGTAAACTTCTTTCCTTATTTAAAAATGTAATTTTTGGAAATTTTGGTCATTATGCATGGTGTAATGCAGTCTCCTACGCAGAGCATATGTAACATTCCAAAAATCATGATAAAATTTTTGTTTTTAAAACCATATCAAAATCCATAAATCATACAAAACATAGTTTCCAAAAGCCATAATATAAATCAAGGTATCCAAAATCACAAGTCAAATAAATATCCAGGATGATGTGATCACACCTTCGTCTTGCCCCTATCCTCAGAGGTTAGTTGAAACCATAAAATCAAATTGTAAGTCAATGCTTAGTGACTTCCCTCAAAGTACTTCACACAACAAACATATACATACATTGCATGTTGGGTCCATAATCTCCCGACTGGATTACCCTGACCCCCAGTCTCCTGACTGGATTACCCCTTTGGCCCACAGTCTCCTTATAACAGAAAACAGTACTACCTCAACCCACCCACACTATGTCGACATATGCAACAAATAAACACATAACCAACAAGTACATGTAATCATACAAATCTATCAATCTAACATATAATCAAAATAACATCATCCGATATACAATGATACATAACCTAGTGGGTCGACATTGGTGTCTTGAACCCACGAGAACAGTAAGGAAAACTCAATTCAGAATCCAAAAGATAGTTGCATTGATCACTGCTCCAAATACCAGCTCTACAGGTCACATATACATCAAATAGGTACTTCACACAACAAACATATACACACATTGCATGTTGGGTCCACAATCTCCCGATTGGATTACCCTGGCCCACAGTCTCTTGACCGGATTACCACTTTGGCCCACAGTCTCCCTACAACACAAAACAGTACGGCCTCAACCCACCCACACTATGTCGACATATGCAACAAATAAACATATAACAAACAAGTACAGGTAATCATATAGATCTACCAATCTAACATATAATCAAAATAACATCATCCTATATACAATGATAAATAACCTATTGGGTCGACATTGGTGTCTTCAACCCACGAGTACAGTAAGGAAAACTCAATTCAGAATCCAAAAGATAGTTGCATTGATCACTACTCCAAATACCGGCTCTACAGGTCACATATACATTAAATAGGTACCAAGGCTCAACCTACTACTCAAATTACTACATTTGACCTAACGTCAAACTTGGTCGACGATCAACGGTCAAAATCTCTACTCTAAGTAACACAACCAGTTGTCACATCGTGACCTTGTAAGACAAAATAGTCGGGGTCATTCCATTCTCACATCGTGAGAAACGCTCTGAAAAGCTTGATATAATAAGCTCTTAATCCTTTTAGACAAGCAATCAAAACTTCCAAAATGTCTTATCTAATTCAGAACATTATAAATATCGTGGCTTTTTACGCATGTGTGGGCAATACATGCATGAAACACAAGCTAGGTATAAAATGGTGCAAAATGGGCCAAGATCTCATGCAAAAGCTCAAAGTTCTATGAAACTCTAGATCCATGGCTTTAATCCATAAAAGGACCCTAAGAATCCATAAAGTTGACAACTTTATGGAACCCCAACACTCTCACTAGCCATAACATAAAGAACAACCATGGAAATTAAACCTTGATCTAAGCACTTCGAATCATAAAGCAATGAACATTGAATACTACAAGGGTCCAGAAGGTGAGAAAGGATGACGGAGAGGCTTGCAAGCTGAAATGGTGTATCAAATGCTCCTTTTCTTATTTGCTAGAAACCAACACAAAGGAGCTCAAAATTAAATATGGAGGATTAGGTTTACAATGGGGAATGTTAGGAGGTGATGGAGTTTGAGGGTGTGCTAACCTTAGCCATCACTTCCTTTAAATATCAGATAAACCCCCCAAAATTAGGTTTTGCCTTGCAACCACGTCTCACGTTGAGACCCATGCATGGTCTCGTCGTGAGTTCCAAACTCATGCGCATAAATGAGAAGCCACCTCATGTCGTTACATGCCAGTGCTCATGACGTGAACTAAGTTTGAACCCAAAAATTTAGTTTAATAACTTAACAAAATGATTGTCTGAACTGGGTGTTACAATGTAGGAGGGACATTAGATGCGGGGATTTAATGAGCTACGCCATACGTAGCTCAAGCTACGCAACGCGTAGCAACCCATAATCAAAACCCTAATTCGCGGTTATGAGCCCTATTTAAGAACTCTAACACCCTTGATGACTCTTCCATCATCATCCTCTATTCCTTAAACGTGTCCTTTTCAAACGCTAATTCCCTTGAGTGATTTTTAAGGCCATTGTGGGATATTTTGGTGCTTTTGGTAGAAGGAAGTCCCTATTGTTGAAGATTTGGAGTACTCAAGCTTGTGGAAATGGGATTTTGTGACTCTCATCCATCTCCAGAAGGTATAAAGTTTGTACATTCATACTTGCATTGTTATATTTAGCTTAGATGTTGAAGTTATGCCATTTTATCCCATTATATTGGTCTATTTGATTATGAGCTACTATAGACCTTGTAGAGTGTGTTTCTAGAGGTATTTGGGGGTATTGAGTCATAAGATTGGTATCTTGACCATATCCAACCATCAATGCATGAGTTTGAGATCATCAGAAGTTTTTATGTGATTAGGACTTGTTCTTGAGTGTTGATAAGACATGCAAAGGCATAAATTTTGAAGCATTATCAATTAGGGCATTCGTTAAGACCAAATCTGAGAGTTGGACTGGATATCTTTCCGTGTGAAGCACCTAAATGGAAGTTTGGCATCAACATAGTTACACATAGTATAACTTTGGCTATGCAGCGCACAACCCCATAATTTCCTTTTTTCCATCTTGAGCCTTATGTTGGGCATAGAAAGGTTACGCATGGCGTAACCCAACTGAGTGTTAACTTTTGAGTTTTTGACTATTGATCGTTTGACTTTGACCAAGTTTGAATTTAGGTCATTTTGGATATTTGATTAGTAGATTAAGACTTGGTCCCCGTTTGTTGTATAGGTAGTCTGTAGAGCCAGTGTTGGCGTAATGATCAGTTTAGTTAATTTTTAGATCTTAAGGTGAGTTTTCCTCACTATACTTGTGGGTCGAAGACACTAATACTGACCTGCTAGGCTGTGTTATGTATCCTAGTATATACGAAAATGTTATGCTATAGTGATCAGTTAAATTGGTGGATCTGTATGATTACATGTATTTAATGATTATATGTTAGATTGGTAGATTTGTATGATTACATGTACTTGTTGGTTATATGTTTATATGTTGCATATATCTACATAGTGTGGGTGGGTTTAGGCGTTACTGATTTGTGCTATAGGTCAAAAAACTTGGGGTAATCCAATTAGAAGAATGTGGGTCGGAGGCAATCCAGTCGGGAGACTTTGGGATAGGGGTAATCCAGTTGGGAGAAAGTGGACCCAACATACAATGTTTCTATATGTTTTGTTGTGTGGGATACTTTGGGGAAACTCACTAAGCTTTGACTTACAGTTTGATTCATCATTTAAGGTACATCTGAAGACCAGGAAAACCAAAGGAGTGATTATACACATCATCCTTGGATATTTATTTGACCTATGATGTTGGGATACTCGGATTGTTGAATATAACTTGTGGAAACAATGTTTTGTATGATTTACGGGCTATTACAAGTTCGTATCAGAGCTCTGGTTTGAGAGAAATGGATAAACATTTGTGTGATTTCAGACTGAAACTAAGCATCTGCAAAATATTCTTAATAGTAACTCTAAAAAGATCGACATTAAGGATGTGATGTGCATAATTAGTCGGAGCCAAGGAAAGTGTTCCCAAAGATTCCCATACTTGTTCTGTGTATTGATGATATGATAGAATTGAATGCTAGTTGTAGGCTAGGTATCTTCAGGAATTGCATGGTAGAATTTCCTGATTTATGATGTTTGATAGCCTAGGAAAGTTTCTGTTGGGTTTTGAGCAATCTAACACTTCTAAGTGTGCATGCAACCCTAATAAACCTTGGATCTATGTTTGTCTAAATACATGCAAAATAATAATTTTTCCAAGGTTCATAACCTATCTAACATGGCATGGGGTACTTTTAAACATAAAAGAATTAGATGAGATTACATACCTTTTGATGATGAGTTTGATTCCTAAGGAGTTTGAGGGCCAAGCACCAATAGTGTGAATGCCTCAAATGGAATCGCAAATCACCACAAACTCTTGGAAAACTTTGAGAGAGTGTATACACACTTATAAAATCGGCCACACACAAACACACATACTCTAGTGGTAGTGGCTATTTCATGCAACATAAGCATGCTTATATAGTGTACATGATTAGGGTGAAACCCTAATAACCCATGACCTTTCCTTTTCCAAGGATCCATGGGTTGAAATCTCCATGGATCATCCATGGACTTCCATACAAGCCTAACCCATTAACAAATGAGTGTTAGCCCACACCATATAAAACCAATAGCCCCCAATCTAATTAGTCTTCCTTTTAATCTCTAAATTAATTCATAATTAATTTAAGACTAAGACTAATTAAATAACATGACTTCATATTAATATATTATAACTTACAATATATTAATAAACATATTTGTATAACTCTCATAAAATTATCCATAAATAGTTTAGATGAAATGCAACCCAAATGGACCATGCCGGGTCGGGTCAAGTATATACCAAATAAGTTATGGACTTAGACACCTTATCCAACAGACTCCCACTTGGATAAGTCTAATAACTATATTTGCGTATGTTACTTCAGGAACCAACCAGCAATCGTAGCTCTCGAAAACACTGTTGAACTATGAAGCGCCATTTTAGATAAGTGATCATATAATCCTCTGTTCTCATGATATCAGCCGGACAAATACATGGAACAACGTCGTACTTATGTCTAGCAGTTTGTTTCCCGATTTTCGATTTGTTTGACAAAGAACTTAATCAAACACATCAATTTAGTTCTAACCGGCTGGTACATAGGTCACAACAAAATCATCGAGGGGCCCAGATATCGCTTCTATTTCTAGAAGGAACAGATAAACTTCGACTCATATACTTGTTCTACTACTTGTTGAATTGTACACAAAGGCACGTTTTATAACATCAAGTTACTGATGCGTTTACGTGCAATCAATGCACAACCAACTCATAGGTAACAACTCATATCTCTAGGTTTGAAGATTTATATGATATTACCATTTCACGATCACTCGAGATAAATTCCATGAAGTGATACAAGTGAGCGTGGGTTTATTCCCATACTCATAACTTATGAGCACTCATGAATGTTGTAGCAACCATTGCTATGACTAAACCCATTTAGCCATCTACAAACTCGATTCATGACAGTCTTGATTCATACCTACTTCCAACATATGAACGACTGTGGAGTGTTTAAATAACTTAGTCATTCGGAAAGAATAACCTAGCTATTTTGGAAGTCAAAACATGCAAAGTGAAACACAATAATAATCGAATCCAATATGGTCTCAGAACCCTTTTGAATATAAATAGAACCACCTTTTATTTATCACCATATTGATTACACATTATTCATTGTATAATGTTTCAAACAATCAACTTAAGACTTGAATAAAAACAATAGTTATCCCATGCTCCTAGCATGTACACTTTGTTCTAAACAATAGTTATGCCATACTCCAAGTATGCACACTATGTTTGTCTATGATCCTTACATTGTGATGTAGATCAATTGAACATGATTCCAATGATACTCATTTCACAATCCCAAATCCTTATTGTAAATGTGAGAATCCCCGATTCCTCTCATTTACCAAAAAATCTGTTAGATTTTAAACTTTTATGCAATGTTCCTCTTGTAATGATTATTCACAAAGTCACCAAAACCTTGTCACCAGTCATTACAGAGTATTCCAAAGAAGGTCAACTTCTATGGAACGGAAGTCTCATATTCAAAGTACATTGCTTTGAACATCCTTCTTGCATTAAGGTTTTCTAATCTTACATAGATTGAATAACTTCCACCTATGGAGACATTTCCATAGTCCCATTTTGACTATCACTTCCGAACAAGAGTTACTTCTTTTCAGAACATGTCAATACTGTCCTTTCCAACAACTTACATCATACTTCCAACTTTCCCTGAGCAACCAATCTTTGGCGAACCTCAGATTGTCCCCGATAATTGCTTAATCACTTTATTCATATCCAGTTCTAGACTTTTCCCTTCTAAATGCCATGAGCATTTGGAAAATTTAGAAAGGATGAATATTATAGCACATGCAATCGATCCTATATCCGAAGCATATGGGACACGATTCATGATGTTTGACATAAAGACATGATACTAGACCATTTTTTATTTGCCATGTTTTCAAATTTTAACTATGAAGAGGGATGTCGTAATCATAATCGAATTTTGAAAACGCAATATATATAGAATTTCCTTAAGTCGAACCATTCAGACATAAAATTCATATATATGTCCTTGACTAAAGATGATTAAAATCTCAATCTAAGCTTCTAGAATTGAAATGAAGTATAATTTTCTCTCCCTTAATTATAGCAAAACGACTTTTTCAACCCCTGCAACTTCACGAATTGAAACTTTTGTTTTTCTATAATTAACATTGCTAGCTTGCAATACTAATCATAATTATCATGCTCCCACTAACATGATGATTATTAGCATAACACTTATGCTCCCACTAGCTCTGACATATTTCCAGAAATCTACTGGACTTCTGAAATTTAGATTCATACATCCTTTCTTAGATAGCTCACATGTGTGTCTAAACAATTTTCAGAACTATGAAAAGGGATATTGTAATCATAGTCTTAATTGTTTAGACCTTTGCCATTTCTCACAAGTCCATGTTAGTGTGCCGGTGAACCACATGCGCTCCACTAACGACTTTTGAAAATGCAAATAACACAATTGCTATCTACTTAAAATCTACTTAGTGAAAGCGTTTCCTCACCATCATTTTCATAAATCGGAGAGAAACCTTATGACACTTAGATTTTATAGTGTATGAGTTCCTATCCATGTGAATTTGTCAAAACCATAATCACAAGATAAGGTTAGTGACAAATTCAGCCTTACATGGATTAAACTTGTTCAATCTTAGTTTCTTGTCACCTTGGTAGCACAAGGCCCACCAATGCTTCCAAGTTGAACTCTGATAACTCACATGCAAATTCAACTTATTTGAAGTAGGTACAGAAATAAGAATTATGTCAACACGATAGGTTGCAAACCTTAAGTCGTGTGCTAGTGATAAATTACAGGTTTTACTCTTGATTAAATCTTGAAACTCTTTCAGGATCTTTAAGGCTCCCACTGTCCCCTTGACATATAAGTTTCCCCAGTCAAGAACCATTCCTTGACAAAACAAATATTCAACGGATAGTGCAGATTTTTATCAAGACTAGCACTTTACACAATTGGTCTTAGTTGGTCTATGTCTCATCCAAGACATCACAACTTACCAATCTCAAATGTACAAGAGTAGAAAACATTTTACTCTTTCATTTGACTAGTGTTAATAAATCTTCCTTTATGTCACTCAAGGTTACAATCTTGGAGTATGACTCCAAGAATTGTTTTGGAACGAAGTATGACTCATCTTCTTGATTTTAACCAATCCAAAATTCATGACCTCTCTTCTTAGCCATAACAATGCACTAAGACGTCCTTAGAGTATAAATTTGTGATATGGTTTCATAATCATTAAGATGATCATGAAATATGATACTAAAGTACTCTCCCATCCTTTCAGATTTGAGAAACTTTTATCTTTCTGCCTAAGTTGACTCTTCTCATTTGTTTTGTCATACATTGTATCCTTTCCAATGTTACAGAATTATACTTAACCTTATAAGTATAATCATATTTACTAATCTTTAGTAAATCATGACAAATCAATCTTTGTGGTGGACTTGACCAGCGCACACCCAGTGTACCTAATTCCTTAGTCCTTCAATTGACTCACATATACATGTGATCAAAGAATTAGTCTTAATTTTCAAAGATGAAAATTCTCATTCATCATACAATACAACTTGTATGATTCCAAGTTTCTGTCCAATTGAAACTTGGGTGATGAAAAACTTTCTTCATTTGGTAAATTCAGACACTACCACAAATGAAAGAATCAAATCCACTTTCCAATATTGCTATAACTGGAAACATATAAGCAACAATTTTCCACAGATGCCATTGTAAGGATATTTTTAAAATAAATAAAATTAAAACCCTTTTTTTTCTTTTATTTTAAAACTTTGCGGAAAAACTTATCCTTACAATCCACATGAAAACCTTGTTGTTATCTATTCATAAGCAATATATTATAACTCTTAAGCAACAGCTCAAAATTCTAATTACCAAACCATGCGATCAAAACCCGCATTCGAAATCTGAATCAACATATGCTTACTTTAAGCTTCCTATCTTTTCTTTGATTCTTAAAAACATCAACATGTGACCCATTCACATTATGTAATAAGAATCTCCAAATAGGAACTTAATAGAGTTAGTCAGTGGACTTTAACTGAAGTAGAGTCAAACTTTTTGACTTGATCAATCTTATGATCTTTCAGGTAAATATGGCAGCTTCGCAATCAGTGTCCCTTCCTTTGGCAACAAAACACATGGACCCTTTGGTAATGGCACATGGGACTATCTCAGACTTACCCTTTCTCTTTACCATTTGGTCAACCGAGTTGACTATAGCCGATCCCTTTCCATTGGGAAGAGAAATCTTTTTCTAGATATCCAATGCTACCATTGTCAATGTCCATTTAAGACTTGGGAAGTTGATGTTCTAATAAAATTTGCTTTACTAGTGTTCCGAATCATTGCTGAATCTGCAGCGCTGAGCAAATAGATAAGATCATTAAGGCTCGTGTCATAGTCTGTCTCATAGTAGTCCCAAAGAGACTCACTATGTTACTAAGAAAGTGATTGAACATTCAACTTTCACGAGACTTTGACACCCAACTCTCCCGGCTTGTCAATATGTGACTTTATCTCCAAGATGTGAGCACACATAGACTATGCTTGCCAATAGGGATTGAGTGACTTTAAACTTTTCAAGAACTTGTGGGTGAGGGAGAATAATTGGAGGAGGTGGAGGAAGTGAAGCATGATGTTGAGGGACACCATCTTCAAGAGATTTGGGAAGATCATAGTTGTCTGAACCAGACATCTATAATGGGAGAAAATCAAGTTAGTTGATTCAAAATCCATAATATAACACCCAATATGAAATATTAAGGTTAGGACCCAACACAATATTTTATAACTTAGAAGAGGGATGCTGTAATCCAAGCTATAGAATATTTGAAGGTAGGCGAATGACGATTCACCAATTTCCACCATGAAAAACAAAATAATTTATTAGGTTTTAATTGGATTTGAAATTCCTAGATTTTTTGAGATTCATTGAACTTTTCAATGGCATGTTTCCATCTCGAGTGTGCCCTCTCAAATTTTGTGACTGGGATGCCGAGGATCACAAAACAAGGTGTGAATAACCATACCAATTCACTTGGTACCCTTAATATTATCACCTAATCAATGTGCCGGTTAACCACACACGCTCCATTGATCTATGACAAACATTAAGTCACCCTTCGTGATCCTTACTAGTCCAAGTTAGTGTGCCGGTTAACCACACACGCTCCACCAACGACTTGGTAAGGTACAAAGTGTGAATTCCATGGGCTAGCACCAAATTCACATTTTTCCTAAACTAACTAAGATTGGGAATTAAAAAAAATATTTTGTTACTTTATAACATTCATTATACTTTTAATGAGAATTTAAAGTCATTGTCCTACCCGTTCGGCTAACGACCCTCCACCAATCAAGCAAGCGGTGGGTGAGAGTGGACACCCATTAAGTCGCCATTTTATAAGCAACAACCTTATACCCACCTTATAGACCGGCTTCGTGAATGAGGCCTACTAACGGTAAAACGACTTATTCTTATACATATATATAATAATTAACCATTAATGTTATAAATAGTATAAGTGTTGAATTTTAACTTTTAAAATTCTAAGTGTTGGAATTAAAGTTTATTAAAGTGTGTGAAACTTTTCCAAATTCCAAAACTTGAGGGCAAGTTTTGTAACTCTTGAAAACTTTTCATTTCATGACTTATGAATTAAAGGTTCATAAAATGAAGACTCTTCATTTTATGTAACTTATGTGTTTTTAATGCGTGTTAAAGAAAAGTGACCTTTGGATATCCATAACTTGAGGACAAATTATGGACTCCATTAAAACACATAAATGATCAAGAATTAATCCTAAACAATTCAGCAAATAATTCCTCTCATCTTCTAAATTCATAAGAACATGAACATGATTATCAAAGTTTCAAGAATTATATGAACACATACAAAGCATGAAATTTTGATATATGCTATTGTAAATGGATTATAACAACCATTACACCAACTAAAATAAGTTTTAAAACATCAAAACAGTTTAGGGTAAAGTTTCTAGTCCATTTCCAGCAGCAAAAGTCAAAAATCTGCATTCTGAACCTTCTACTTGCCGAGTGCACGAACCTACTCGGCGAGTAGGATGAGTTTTGCCTTGGACTCGGCGAGTCCATCATGCAGACATCAAAAATTTCGACTTTTTTTTTCACTATTTTGCATCAAGTATCAAACAAGCAAGCCTAGGCTCTGATACCACTGTTGGGTTTTGAGCAATCTAACACTTCCTAAGTGTGCATGCAACCCTAATAAACCTTGGATCTATGTTTGTCTAAATACATGCAAAATAATAATTTTTCCAAGGTTCATAACCTATCTAACATGGCATGGGGTACTTTTAAACATAAAAGAATTAGATGAGATTACATACCTTTTGATGATGAGTTTGATTCCTAAGGAGTTTGAGGGCCAAGCACCAATAGTGTGAATGCCTCAAATGGAATCACAAATCACCACAAACTCTTGGAAAACTTTGAGAGAGTGTATACACACTTATAAAATCGGCCACACACAAACACACATACTCTAGTGGTAGTGGCTATTTCATGCAACATAAGCATGCTTATATAGTGTACATGATTAGGGTGAAACCCTAATAACCCATGACCTTTCCTTTTCCAAGGATCCATGGGTTGAAAGCTCCATGGATCATCCATGGACTTCCATACAAGCCTAATCCATTAACAAATGAGTGTTAGCCCACACCATATAAAACCAATAGCCCACAATCTAATTAGTCTTCCTTTTAATCTCTAAATGAATTCATAATTAATTTAAGACTAAGACTAATTAAATAACATGACTTCATATTAATATATTATAGCTTACAATATATTAATAAACATATGTGTATAAATCTCATAAAATTATCCATAAATAGTTTGGATGAAATGCAACCCAAATGGACCATGCCGGGTCGGGTCAAGTATATTCCAAATAAGTTATGGACGTAGACACCTTATCCAACAGTTTCTTGTTATGTTATATGGAACTGACATTATTACTATGGTTTCTTAATATATGCATCATACTTGTACCTAATTAAGATTCTATAGCCTAAGAATGTTTGATTTAACCTTATTTCTTGTTTCTTGTTTGACTGAGGGCCTTGGGTAGAATCCGGTATTTGACTGTCTATCGAATCCAATGTTATGTATCGTTAGCATACACGAGCGGCTGTAGGGTTAGTGGAAGTTTCATGAGTGAGTGTGTTTTGTAGAATCCAACATAAGGAATGACTAGCCACTCTCGAATGAGTGACTAATGGATGTATGTATATTCTAGTTATTAGGCTTTGTGGGTGAGTTGTAGCACCTAGTTCCTGGTATGTATTTATTTAAGTATTTTTCTTTTTTGGCTGGGAGTCGGCGAGTTGAAGGCCCAACTCGTTGAGTAGAATTGGATTGGATACGTGACTTAAATTATGGACTCGTCGAGTCGGCCTCCAAACTAGACGAGTAGACTCTGACTGGATAAAACCCTAATCTAAGGGTTTGCACCCTATTTAAGCATCTCATTCGGCCACCCTTCATCCATATTGCTTCCAGAAACCTCCCCATAGAAAACCCTAACTATGTGTGTGAAGATCTAAGGTCATTTGTGATGATTTTGATCATAAGGAAGAAGGAAGGGACTAGAGGGATCAAGAGAAGACCAAGGGAGTTCAAGTTTGTGCATCATCTACAGTTCCCAGAAGGTATAAAGTTGATACCTTGCTTGTTCATTTGCTAGATCCCTTTTTGGGGAGATTTAGGGCTTTTATAAGCCATTCTTGGTGACCAACCATGATTGCAAGTATGGTTGGGGGTGGAGTCTTCAGATCTAGGTCCATGAATGAGTGACAAGGAAGAAAAGGGTTGTTTTTGCACCCATGGAAGCTCCCATGCAACTTAAGAGTCACTTTTAGAGCCTTTTAGGTTCAAATTACCATGCATTCACGTAAAGTTCGTAACTTTACGTGCTAGATTGTGCTTAGGAACCTAGATCTATCATTTGGACAAGAGTTCTACACCAAAAATTGAGGGAAGTAGACTTGGACAGTATCGACTCGGCGAGTCGTTCTTGGGACTCGGTGAGTCCGAGGTTAGACTCCCCTTTTCTGTTACGGGTCAAAGAGACCCAGTTGAGTGTCAGAAAGGTTTTAGAGGGTCCAGGGGAGTGACACAACGTTTTGGGCTAAGCCATAGTCCTGGAGTTCATAGGACTCGACGAGTGCATGAGTCGACTCAGCGAGTCCAAGGCAATCTCCCAACATTTGAAGATGAACTCGATGAGTTATTCTTACAACTCGGTGAGTCTAGGACAGGATTGGTTCATAGGATGAGGATAAACTTGGCGAGTTGTTCGTACAACTCGGCGAGTAAGATGAAGGATCCTTCGATGATTTATATAGAAGGAGAACTCATTGAGTCATTGCTAAACTCGACGAGTAGATACGTGGATGAGCAAGTTTAAAAGGATAGGGACTCGACGAGTTGGTGACCCAACTCGACGAGTTAGGTCAACTGGAAGTTAACTTTGACTTGGACTTGGTCAGTGGTAAAATGGTCATTTTACGTTAAGAATAGATATCAGACTCTGATTAAGTGTTTCGTGGGGATTATAGCCAGAGGACGTCCGGAGCAACAACATACATAGATTTCCCACGCAGATTATCAATAGCTACTTGTTCAAGGTGAGTTACCTTCCAGTAGGGGTGGGTCTAAGGCCACAATGCTGGACCACCAACAAGGGTATTTGGTAGATAATTGTTTTTGTGATAATTGTCTTGGTATGGTTATGTGCTTTGGTCATGAGACATGTCTGTGTGATATGTTATGTGTGTTAATGGTAGTGGTAGGGATTAGTCTTTCCCTAACATCAGTCTTTAGGATCTAAGGGTAGGTCAGTACCCAGTTATGCCTGACTGTATGATTATATCTTGTTATTGTATGATAGTGGTAGGGGTGAAATAGTCCTTAGTTACCGGTTGAAAGATACCGATGATACTTACCGGTTGAAAGATATCGATGACAGTTACTGGTTGAACAACACCGACGACAGTTACCGGTTGAAAGATACCGATGATATTATATGGTATGTGGTATGATGGGGGAACTCACTAAGCTTTGTGCTTATGGTTTCAATTTTGGTTTCAGGTACCTCTTCATCTAAGGGGAAGGAGCTGGCGGTGTAGTAGCGCATCACACATTCACACATGATTTCCACAATGAGCTTCTGGGATTGTACTCTGATTTCCATTACTTATGATGTTATGATTTTTGACACACGACATTGTGGTTTAAACCTGATGTAAAATTGACAATGTTTTGGTAAGATATTTTTTTTATTTGCTTAATTTAAAAATAAAATTTTTGGCCTTAAATTTTGGGATGTTACACGAGTGGTCCGTAACGATACCTTGAAACAAATACCGATAGGTGTGGAAGGTAGTATGGGTCCGTACTATTGGAAGTACATGACTCGTACGCAGACCAAGGAAGTCACAAATTCTGAGGGGTTAGTAGCTTTATAATGATAGTATTATGGCTTATGAATCTTTTAGATGTTTTTCCAGTTTATTTTTAGTATGTCGATCACTAGAGGTTCAGTATCAGGAACGGGCGGCCTGACAAGACCAAGGTTGACTGACGATGAGATTTGTGAGATGATCACCACCCATGTGACCATGGTTGTTAGTGAGGCGATCCCAGGGGTATTTGGGTATATTAAGAGCACCATGATCAAGATCTTTGACGAACATTATGTTGTTGTCACTGAGGCTGTTACTGCCATAGCCACTATAATCGTTGCTGCTGTAGGACTCCAGGGGAGGAGGACGATGCAATATAGTAACTTTAGTAAAATGAAGTCCGCAAAATTCAACGAGGTCAAGGATCCGATCATTTCCATGAGGTGGCTATCTGATGTGGAGGGTTGTTTCTTCACTTGCTCGTGCCTAAAGGACCAGGAGGTCAAGTTCGCATTGAAGCTTCTTCATTTAGGGTTGAAGGACTGGTGGAAGATGGTGACCAATGCCTATTCTCGTGAGGAGAAGGCTGCAGTGATATGGGAGCGGTTTATAGAAATGTTCCATACTTAGTATGTATCATTGGTGGAGAGGGAGAAGTGTAACATCCGAAAAATACCACCCAAAAATTTTTATTTGAAAACATAACTAAAACCATAATATATAAGTCATATAACAAACCACGAAGCATGTGTCTCAAAATGTCATCAAAATAGATCAAATCAGAAACTGTGTCAAATATGTCAAAATATCAGAGTGAACTCCCAAACTAACTGAAACTGTGGTGTATCCCATGCCATCAACCCGAGCTCTTCCCATTACTAGCGAATGTACCTGAAAACAAAACTGAAACTGTAAGCACGAAGCTTAGTGAGCTACCCAAACTACCACATACCATACAAAACACATAAAACACATACTGGGCCTTGCCCACTGCATCAGACCGAAATCCGGAAACTGCATCGGACCGAAGTCTAGAACTAACCAGGGCCTTGCCTGTAACACCCAAAAATAAGAAAGTCCAAGAAAGGAAAGAAAACCCTAAGTCAAAGGGTCAACTCGTCGAGTCCAGGAAGGAACTCGACGAGTCTGAGCGGGATCCAGGTCGAGGAGTAAGTGACCGACTTGGCGAGTCGGAGAATGGACTCGGTAAGTCCGGTCTGAAGAGAGAAACCCTAAATCCAGGCCTTTGTGCACTATTTAAACACCTTATTCTCTTCCTTAGGGTTCCTTTACACCTCTTCTCATCTAGAACATAGAACCCTAGCCACCATATCCGTTTTTGAGCAAAGATCTAGCCTTGGTGATGTGAATTGAAGCTTGGAAAAGAAGGGAGTTCATAGTGGTGCAAAAGGAAGCCTTGGATCCAGTGTTGGTGTGGCTTTTCAGAGTATTTGAAGGTAAGAGGTCATTACCTTCACTCCTTTGCTCATAGTTTCCTTTTTGTCATGAGATTTGCGGCTTTTATGCCTTGTCCTAGAGCCAATTAGAGTTAGAAGTCCAGATATGAAGTTGCTACTAAAGATCTAAGTGTATTCTAGCCTAATGAGTCATAAAGTATCAGTCTTGGGGGTGTAGGTGAAGCATGGTTGTCTTAAACTCGAGTATGGAGTGTTTTGGGCCTAGATCTCCTTAGCTACACGTAAAGTTTGCAACTTTACGTGAGGAATAGGCCTTGGCAGAGTGGATCTACAATTTGGAGTCCCTGCATGACTCAAAAATCCTCTGAATGCATGAAGGGCTGAATAGACTCGACGAGTCCTTCGAGTGGACTCGACGAGTAGCATGAAGATTGGGAGGAACTCGACGAGTTGGATGAACAACTCGGCGAGTCTGTTGAAGTTTGCCTTAGACTCAGCGAGTCTGTTCTTGGACTCAACGAGTCAGGTCGCGAAACCCCAAACCTTTCTAGTTAAGACTTGGATCAGTGAGTTGCGTGAAGACTCAGTGAGTTGGACAGGACAGAACTTGGAAATCAGTAGACTCGGCGAGTCGAGTCGTGAATGAAAGGGGTTTCAAAGCTTATGAACTAGGCGAGTCAGTAGGCTGACTCGGCGAGTAGGTTCAACTTGGAAAGTTGACTGTGACCAGTACTTTGACTTTGACCAGAGTTGACTTAGTTGACTTTTGAAGGACTGTAAGACTAACTATCATTTTGATATTCGTAGCTCAGAGAGCTAGAGGAGCAGCGACTCAGAAAGTTGTCGGTTGGCAGCTAGAGGGTTATCAGCAGAGCTCAATAGTTTAGGTGAGTTACCTTCAAGTAGCGGTGGATCTAAGGCCACAATGCCGACCCACCAGTAGGAGAGGTATGATAGATGATTGTATTTGTGATAAAATCTAGGTTTGTTACTAAATGATATGTTATATGCTAGCATGCTATGTTGTATGTGATAGTAGTAGACTTCAGTCGTTAGGACCGAAGGGTAGTCAGACACCCCAGGTACGTCTGATAGTATGTGATGATATGTTTGCATGCTGGCTTGTTGTGTTATATGCGAGAGAGGTAGTAGGAGGGGACTAGTCCATGAGTTCGGTTGTTAGGACCGAAGGGTAGCTCAGGCACCCCATATATGTCTGATAATATGTTTATGTTATATGTGATAGTAGTAGGGGGTGAAATAGTCCCCGAGGTTCGGTTGTTAGGACCGAAGGGTACTCAGCACCCCATAATGGCTCGACATGGGTAGGTCAGCACCCCAAAATGGCTTGACACGGGAAGGATGGCACCCCAAAATGGCCGCACGGGTAGTTCGGCACCCCAGAATGGTGGTACCAGGTAGATCGGGCACCCCATAAATGTCTGGCAGTATGTATGTGATATGATTGTATGGTATGTGGTACGATGGGGGGACTCACTAAGCTTTGTGCTTACAGTTTTCAGTTTTGGTTTCAGGTACCTCTTCAGCGAAAGGGAAGGAGCTGGCGCGGTAGCGGCACATCATACACACACATTGGATTCCCGCATTATGAGATGTTCTGGGATTGTACTTTGACATTATTATTATTTTCATGTTTTGGGTTTTCAGACACGAGATATGTTTTATGAAATGATATGATCGGATGATGTTTTAGTACAAATTTCTTACAAACCACTTATTTTAAATGAATTTTTTGGGCGTGAAAATTGGGTCGTTACAAGTTGGTATCAGAGCCCTGTTTTGACGGATTCCGACACACCTTCGGGAGTGTCTGAACTCAAGCCGAGGGATTAAAGGATTTCGAAAAAGAAAAAGTTTTCTAAAAGATTAAGTAAAGAGTTTTAAGAAAGAACGAAGTGTGTGATGTGCGCGACCGGCCAAGCTCAAGTAAGTACTCCCAAATTACCCATACAAGTTTATGATTATCAGTTTCAGTTTCAGTTTTAGTTCCAGTTCCAGTTTCAGTTTCAGTAGAACAACATGTTAGTATTGGACTAAGGATCTAGGAGGATGCCTTATGTGTCTGCTCATGTGTTTCAGCCTTATGAGAATTGCATGCTAGTATTGAGTGTACAACAGTAGGATAGCTTGTTTAGGTTATGCCTGATAGTATGAGTTCAACATTGTAGCTAGTACAATTTCTTGATTATGAGAATAGTTTGCAAGAGTATGTTTCCTTTATCCGAATGCTGCTTGCTCTGTGCTTAGTGGGACTCTAAGTGATGAGAGTTAGCCATTAGGTGAATACTTCACATCACATGTGATCAGGGTTGAATAATCTTAGAGTGCTGGATTTGGCCTTATTGCGCAACTCTCTTATGAGTCTAACCGTTATGGGGACGAGTATTTTACTCAAAGGATTATCTGAGCCTCGTCACATGTGATGGTATCCAGGTGGTGGCTAATTGTCATTACGAGGAGGCCTTCAGCACCTGAGGACTGTTTGGGTGGAGTTAGAGGTCCCTAGGTCAAGCCTAGGATGAGAGTAGCAAGGATTAGCAGTAGAGAAAAGGGACTTGGTGGAGTTGAGGTCACTCTTGAGGGAAGTACGGATAGATGTTGAAGGTAGTATGGGCCCGTACTACTGAAAGCAGAGGATCCGTACTCGATTCAAGAGGGGCCGAGGCAAAACCAGGGAGCTAGTAGAGGGTGTGAGAGGTCCCTCAGCAGGGGTGTGTATTGATCAGTAATGTGTTATGTTTTCAGCATGGGCACATTGCGCGAGATATCAGTTGACAGTTCAGGCGTCGGGGAGGGATCTAGCTCAGGTTCTAGAGCCGGACAGCTTGATGATACGATGATGGATTTCATTTCCGCAGAAATTATGTGCAACATCATTGATCAGACTCCAGTGATTTTCAGCTCGGTTAGAGAGGCCATCGTGGAGCTTATGGATAGTCATCTTAAGGCCTTTAGGGCCTGGATAGTTTCAAGACAGATTGGGGCTCGTCTAGAGCCTGATGCTTATGGAGTTCAGGGATCCATCAGGGAGGGAGTTCCCATTTTTAGCTCTTTCCATCAGGGAACAGGTGTGAGTGGGGCACCCTATCTCTAGGAGAGACCCTTGCATGATTGGGTAGTTGACGAGGTTTTGCAAGTCATTCGCGAGGAGTTGCCCAACATCATCGGGCAGGTCACTGGTCGGTTGACCGCTAAGTTCCAGGGACAGCCAACTACTGCTCATACGGTTGATGGAGTAGTCGGGGTCACTCGAGAGCAGGAGATTGGTTTGGATGTGTAGCTCGGAAAAAGGAAGCGTGCTCGTATCGCAGGACGATTGGGAAGAAGTGTGGAATCCTACTCAACTAACTTAGGAGCTAGAGGTCAGGAGGACCAAGCGGTGTGTGGTAAGTGTGGTGGGACTCATGGGTTTGCTTGTCACAAGTTCAGGTGTTTCAAGTGCGGGGAAAGCGGGAATGTGTATCGGGATTGTACGCAGGATCAGAGATCTTTTTATTGTCACCAGCCGGATCATTTCAAGTCTCGCTGTCCCGTCTTGGTGGTGGAGAGAGTTCAGGGTCAAGCGCCCATCATTCCGAAAAAAGTCAAGATCGAGCCGCATTAGATCACAGGTATGTAGTTTGAATTCTTCCCATTTTGGTGGTGACTCTATTATTATGATACTGCATCGATGTTAGTAAGCATGTATCTGTGAATATCATATTGACTGCTTGTGATTGAGTATATGCCAATTGCATACCTGGGATGTTAGAATGATAGTTGGAGGTCGTCCCATCTAGAGCATATTACTCCGAATATAGTAACTGTAGCATGTATGTGTAAGATTCAGTAGTACGTCACTACTTTCGAAAGGTGTCATTTGGGATTGATCAGTTATATCCTCAGCACTGACAATTTAGAGCTTCAAGTGAGGTAGCTAGCGGACAGTAAGGAAGTGGGTTAGAGTTGTGCACCCTAAACGTAGGTTCTCAGGATGCAGTCACTAAAGCAAATACGGTAAAGGACTGAAGAGTGCTCATTTAGTTAACAGGAATGGTTCAGATCTGGTAAGGATTAGTTGGAGTGCAAACAGAGGTAATCGTGGGCGGGCAGCGGATCGCCCCTTTTCATGGAAGGAAGGTTGGGGAATCCTTTCGACCAGTGAGCAGTAAGGAGTTAGCCGGATCTAAGTAGGGGAGAACCCTCCGAGTATACAAGGGTAAGAGTACGCAGATCCAGAATGAGTACGCGACCTCTGAGAAGAAAAGATAGTTGTAGAGTGTTGTAAGTCTGCGGGGGTAGCCATAGCATTCACTAGTAGTCAGATAGTAATATTAGTGTTGTAAGTCTGCGGGGGTAGCCGCATCATTCACTAGCAGCCAGATAGTATTAGGGAGTTGTAAGTTTGTGGATGTGGCCAGAGCATTCGCCAGGTTAGTAGTCAGCATGAGCGCGTTGTTTGGACGCGGGGGAAGCAGTAGTACCCACCCGTTCGGGTGCATCAGTGAGGATATGGGAATCCACGGGTTCGATTTCGCATTTCCCAAATGGTTCAGCTATGGTTAAGTCGGCGATTTGTCAGTGGATCGTCACCACAGTTATGAGATTAGGGAAGCGGTGGACCGCTTGGGTTCATGTATGTTATGGGCTACCGTTAGTCTGGGAGCCATCATTTTAGTCTTGGATTTGATGATGTTAGGATTCGGCGTGGACCTGGTCGGTTGGATCGAGAGGGTTTTGGAGCCACAGTGTCAGGATAACTAGTGGAATCTAGTTCCAGAGAAAGATTTCGTTCAGAAGTCGTGGGAGCGACTAAATGAGGAGTCCTTAGACTCCATAGTTGAGTTGAAACTCGGGGTTGCAAATAACCGACAAATGATTGGAGACCAGGAAGGTCTTGAGATATTTTGGGAAGTAGCCATATAACAGTTCAGTGTTTCAGGCAGTTCAGCGTTTCAGTCAGTTCAATGTTTCAGTCAGTTCAGCGTTTCAGGCAGTTCAGTGTTTCATGCTGTTCAGTGTTTTAGGCAGTTCAGTGTTTCAGATAGCTGCAGTGTGATGGTCAGTATTAGTATTTGTGTTGGGATGCAAGTGCTGACAGTATAGTTGGTCGATTGGAAATGGCAAGTCCCTCTCAGCAGGATTAGTTGAGTCTTTTGCCAAGTATAAGTGATTTGCAAGGATAATTAGGCAGGTAGCCTTTCTTTCAGGATGGAAGGCTCGAGTTATGGGAAGTTGAGTAGTCAGATAAGAGATAAGCAGGATGGTTCCAGCAGCATCGATTCAGTATGAGTGGCAAAGTGGGTGGAACAGTTATAGATATTCGAAGTATCTTCAGAAGTCGTTAAAAGCGACTAGGAGATTGCGATGGGGTGTAGTAACCGGTAGGAGTCCGGTAACCCAGATATGGATACATCAGTAGGGACCAGGGTGGTCTCAGTTCATCCGGAAGGTGGATAAAAGACAACAGAAATTTTCAGTCAGTGACAATAATGGAATGCAGACTATGGTAGAATTCAACTAGTTGATTGATGGGTGCTCAATACTAAGTTATAGTAGCGAGAAGTGTCCAGTGGATATTAGCGGTAATGACCCATATTGGGAGTAGCGGGAGTAGTGGATTCGATGAAGGATGGGTCCTTCACAGTGTCAGAGAAGTAGTTGGTTATGGAGCGTTGCCTTGGAGAGGCCGGAAATTGTGCAAGGAAAAGAAAGGGGTAAACCCCTATGGTGTTCAGCATAAGTACTCGAGGAGTATCAGAAGGTTTGTCAGTCGAGTAAGTTGTGTTCCTAGAATGTTCAGGGTCAGGGTTGACCCGAGATTATTATCCACAAGGATTAAGGTTAGTCAGAATGGCCAAGCGAAAGGACAACAAAGGTGGTCAGCGGATGATAGGCCAACCAAGCAGAGTGTTGACAGCAGTTTGCAGGGCGATTGGCCGTAGAGAAACTTCGAGGACGAAGTTTATTTTAAGTGGGGGAGAGTTGTAACACCCAAAATTAGAAAGTCCAAGAATGGAAAGAAAACCCTAAGTCAAAGGGTCAACTTGTTGAGTCCAGGGAGGAACTCGACGAGTCCGAGCGGGATCCGGGTCGAGGAGTAAGTGACTGACTCGGCGAGTCGGAGAATGGGCTCAACGAGTCCGGTCTGAAGAGGGAAACCCTAAATCCGGGACTTTGTGCACTATTTAAACACCTCATTCTCTTCCTTAGGGTTCCTTTACACCTCTTCTCATCCAGAACATAGAACCCTAGCCACCATATCCTTTTTTGAGCAAAGATCTAGCCTTGGTGATGTGAATTGAAGATTGGAAGAGAAGGAAGTTCATAGTGGTGCAAGAAGAAGCCTTGGATCCAGTGTTGGTGTGGCTTTTCAGAGTATTTAAAGGTAAGAGGTCATTACCTTCACTCCTTTGCGCATAGTTTCCTTTTTGTCATGAGATTTGGGGCTTTTATGCCTTGTCCTAGAGCCAGTTGGAGTTAGAAGTCTAGATCTGAAGTTGCTACTACAGATTGAAGTGTATTCTGGCCTAATGAGTCATAAAGTTTCAGTCTTGGGGGTGTAGGTGAAGCATGGTTGTCTTAAACCTGAGTATGGAGTGTTTTGGGTCTAGATCTCCTTAGCTACACGTAAAGTTTGCAACTTTACGTGAGGAATAGGCCTTGGCAGAGTGGATCTACAGTTTGGAGTCCCTGCATGACTCAAAAAGCTTCTGAATGCATGAAGGGCTGAATAGACTCAGCGAGTCCTTCGAGTGGAATCGGCGAGTAGCATGAAGATTGGGAGGAACCCGACAAGTTGGATGAACAAATCGGTGAGTCTGTTGAAGTTTTGCCTTGGACTCGGCGAGTCTGTTCTTGGACTCGGCAATTCTGGTCGTGAAACCCCAAACCCTTCTAGTTAAGACTCGGATCAGTGAGTTTGGTGAAGACTCGGTGAGTTGGACAGGACAGAACTTGAAAATCAGTAGACTCGGTGAGTCGAGTCATGAATGAAAGGGGTTTCAAAGCTTATTAACTCGGTGAGTCAGTAGGCTGACTCGGCGAGTAGGGTCAACCTGGAAGGTTGACTGTGACCATGACTTTGACTTTGACCAGAGTTGACTTAGTTGACTTTTGAAGGACTATCAGACTAAGTATCATTTTGATATTGGTAGCTCAGAGAGCTAGAGGAGCAGCGGTTCAGAAGGTTATCGGTTAGCAGTCAGAGGGTTATCAGCAGAGCTCAGCAGTTCAGGTGAGTTACCTTCCAGTAACGGTGGGTGTAAGACCACAATGCCAACCCACCAGTAGGAGACGTATGATATATGCTTGTCTTTTTGATATCATCTAGGTTTGTTACTACCTGATATGTTATATGCTAGCATGATATGTTGTATGTGATAGTAGTAGAGTTCAGTCGTTAGGACCGAAGGGTAGCCAGACATCCCAGGTACGTCTGACTGTATGTGATGAGATATTTGCATGTTGGCTTGTTGTGTTATATGCGATAGAGGTAGTAGGAGGGAACCAGTCCCCGAGTTCGGTTGTTAGGACCCAAGGGTAGCTTAGGAACCCCATATATGTCTGATAATATGTTTATGTTATAAGTGATAGTAGTAGTAGGGGGTAAAATAGTCCCCGAGGTTTGGTTGTTAGGAACGAAGGGTAGTCAGCACCCCAGAATGGCTCGACATGGGTAGGTTAGCACCCCGGAATGGCTTGACACGGGAAGGACGACACCCTAAAATGGCCGTACGGGTAGGTTGGCACCCCAGAATGGCCGTACCGGGTAGGTCGGGCACCCCATAAATGCCTAGCAGTATGTATGTGATATGATTGTATGGTATGTGGTACGATGGGGGGACTCACTAAGCTTCGTGCTTACAGTTTTCAGTTTTGGTTTCAGGTACCTCTTCAGCGAAAGGGAAGGAGCTGGCGCGGTAGCGGCACATCATACACACACATTGGATTCCCGCATTATGAGATGTTCTGGGATTGTACTTTGACATTATTATTATTTTCATGTTTTGGGTTTTCAGACATGAGATATGTTTTATGAAATGATATGATCGGATGATGTTTTACTACAAATGTTTTACAAACCACTTATTTTAAATGAAATTTTTGGGCATGAAAATTGGGTCGTTACATTGCCCTCAACATCGGACCGAAGTCCAAAAACTGCATCAGACCGAAGTCCGAAAACTGCATTGGACCGTAGTTTGGAAACTGACTGAATATAGCATAGCATAATCATAACACATATATTGCATACTGCATCAGACCGAAGTCCAGAATACATAACACAAAGACATGCTTGAATCACAAAGACATCAAGCACACTAACTACTGCATCAGACCAAAGTCTGGAATTACTGCTAGCTAAACGAGTTGGCATTGTGGCTGTAGACCCATTCCTACTGGAAGGAAACTCACCTCGTAACGTTGGCTGCTGAGATGCTAAATCTGAAATTGGTTGACTGCTGCTCTGGAAGTCCCCGGATATAAATCTGAAATTGGTTGACTACTAGATCAGGTACTGATAACTGCCCTTACGGTAAAATGACTATTTTACCCCTGGTCAAAGTCAACTTTCAGTTGACCAGACTCGCTGAGTTGGGCCGCCAACTTGTCGTGTCCTAACACCTTTTCTAATCCTTTACTCGCTTCAAGTCGTCGAGTTTGGCAAAGACTCGAAGAGTTCTTCTTCGATACAAACATCGAGTTCATCTTCATCTGACTCGCCGAGTTGTATGAACAACTCGTCGAGTCATCCTTCATCCTATGAATGTGTCCAGTCTTCAACTCGCCGAGTTGTATGAACAACTCGTCGAGTCTATTCTTGAGGCAAGAAGATTTCCTTGGACTCTCCAAGTCATGGCGTCGACTCGCCGAGTCCCTCCATTACTAGATTTGAGCTCTAACTCACCGAGTCCATTTCCCACTCACTGATTCCACCCTAAACTCTCAAATAGGAAAAAATCGGGGACTCACGACTCAACTCGTCGAGTCTGAAGAACAACTCGCCGAGTCTCATGCATGCCATTACTATATAGTCGATTTTTCTCGATTCTAGTGCATACAATTCATAGATCTGGGTTCCTAGGACTGGTTTCATACATAAAGTTTCTAACTTTACGTGCATACATGCTCATAAGAAGCTAAAATACCCAATAATGAGCTAAAAGAGGAGATCTAGATTTGGAATGGGAATTTAGCTCAATAAAGGTGGCAACCTTAAGCTTAAGGAGTTCCAAAATGCTTAGATCTGAAGCTCATTCATCATAACTACTCTTAAATCGACATCAATGTCTAGAAATGGCTCAAAAACAACACTAGCAAGCTTTTAAGGAGATCTAAATGATAACAAGCATAGATTCGAGCTTTATACCTCAATGGAAACTGGAATGACACAAGAAACTCGGATCTTCTTTGCTCCTCTTAAAAACCCCTCTCCTCTCTTCTTCTTCTAACTCCAAAATGCACCAAAATCCTTCACAAGGTGAGAAATACTCCAAGAATGCTTAAAGGAAATCTAGGGTTTAGTAAGGGAGGTTCTGTGGGTGATGGAGGCTGCTTTTGGGCGCATAGAGTTGTTTAAATAGGGTGTAAACCCTTGAAATTAGGGGTTTCATCTAGACTGGCAGACTCACAGAGTCCAAGAATATGGACTCGTCGAGTTACCAACTTAATCTGCGTGCCAATCTCGTTTCTACTCGACGAGTTGGGCTACTGACTCGTCGAGTACCCCTTAAGAAATGAAAATTACTTTATTTAAATCGCATACCAGAAATGGGGTGTGACAACTCTCCCCCACTTATTTTAGACTTCATCCTCGAAGTCTGCTGCTGTTGAATCCAAAAATATCTCTGGATAATGCTCCCTCATCTCCTCCTCGGTCTCCCACATCAACTCTGAACCCTTCTGGTGCTGCCACTGCACCTTTACTAGCTGAACCACCTTGTTCCGCAGTGTCTTCATCTTCCGATCTAATATTGCAACTGGTCTCTCAATATATTTCCGCCTGCTATCAACCTGAATATCCTCCAATGGCACAACTACTGACTCATCCACTAAACACTTCCTCTACTAGGAAACATGGTAAATGTTGTGGATTTGGCTCAGCTCTGTTGGAAGATCCAACCGATAAGCAACCCGACCCACCCGAGCCGAAACCCTAAAAGGACCAATAAACCTGGGCCCCAGCTTGCCCCGCTTCTGGAACCTGATAACACCCTTCCAGGGTGATACTTTCAGGAGGACCATATCGCCCACCTGAAACTCTAAGTTTGAATGCCTCCTGTCGGCGTAACTCTTCTGCCGACTCTGAGCAGTCTACAGTCTGCTACGGACCTGTTGAATCAACTCTGTGGTCTTGAGCACCTCCTCAGTGCTCCAGATGACCCTCTGACCGACCTCTCCCAGACAAATCGGGGTCCTACACATCCTTCCATAAAGCATCTCGAAGGAGGGCGGTCAATGATAGCATGGTAACTGTTGTTTTATGAAAATTTTGCTAATGGAAGATACATATCTTAACTGCCACCAAAATCTAGTACATATGCCCGAAGCATGTCCTCGAGAGTCTGAATCGTCCACTCGCTCTGCCCGTCCGTCTGAGGGTGGAAAGTGGTGCTAAAGTGAAGAAGAGTCCCTATCTCATCATGAATCTGCTTCCAGAATATGGAAGTGAACCGGACGCCTCGATCTGATACTACTGATACAGGCACTCCATGCCGCGCCATCACCTCACGCACATAAATATCGGCTAGCTTCTCTGCCGATATGCTCTCCTGAATCAGTATGAAATGCGTGCTCTTGGTCAGCCGATCCACTATGACCCAAATCGAATCAACTCCACGTGCGATCCTGGAAAAGTTAGTGATGAAATCCATAATGATATCCTCCCATTTCCACACGGGAATGTCTAATGGCTGCATCTTGCCGTGGGGCCTCTGGTGCTCCGCCTTGACCTTCCTGCAGGTTAGGCATCTCTCCACGTACCAAGCTACATCCCGCTTCATTCAAGGCCCCCAATAATCGGGTCGAAGATCTCTGTACATCTTCGTCGGCCTTGGGTGGATGGAGAAACGAGACTTATGAGCCTCATCCATCAACACCTGCTGTACTCCACCCCAATACGGTACCCAAACTCTCCCATGAAGGGTCAATAATGCTCAACCTTCATAATCAAAGGAGGCTACTCAGCCCACAATCCTCTCACACTTCTGCCTTTCCTCCTTCAGGCCTTCAACATGTACCTCTCTAATCTTCTCGAACAAGGGAGTAATCACTGTCATCCTCAAACAAATATCCCTGATCAGGGCTACTACCGCCTTGCGACTCAGGGCATAGGCCACTACGTTGGCCTTACCTGGAGGATAAATGATGTCACAATCATAATCCTTTACCACGTCTAACCATCGGCGTTGTCTCATGTTAAAATTCGGCTGATCCATGAGGTACCTCAAACTTTTTTGATCCGTGTAAATGGTACAACGGACCCCATAGAGGTAATGTCTCCAAATCGTAAGGGAAAACACCACTGCCCGAACTCTAAATTGTGCATAGGATAGTTAGCCTCGTGAGGCTTTAACTGTCTAGAGGCATAAGCTATCACATGCCCTCGTTGCACCAACACTGCTCCCTTCCTTGTGATTGAAGCATCATAATAGACTACAAAGTCATCCACTCCCTCTGGTAGAGTAAGAATCGATGCCTCACACAATTGCTGTCTGAGGGTCTCAAATGATGCCTGCTGCTCAGGCCCCCAGTGAAACACTACCGACTTCCTAGTCAGTCGGGTGAGCGGAACTGCTATCTTGGAGAAATCCTGGATGAATCTCCTGTAGTACCCTGCCAAACCTAGGAAGCTCCGAATCTCAGATGGAGACCTCAGGACCTCCCACTACATCACGGCCTCTATCTTGGCCGGATCTACTAGTATACCCTTCTGGTTGATGAGGTGCCCAAGGAACTTCATTTCGTGCAACTAGAACTCACACTTGGAGAACTTCGCGAAAAGTCTCTAGCACCTCCCTCAGGTGCTCCTCGTGCTGCTCCTGAGTCTTGGAATAGACCAAGATGCCGTCGATAAAAACTATCACAAAATGATCCAACATTGGCCTGCATACACGGTTCATGAGATCCATGAACGCGGCTGGAGAGTTGGTGAGCCCAAACGGCATCACCACAAACTCATAATGACCATTTCGGGTCCTAAAAGCAGTCTTCTGCATATTATCCCCTCTGACCTGCATCTGATGATACCCGGAGCGCAAATCAATCTTTGAGAATCAAGATGCTCCCTGAAGCCAATCAAATAAGTCGTCTATCCTCGGAAGTGGGTAACGATTCTTCACCATTACCTTATTAAACTCCTAGTAATCTATGCACATACGATGCGACCCGTCCTTCTTCTTCAAAAATAGGATCGGGGCTCCCCAAGGTGAACTGCTCGGCCTGATAAAACCCTTGTCTAACAGCTCCTGCAGCTGCGTAGACAACTCCTGCATCTCTAGAGGAGCCAACCGATATGGTGCCAGGGCTATTGGAGCCGCACCAGGAACCAAATCAATCCCGAACTCAACCTGTCTCTCCGGAGGTATCCCAGGCAAATCCTCCGGAAATACGTCCGGGTAGTCTCGCACTACCGGTATATCATCAAATGTCGTCTTGCCCTTCACCTGAGCATCTAAAACATAGGCGACTAACCCCGCACAACCCTGTTGAAATAGTGCCTCGCTCTCGCTGCAGAGCAAAGAATCGGTCCGCGCTATGGCCTTTCGCCCTGAATCACTAACTCTCCCCCACTGGGAGTGCGAACCCTCACTAACTGTAGTTCACAATATATCACTGTCCCATTTTATCACACATCACCTATTACATCTACCCATGTTTTACCCCAACATTTTTGTAGATATAAAATAAATATACAATTTAAATCATATAAAACTTGTATAAAATCGTTCATCCAGCATAAATAGCAAGTATAAAAATAATATACACACATAGCACGTAGTTTATATAAAATACTTCATATCTATGTGTAAGATGAAAGAGACCATGCACTCACTTGAAAAGGTGGTGATTCCGAACTCAGATAGCGCTTCGCTTCTTAAAAATAATTTCCTTCGAGGAAACCTAGTATTATTACCACTAGAGTTTAGTCTATTATTCGCCAAGACTAATTAATAGTCTAGCTATTATTATTATTATTATTATTATTATTATTATTATTATTATTATTATATAAGCATTAAAAAAATACTTATATAACCCGTAATAATAGCCAAAGTATTTATTATAAGTTCCTAATAACGTTACTATAATTAAATAAAAGCTATATTAAAAATAGCGTAGGCGTAGCTCACTTACAGCGGGTTTTATAGAAAACCAAGCTTTGCTTGGAGCAGCGTTTCCGAACCGAAAAGCTCTTTTTCTCGGAGCCGTCGAGCACTCCGGGGCTTCCGCCTTGTGCTAGGGAGGTTCCCTAGGCTTTTCGAGGGATTTCAGGGTTAGAGAGAGGTTCTAGAGAGAGAGAGAGAGAGTAAAGTGAAGAAAGAATGTGAAAGGTGTGAAGAAAATTAGGGTGAGAGAGGTGGTATTTATAGGGTGAAATG
This sequence comes from Lactuca saligna, assembly GCF_052625555.1. Lineage (NCBI taxonomy): Eukaryota > Viridiplantae > Streptophyta > Magnoliopsida > Asterales > Asteraceae > Lactuca > Lactuca saligna. Next base: position 15,412,005 of record NC_136418.1, on the reverse strand, counting down.
TGGCTGAACTTGGTGCCACATGTCACCATGTGGTGGCAAGTCTTGGGGAGAAAGCAATGGCTAATTCTCCATCGGCTAATTCTTGACCGATCTTAAATTCAATAGTACAAGGAGATTATACTGTTAAATGTCAGCGTAAAATTTATAACTTCTACATACGGACTCTATTTTCGTCTGTCTTTTTACCGTTAAGTTCCTATTAATGAGATCTTCAATTCTCATTTAGGTCGCGTAGGCCAAAAACCGCTTGATCTAAAATTCGAGTTTCGGGTTGTACACTGCTAAGCTGAAACTTCGAAAAATCATAACTCCCTCATACGAAGTCAGATTTGTGCGTTCATTTTATGGACGCTCTTGGTTCAACGTATTCTACGAATTTTGTTTAGATCGTTATGGTTAAAACTCGCTCTATCATAAATTCACTATTTAAGCTTCCTGGTATCGTGCCGGTTCTAGCGTGAAACTTCGACGGATCATAACTTCTTCATTACAACTCGGATTTCGGTGTTCTTTATATCTCCAAAATCCTTGTTTTGACCACTATAACTTTATGTAAAGATATTGGGTTTATCTCAAAATTTAATTTTGACGCTTATTTTTATCCTTTATTTATTATACATTTATAAATGAGTAATACACATAATTCACATAATACTCAAATATTTCATTTTTATTATTTCAGAAAGAGTTACAAGAGTTGACCTTGACTATTACATTGTCTAAAATTGCTTAGCCCCGAAACCCGAGCATTACAAGTTTGTATCGACCGAATAGTATAGTTTTATCTCCGAGTTGTAGTCTTTCGCTCGAAGGAGAGAGATTGAGATTGATACCCAGATAAGAGAGAAGAGGAAGACCCCATATCAGTCAAAGCTGGCAACAAGGTGGTTCAATCTCATCGATTCTTGATCTTGAGGTCAGAGGGGCTGGACTTATGGCAAGTGCGGGAATGGCATTTTGCAAGGGACTGTCGTCAGTAGGCTCTGTCACCGAGCATCAATATTCTTTACCACTGTGATCAGGTTGGCCATGTGAAGGCCAGGTATCCATTGCTTGCTACAAAGCTGGTGTAGGAGCCAGCTTCGATCACTCTTTGGATCACATATGGGCATCAGGAGAGGGCTGAGGCTAGGGTTGTAAATGAGATGAGACAACTCATAAGAAACTCGAGCCCGGCTTGGAAAATACTCGAAATACCAATGGTTAACTTTCAGTTGACTAAGAACTTTAGCCGGAACCACACAAATGATACACTGAACCAAGGATGAGGAGCCGAGAACACAGATTCGCAACCGAGAACTCTGAGCCTGAGACCGAGAACTCCAAATCTGAGACTGAGAACTCCTAAACCAAGACCGAGAACTCCTAAACGAAGATCGAGAACTCCTAAACCAAGGTCGAGAACTCCAAAGTCGAGACATAGAACTCCAAAGTTGAGACCGAGAACTTCGAAGTTGAGACCGAGAACTCCGAAGTTGTGACCAAGAACTCCGAAGTTGAGTCCATGGAGTTGCCCTAAGCAAGAATTAACAGCTGGCCGCCGAGAACTTTTAAACCTAACTGTGAACTGGTGATTTGCCGCTGAGAACTCCTAGATTTTGACTGAGGACTCCCAAAAATTGCCAAACACGAAATTTGTAGATTTTCAAAGCCAAACCCGATCAAACTCTCTAAAATAGTGAAGAACACGAAGAACAATGTCAATAAGTTCGTCAAAAAGAACTCAGAAACACCAGAAACTCCAATAAAAACTGCAAGAAATGCTTAATAATTTGCCAAATCGATTGATATCGATCCAAGCTCTGATACCAACTGTAAAACCCAATCTTGAATGTATCAATCAATTTCTCTAGAATCGGTGCGGAATTCCAATCTAGTGAATAACACATAACATAATATGGAGGAAGAACGCAAACACGAATCTTTAATGCACACTATATTCAATGAATTCTAGTACATAAGATTCAGATTACACTTGGTTTTCTCTCTATTTCTCTCTAGAACACGTTCTTGGCTGATATGAATCACACATCTACCCCTTTACATGCGTAATAATAGGCTATATATACCTAGACATAAATAACAAGGGCTCAGCCCAAAACCCAAAAGTTTAATAGAAACCACCTGTGCTTTCGGTCCAGACATCACCGAAAACATGTTGTTTTCGGTTCTAGACCGTAAACTCTAATATCTATGAAAAACGAAGTATAAACCACAATTTATGACCTAACAACATTTTCCAACTCATCATTAACAAATCAGGTATCCCATGAGAGCCACGATGAAATTGTCAAAATTGAACAAAATTAAAAAAAAAATACAATTTTCAATTTTAAAAAATAATAATATTAATGTCAAAATCAGAAAACAAATGAAATGATAGTTTGCCTTGTGCCATTTAACATAGTCTAATATTGAAATATTTTTTCTATTGCGGTTATTAATTCTAGTTTTCATATTAATATTGATTCTTATTTCAAAGTTCCAATGACCAAAATCAAAACAAAATATTGAAATAAGGACCTTAAAATTAAACAATTGATATTGATCTTTATTTCAAAGTTCTAATGACCAAAATCAATACAAAACCTTGAAATAAAAGTAAGGACCAAATCTAAAAAATGTTTTGATTTCGAATTTAACACAGTAAAAATCAAGGACCATTTTTGTAATTTATTTAAGAAATAAATTATCATGCGAAGTGTCTTTACCGACGAAAGTTTTGTAAACCACATTAAGCAAATACGTAGGTGTTTTTGTAGTGGTGCCTTAAACCACACGCATCAATTGTGTAATTTTATCAACAATAGTATTTAATTTGAATATAAGATACTAACCAGGTTAGTCAAAATTCAGATTACAAAATCGTGATAAAACACTTTCCCCAAATCTTCCATTTCGCTTAACTGTAGAAATTCATATACAGCAGCATCCAAAATCAAAATGTCAGACGAAATTCCTTTCCATATCCAAGAGCAGATCATCAAAAGCTTTCCTGTCATGTCTTTGCTTCAGTTCAGAACTGTCTCGAAAGCATGGAAGTCTTTGATCGACAGCTCTGAATTTATTGCTGCTCACAGCGTTACTCAGCCTCAGCATCTGCTTTTAAGGTACGAAGATCCTGTAGAAACTGTCGAAAAATATGTTTCTTTTCTCGATGATGACACTTTCCCTCATCAGAGGTTTGTTCATACACTTCCTGAGTCTATTAAACTACTTAAACAGTCAACCATAGTCGGTAGCTCTCTAGGGTTGTTGTGCTTGCATGGTTATTATGGAGAGGGAAAAGGTTTTTTACCCAACTTTGAAATGGAGATGGCTGTTCTTTGGAATCCTTCGATTAGAAAGTCAATTACTGTTCCTATGCCTAACACGTTATATCTGGACCCTAAAAATGATATTGGTTTTGGTGTGTCCCCTGTGACTAGTGACCCTACAATCGTTGAGATTACACAATTTCACAAAACTAGCTACCATTGTGAAGCTAAAGTTTACACTGTGAGCTCAGGCAAATGGAGAAATCTATGTGGAAATCTTCCTAGTAAACCATTTCGCATCTTCTCACCTCAGGTGGTTGTTGATAGGTTTATATATTGGTGTGCTTTTGACCCGATGACTAGAGATAACATGTTACCGTATCATAATGTGATAATGTCATTTGATATGACTAATGACAATTTTGGAGTGATAGACCTCCCAGATAGCTTAAGGTGCCTCTCTCCTACTCAGTTGTGTATTTCTATGCTAAGGGAGTCTCTTGTCATGCTCGATTATGATAGGTTTTTGAAACATTCTTGTGATGTATGGATGATGGAGAATGGTGTTGAAAAATCATTTAAAAAGAAATTCACCATTGAGCCACCATATTGGTCAAGGAAAATAACACCACTAGGATTTAGGAAGAGTGGTCAACCTATAATGGAAGTGGAAAATGATCATGAATTTTTTCAACAGAGTGAACTTGTGGTCTATGAGCCGTACCCTAAGCGCTTTGATTATCTCGAGATCTATGGAATAACTGAAACATTCTCTGTGCATTCCTACATGGAAACACTAGTTTTGATAGCTCAGTCTGCTTGATTGCAGTAACGAGGTCGAAGATGATGGCCACATCACAACGTCTAGCCTAGAATGAATGACTTTTGGTGTGGACAATTGAGGAAGATATCTACAGATTAGATGAAGTTGATAAAAAAGCAAATACATGTAATGTTTAAATACTAGTGGTGAAACCCCGGGAATTATGTATGTACAATAGACTAGAGATAATTTACGATAATTAGGTTGATGATAAAAAAACATGTGCATTTGTTGTTTGTTTAGACATGTGGATGAATATTATAATAGCAATGTACGTATAATTCGTGACCCATAAAAGAAATACTTACATTTCTTTACCAATTAAATCAATATGTAACAAATAAAAGCATCACACTATAATTACATTGTTATTATGATTACAAACCTATAAGAATGTTGCTATTTAGGGAGTATTGTCACACCTCCCAAGCATGTCAATTAGATAGTTACATCATCGTTTGCCAAATCAACTTCAAGACCTGAAATAAGTTTGTGTATTTGTAACATCAAAAAAATACTAATTAAAAATTTTCATTTTTAAATCATCAAACTCACACAATGTTTCAAAATCAGTCATAGTAAATGTATCACAATCATTAGAGTAAAATAACAATAATCAGTGTGGAAAATCATCAGGGGGTGTTGTGCAGTCAAGTCCGGTCATTCGTTTTGGAACTGGCTGAAAATGTTTAAACCACAAAACTGTAAGCACAAAGCTTAGTGAGTTCCTCGAAATACCATATACGATACATATCTGTGTGCTCAACCCTACGTGAACGTTATGATCCAACCATAGTCTTACAGCCACTCCCAGATTACAGCCTATCCGTTACCTTTTTGCCATGATCGAACCATTGTCTTCCATGCAAGTCACAAAGACGTACAAGTTTTATGATCCAACTAGAGTCTTTCATATAAATGTTGTGATCGAACCACTGTCTTTCATACATGTGTTGTGATTCAACCATAGTCTTTCATGCAAGAGCCACAGATACAATCTAGCAGCCTACATATTATAATGAGAAGACTCACTTGTCTCACGAAGTCAGATAAACCATAACTCATTGCTACACAATATGTGCTACAACACACCTAACGAATCACAAAGGATCCAACCTTAGTCTATATTCTAGAACTAGCAATTTGACAAAAGTCAACCCAAGTCAACAAGTCAACGGTCAGCATGAAAGTCAACAGTCAGGGTAATAGTCAACGACGAGCATTATCATCGGGGAACTCCTAAACAATGGGCACGTCATCTACAATATCTTTACCTTACTCTCGTGTATTCACCACATAATCTAGGATTCTGGAGCACTCCTGTTGAATATAACTCCTAGCTCTTGCAGCGGAACAGACAATCGCTCCACGCTAAGCACCCTCACCATGAACAGTTTTCCCTTACTTGGGGTTCGTACACTCAACAACTGGTGCTCACAATTAGTCATAGTCCCATTAGGTCCCAAATAGTCCATACCCACAATAACCTTCGACCCTCATAAAGGAATCAGAACAAAATCAATCAAAATCTCTCGTTGAACATATTCAAAACACATCCCCGATGAACTCTCTAAGCATTCACAAGTCGATCATCGACAATGTCCACCTCCAATGGATAATCTAAAGTCCCTGGAGCATCACTAAACTTCTTGCTAACTGCGAGAGACACAAATGATTGGGTTGCACCTGAATCAAATAGAACATAAGCAGTTGTATCATTGACTAAAAACATCCCTATACATGATTAGATAAAACATAAGCATAAACAAAGAAAGCAGTAAAAGATATGGTAAAGATATATAGTAGTAACCACATTTTGTGTTGCTCGTGCCTCCTCGGCTGTCAACTTGAATGCCCTACTCTTCAACACAAGAGTCTCTGCCTTGACATGGCGGCCATCAGTAATCCTTAAGGTGGCTGGTGAGGGCGTCACCACTGCATCTCCTCCCAATCTCGAGCAATCGTCCTTCTTGTGGCCTATCTAATTGTAGTGGAAACATATCAATGCTCCACGAGGGAAATCCCTACCAAAATGTATAATCTGGCCAGGCTGTTAGATATTAAAATGTTTGATAGATGAATTTTATTTTTGACCTACTAGTTTTTGAGTTTTTCAGATTTTTAAACCCTAGAACTATAAATAGTTTAGGCCGTTTTTATTTTAAAGTGTGCCTCCTTTTACGCTTCAATTTTCGTTTTTCTCATTGATAGAGAAAGTGTGAGTTTATCTTTTTCATGTGAGGTTTCTCCATTGTAATCAGATCTGATGATCATACAAATGAAGAAATATGTCACTGGTTTCTTGTTTATCCGAGATTCATTCATCTATTGTTCTTAATTTCTGCATTGTCATCTCATATTGTGTGAATCTGAGTTCCTAGAATTGGTATCAGAGCTTGATCTTGAAGAATCATCTGTTCTTTCATATTTTAAAGATCAGAGGTGACATATTTTCATATTTGAATATTTTTCATTAATCCGGTGTAAGTGTAACACCCCAAGTTCAGAAGTGCAAGTTCAGGGTTCTTAGTGTAAATAAGGAAGATCGACTCGGCGAGTCGATGGGTAGACTCGACGAGTCGAGTCGCGGTTCTGGTCGTATGTTAAAGTGACCAACTCGGCGAGTCGGCGGCTGGACTCGACGAGTTGGTACTGGAATGAGAAAAACCTTAATCTTCGGGGTTGCCCCCTATTTAAAGGACTTTATGCCCTTCACCCAGACCCCTAATCCCCCAGAGAGTTCCAGAAGCCCTAATATCCGAGAGTGTGAGCTTGGAGAAGTGTTTGGAGCTTTGAGGAGTGAACTTTGTGAAGAGGACTTGTAGATCAAGAGGCTAGCACCAAGGATTTCGTATGAATCAAGAACCAACTCCAGTTTGGGAACGTTTTGGGAGGTAATAAGCTGTTGTCTTAACCTTTTCTTCTAGAATCATTCATATGTGGAGGCTAGGGCTTTCCTTGGTTAAGGAATTTTATTATGGAAGCTAGATCTGAAGCTGAAACTTTAGATCTGAACCTTTTTTGAGTCCTAAGCCCATAAAGTTTCCAGTTCTTGCAAGAATGAGACTCTCCTAAGGTGTAAAGGTCCATTGGAAGCTTAGTTTAGTCATTTAGAGCCCCTAGAGCCTTGCATACACGTAAAGTTTGCAACTTTACGTGATAATCATGCCCTAGAAGCTTGGATCTACAATATGGAGTTGTTGCATGGCGTATAAAGCCACTGTATGGATTAAGAACTGAAGCGACTCGGCAAGTCACATGGGTGGACTCGACAAGTTGTATGAATATGTGCATGGACTCGACGACTTGGAAGAACAACTCGGCGAGTCTGTTGAAGATTGCCTTGGACTCGGCGAGTCTGTTCTCGGACTCGGCGAGCCTGGTCGAGAAGTCCTAACCTTTTTGGTTGAGCTGTGAATCGGTGAGTCGATGGACGACTCGGTGAGTTGACCAGGAAGGGACTCAGAGCTTGTTGGACTCGACGAGTCTTGGGGCGACTCGGCAAGTTGAGTCGTGGCATGGGAGTTTCTGAGCATAGGAACTCGACGAGTCAACAGGTTGACTCGGTGAGTAGGGTCAACAAGGAAGGTTGACTTTGACTGAGGACTTTGACCTTGACCAAGGGTTGACCCGTTGACTTCCATGGGTATTTGGTAATTATTGGTGCTAATTGGTTTTGGTTATTTGGTAATGATCAGTGGTGGAGTTCGTGCTGGTGGTCGGAGCAGCGTGGCCTTATTTCTTCAAGTCGACAGTTGCAGGTGAGTTATCCTCACTATATCGACAGGGTCTAAGGCACCAAGGCCGACCCTTTATCGGATGGGAATCCGGGTAGTTGTTATTTATGTTATTGCTTGGCTATGTATGCATCCGGGTAGTTAGGATGATATATATATATATATATATATATATATATATATATATATATATATATATATATATATATATATATATATATATGAGACCTAGTTAAGGTCGGTATCCTGGTATATAGGATGATGCTATGCTAGTGACCGGTTAGGTCGGTATCCTGGTTAGGATGTTGCTATGTTATGTGATCTGCTAAATCGGTTGATTAGTTGTGAATTGTTATACGATTATATGTTTATGTGCACATTGTTGTTGGACTGGGGTTGGGTGGAGGCCGGTGCTGCTTCGTGCTGTAGGCCAACATACCCAGGGTGGACCAGTTAGACCGAAGGCCCGATGAGCGGTCCGGATAGGCTGAAGGCCCCAAGAGGGCGGACCAGACGTGCCGAGGCTCGGATAGTGGACCAGACAGACTGAAGGCCCGGTGCGGGCGGACCTGTCACACTGTAGACTTGATATGCATGGTTGTTCTGTTTATGTTATGGTATGATATGTGTATGGTATTGTGGTTGGTATTTTGGGGGTAACTTACTAAGCTTTCGGGCTTACAGTTTCGGTGTATTGTTTCAGGTACTTCAGGAGACAGTGGAAAGGCGAAGGCATGACCGTATCGCTCCTCATCCTTATGTTATGATTTTTGGGACACTTTGATGGAAAATGATTTGAAAACATTTTGTAAACAATGCTATGTGGCTTTTAATTATGATTGAAAAAGCTTAAATTTGGTATGAATTTTATGGATGTTACAAGTTGGTATCAGAGCCTTGGTTTGAGTGAATTGGAGTAACACTCGTGTGAATCCAGTCTCAAATCAAGAAGATTTTAGGAAATAAGTTTTAAAATGGTTTTCAAAATAAAGGATGGAGGATGCAGAGGGTACGATCAGCCAGAGCCTGTAAGTAAACCCCAAAATACCATGCAGTTATTTGGTATTATGATATGTTAGAAAAACATGCTAGTGCTAGGCTAGGGATCTTCAGGAATCACATGATAGATTTGCCTGATTGCATGATGTCTATTAGCCTAGGTTTTCTTGTATGTGGATTGACATCATAACTGTAGATGTTTAGTGTATGCATCACGGCTATGCATAATAAAGACCTTATAGCCTGAGAATGTTGATTCGGCCTTCGGTTAGGATCGAATATTCGAAAGTCTATTGGGTCTAGCGTTATGTGCAGCTAGCATGCATTAGCGCTGCAGGGGATGATGGAAGTTTCATGGATGTGAGAATCGTGATAAATGGTGAGTCTAGATGGGAGATATTTGGTATTCCCCTAGAATGAGGGTTGAACGCATTTCCTATGTTGGTGATATTATTAGGGCGTTGTGGTGATACTTGAGACAAATATGGTTAGGTGTGGAAGGTAGTATGGGCCCATACTACTAAAAGCACAGGACCCATACGCGTATCAAGGAAGTCACAACCCCTAGGTTTTGTTGGGAGCTAGCTCTTAGGGTTATCATGAGGAATGCCTAATGTCCTGTGGTGTATTTTTCTGTATGGCGATTACGAGACGTCTCGGGGCAGGATCCGGTTCGGGATCGAGATCAGGAGAGGGTGATCAGGGTGGATCGGTACCAACTGGGGCCATTGGTCAGATGAGTACGGACGAGTTGGATGCGAGGATTCGTGAGATCCTGCATGATGAGATTGCTGCTATCTTCCGGCTGAGTTGCCGGAGATGTTGGGTCGATCTAGACCGCCATAGTTGAGTACCTTGATGAGTGCTATGCAACTCTTTCGGAGGCGGCTGCCGCGGCAGCTACAACTCTTGTAACAGTGGCAAATGGGAGAAACCGGTCGAGGTTTCCAGTATTGGGACTTCGATAATACGAAGCCCCTAGTTTCGATGGAGTTCAGGATCCGATCGTTTCTATGAGGTGGTTGTCAGACGTGGAGGGTTGTTTATATTGGGTTTTGAGCATTCTAACACTCCTAAGTGTACATGCAACCCTAAATACCTTGGATCTATGTTTTCTCTATTATACATGTAAATATGAACATCCAAGGTATTATCCTCATCTAGCATACAAAACAATGAATATAACAAGATAGAATACATACCTCTTTGATGTAGAAAGTGTTCATGAAGCTTGAGTGCCTAGTGCCCCAAGTGTGACACCTCAAATGGTACACACAACACCAAATACACTTGGAATAACTTGAGAGAATTCTACACTTCATGAAAATCGACTAGCCCTCTCTAGAATGATACTAGTGGCCGATTTTGGTCAAGAATAAGATGCATATATAGTTAGGGTTACACCATATAAACCCTAATTGACATGGCATTTCATTTCCATGATCCATGGGTTCAAATACACCATGGAGCATCCATGGAGCATCATATGGATTTTAGCCCAACTAGATAATCCATGGAGCATTAGCCCACTATATAAGTATGGATGATTTGCACAATCAACCCATATATTTAATTAGTCTTCTTTTGATCACTTAATTAATCCTAGATTAATTCTTGATCAATACTAATTAAATAATCTTATTATTCTTATTATTAATATACTAGAACTTATAATATATTAATAACCATAAGTGTCTTATTTCTCTCATTATAGTCTATCCAAGTGCATGATGCCATGCAACCACCATGCCGGGTCGGGTCAAGTCTTACCAATTATAGTTATGGACTTAGACATTAATCCAACAGTCTCCCACTTGGATAAGTCTAAAACTATTATTGCAAATGACTTCAAGAACCGACCGACAATCATAGCTCTCAAAAGCTTCTGTCGAACTCTGACCTTGTAGATGAACTCTGACCTTTGTCAATGACTTGTTCATTAGATAAGGGATCATATATTCCTCCATTCTAGATATCATATGGACTGAGACATGGATTATAATCATTCTTTCTGTCCATTTGTTGTTTCCCGATTTCCGATATATGACAACTGACTAATTGAACAAATCAAATCAGTCCTGGACCAGCCGAGCACTTCCATTTGTCATCATCAAATCATCGAGGTGCCCACAGATATCGCTTTTATCCCGAAGGTAAAAGGAATGGATAAACTTCGACTCATATGGCTTGTTCTACTACTTGTTGAATCATACAGAAAGGCACGTTTTATAGCACCGAGTTACTGAATGCGTTTTCGTGCAATCAATGTACAACCAACTCATAGTAACAACTCATATCTCTAGGTTTGAAGAATATAAGATATTTTCATCTCATGATCACTCGTGATAAAATCCATGAAGTGATTCTAATGAGCACGGGTTGAATCCAATACTCAGAACTTATGAGCAGTCATGAGTGTTTTAGCCCTTTGTCCAACACCTTAGACCTCTACAAGCCAACCGATGACAGTCTTAATTCATATCTACTTCCAACATATGACCGACTGTGGATGGTTTGAATAACTTAGTGATTCCGAAAGAATAACCTAGTTTATTCGGGAAGTCAAAACATGCAAAGTGAAACACAATAATAATTGAATCCAATATGGTATCAAAACCTATGAACATAAATAAAACACCTTTTATTTATCACCATATGATTACACATTATTCATTGTATACTGTTTCAGCTATCAACTTTATTCTTGAATTTAAAACAATAGTTGTCCCATGCTCTAAGCATGTACACTATGTTTTCTAAACACTAGTCATGCCATACACCAAGTATGCATACTATGTTTGTCTATGATCTTTACTTTGTGAACTAGATCAATTGAACATAACTTCAATGATTCTCTTTTCACACTCCCAAATCCTTACTGCAAATGCAAGAATTCCAAATTCATGCGATTTACTGAAATATGTTAGATTCTAAACTTATATGCATTGATCCTTTTGTAATGATTATGCACGAAGTTAGAAAAGACTTGACAACAACCATTACAGAGCATTCCAAAGGAGATCAGCTCCTTAGAAACATCCTTCTTGCATTAAGTTTCCTAATCTTACACATATTGAATAATTTCTAACTTTGAAACATTTCCAAATTCCATTTTGACTATCACTTCTGAACAAGAGTTGCCTCCTTACAGATTATGTCAATATGGTCCTTCTAGAATTATCACTATACTTCCAACTGTCCTTGAGCAACCAATCTTTGGTAAATCTTAGATTGTCCTTGACAATTTTTTAATCCTTTTAGTCATATCCAGTTCTAAACCTTTTCCCTTCTTAATGCCCCAGACATTTGGAAAATTTTAGAATGGATGAATATAGCACATATAATCGATCCTATATCCGAAGCATATGGGACACGATTCATGATGTCTCACATAAAGACTAAACCAGTCTTTTGCTATAATATTTCCAGTTCTATTTGCCAAGTTCTCATAATTCAAATTATGAAAAGGGATGCCGTAATCATAATCGAATTTTAGAACGCAAATAATGGACTCATATACAAAATTTCCTTATGTTGAGCCATTCCAACATGAAATTCATATATATATATATATATATATATATATATATATATATATATATATATATATATATGTGTATATATATATCCTTAATTAATGATTAAAACCTCACGATCTAAGCTTATATATTTGAGATGAAGTATAATTTCCTCTCCCTTAATTATAGCAAAACAACCTTTTCCCAATTGAAACCTTTTGTTTTCTATAATTAACATTGCTAACTTGCAATACTTATCATAATTATCATGTTCCCACTAACATGATGATTATTAGCATAACACTTATGCTTCCATTAGCTTTGACATGTACTCAGAAATCAGCTGACTTTCTTACCAAAGTTCATATTTCTTATACTAGATTGTTTTGATAAAACTTTATCAAAATCATACACCTTCCCATAGATAGCACACTTGTGTTTCTAAACAATTATGAAGAGGGATGCCGTAATCATAATGGTTAGACCTTTTTGCAACTTCTCACAAGTCCAGGTTAGTGTGCCGGGGAACCACACACGCTCCACTAACGACTTTGAGAATGCAAATATCACAATTGCTATCTAGCTAAAATCTACTTAGTGAAAGTGTTTCCTCACCATCATTTTCATGAATCGGAGAGAAACCTTATGAAACTTAGATTTAATGGTGTATGTGTTCTTATCCATGTGAATTGTCAAAACCTTAGTCACAAGACAAGGATAATGACCAATCCAAACCCATATGGACTGAACTCAATCTTAATTTCTTGCCACATGACAACTCAAGGGCCTGCCATTGCTTCCAAGTTGTTGTGCAACAAATTGAGAACTATAAGAACTCATATGCAAAGCCAACTTTAACTGGAATGGGCACAGAATATGTCAACACGATAGGTTATAAACCTTAATTCGTGTGCTAGTGAAGAACTTCAGGTTCTATTCTTGATTAGTTCTTGAGACTTTCAAGCCTTTAAGACTCCCACTGTCCTCTTAACCTATAAGACTCCCTTGTCAAACATCCAAGAGATAGTGTGGATTCTAATCAAGACAAACAATTCACACAATTAGCCTAAGTTGATCTTTGTTTTTATCCAAAACATCACAACTTACCAGTTTCAAATGTACAAGAGTAGAAAACTTTTACTCTTACATTTGACAAGTGTTTTAAACCTTCTTTAAGACATGTCACTCAAGTTACAATCTTAGAGTATAACTCTAAGAATTGTTTTTGGAACGAAGTATGAATCATCTTCTTGATTTAACCACTTCAACAATTCAAGTTCCTCTTCTTTGCTATAAGAAGGCTCTTAGAGGATGAATTATGATAAGGTCTCTAAATCATTAAGATGATCACAAAACTGATACTAAAGTACTCTCCCATCTTTTCAGATTTGAGAAACTTTTATCCTTCTGCCTAATTTGATTCTTCTTATTCGCTCTGCCTTACATTGGAACCTTTTCCAATGTCTCAGAATTACACTTAATCTTGTAAGTATAACCATATTTACTGAGCTATAGTAAATTATGACGAATAGTCTTATCTATATTTTTGTGGTGGACTTTAGCCAGTGCACAAGCGTGTGTACTCGATCCCTTAGTCCTTTACATGACTCACACATCCATGTGAAAAGTAATTCGTCTTAATTTTTCAATACTTGAAAGTTCTCATTCATCATGCTATACAACTTACATGATTCCAAGTTCTGGTCCAATTGAAACTTGGGTGATGAGAATCTTTCCTTATTTGGTAAGTTTAGACATTACTACAAATGAAAGAATCAATTTCATATTTCCACTCTTGCTATTAATGGAATCATATAAGCAACAATTTTTCCTCACACTACAAGAAAATAGCCCTTTAATGACGCGCAAACAATGACACTCGCTGATAGACGATGCGCATTTGTAAGTGCCCTAAAAGATAATGTCAGTTTTGCAAAATTTGAAGGATAGAGGGCACGCATTTTTACGCGCCCTAAGATTAGTGTCATAAATGAAAAAAAAAAGAAATGCGGAGGGCACCTTTCATAAAATGTGCGTCATGTGAATGTGTCGCTTTATAATTTTAAGTGAAACACGTGTTTTAGGCGGGAAATGAAATCGACGAAAATTACCCCCGCCTATTGAATCCCAAAATTAATCCCCCCGCCTCTTCTACTTAGCAAGAAAAAGCCCTAGGTCCTTCCTCTTCATCTTCAGTGTTATCAAACATCTCGTTCATCGGATCTCTACTCGATCTCCTTCTTATCAGTATCACCAAACATCTCATTCACCACCTCCACCCTATCAACATTCCCTTAATTTCAATTTGATGCAGGTAATACACGACCAACTTTAAGTCTCTCTCTCTATCTATCTCTCTCTCTACCCCTACTGTTCAACAACAAACTAGGCACCCACCTCCCCTCGTCTTCTCTCTGGTTCACCACCGCCACCAATGAAGCCCCATTGTTTTATCCAAAATGGGCCCAAAATCATGAACATAATCAAGCCCTCTTGGAATGAAAATCTTCCCGCCCAAATAGTTCTATTGCCGACGTATCGTAGCCATTTATATGTCGATTTCCTTACCCCAGTATCCCCCAATCGCAAACGAATCAAACCATAACCCTAGATTTTTTGCTAACTAGGTATGTTTTCTTCCTCTTTTTCCTCGATGTCAACTCTAATTTTTTTCATTTACAACCATTTTCGCTTCGATTTTTGACCTAGTTTGTTGTTTTGGTTGTTTTATTCAGGCTCAAACGATGAAAGGAGGAAAATCAAGCGGTGCTACAAGGAAAGCCGATACCAAGTACGATTTAATCTAAATATGTTTAAAACATACCATCTGCTAGGGTTTAATGTTGTATTTTTTTTCATCTTCAATGAAATTCGGTTTTTGTTCTTCCTCAGGATCATGATTTCGGTACTTTTTAGCAATTGTTTGTTGTAATTTTAGGTTGGCTGTAAAGAAGACTGCATCCAAGGGGAAAGCAGCTAAGGATCCCAATAAACCCAAGAGACCCGCTAGCGCGTTCTTTGTGTTCATGTTAGTAGCTGTTCTTCGTTTATCACTACCTTCATGTTTTACTTCCATTTCCAAAGTTTAAATATCTTTCCTCTTGTTAATGTTATAAAGGGAGGACTTTAGAAAGCAGTTCAAAGAAGATCACCCTGACAACAAATCTGTTGCAGCTGTAAGTGATCTTCCTTTTTGCCTTTTGTCATCGAAACTTCTTAAGCTTTGTTTCAAGTATTCTGTATCTAGATTTAGTTGAGTTTGTGTTTTTAGATTTTGATTTGGATTTCACTTGTGTATAATTATCAGGTTGGTAAAGCTGGTGGGGCAAAATGGAAGTTAAAACTATACTAGTGCTCTCTTTCCTTTGTTTTCATACTTATTATTATGATCCAGTTGCACTGAGCATGGTCGAACAAGCTGCAAAGCCACTTGCAAGGTCTGTAAGAGTAAGGCCCTGTTTTGTTTCTTGTCATTAAGTGGTGTCTGGATAAATAATATTATAAGATGTTATTATTTTTAAGGTTTGGGTTTTAGATGCTACACCTGGAAAGGTACGTGTAGGTAGAGACGGAGATGATCATCCTGCTGAATTGATCATTTTTCTAAGAGCATTGGCTAACCAGGTGTGTTTTGTGTTGCATAAAGAGTAACGACTTTTTTTTGGTTATTTTATAAATATCTAACTGTATATTGTCCCATGATCTCACATATTCACTTTCATATGCAATCTTGATGTATCTCATATACAAGATTCTTGTTCAACTTTTACAAACTTAATTTTTCTATTATCTTTTTTCAAGGAAGGTCACATCAAAAATGGAGGTCATCAGTGGTCTTATGCGTGAGGGGTTTTTGAATGAAGTGGCTCAGGTAAATCTTTTTTTTATAAGACAAATAATAAATCTATTTTCATTTTCATTTACTATTTTTCTTTCTCATTGTAGTGGGTGGTTACCAATCTTCGAAAGACAAACCCTTCTGATTCGTCTTCGTCTGCCTATTCTTGGACATTTGACCTTGATGGAATTGCCCAAATGTATCAATCCTATGAAGAAACTAATCTATGGTAATTTTGATGAATCTATTCATACGTTATGCAAGGTAAAGGCTATATAAGTTTTTCTATTTAATTTCATATGAGAATATGAAGATTTTTTTTGATGAATGTGTCTATTATTTCAGGTGCTATAAGCATGAGTTCCTCAAGGATTTCTTTCTTTCTACTGGTCAACTTCATCTAATTAAGCACAATTAGATGCTTTTTTACACTAATCGGTCATGTTCAATGGAGATTAATTGTGTTCCTCTTCTTTCCTTTTTGTGATTAGCCAGGATTATTATTTCAATACGAAGCAGAACTTGATGCTTTCCTTGAGTTTATTATCTGGAGGTTCTCAATTTGGGTTCATAAACCTACTCTAGGATATGCTCTCATGAATCTACGATACGAAGATGAACTCACCATGGAAACAAGAGCAAAACGTAAGCTTTTTAAATCAATTACACAACATGAAACATGAAATGAAGCTTTATCTTATGGTTTCCATCATCACTCTTCTAGTTAGAACAGGGTTAGAGGGACCTGGGCTCACAGTTTATCAGAAAATATGGTACTGTGTTGCTACAGTTGGTGGCCAGTATATTTGAACTCGTTTGCAATCCTTTTCTGCTTTCCGCCAGTGGGGTGATTCTGAACAGGTATCTAACATTCAATATCAACATATTTTAATTAAAAAAACTTAATTTTTTTGATGATGAAATTAAAGAATTAACATCAAGTTTTTTTCCTCTCTCTCTCTCTCTCTCTCTCTCTCTCTATCTCCTTCTTGATATTGTTTTTTATGTGGGCAGAGGTCACTAGCTCGTAGATTATGGTTTATAGCACAACGCGTTAAAGGATTTTATAAAGCTGCATTTTTTGATAATCTGCTTTTATTTCTTTACACCGGAAGGTATATGAAGGATATAGCAGCATACTTTGAAGGATAATTCTTAATTTGGATTTCTTAATATATTGTCTTATGATAAGTTTGATTTATGCAGCAATGGGTGGAAATTATAGGATATGCACACAGAAATATGGATTTATTGAAAGATCAAGATGTCATTAGGATTGTGCTTAACTTATTGAAGGTTCGTTCTTATACTACTGAATATAATATTTAATCGACTCTTTTTCATTTTTATTAATACAATCTTTATTTTCTGCAGACAAATACAAGTGTTGCCACTGGACTTGGAACAAATTGGATAGTAATTTGTGCCCCTGATGATGGATCATGTGCTTGGTGAGTGTGCAAGAAACTAACCTGATGCCAGAGAATCTAAGGGGTTGATTTTTGTATGCCCCACAACTTGTTTCAGGTAAGGAGGGAAGAATTACTTTAGTTTGCTCAAACCGCAATCATTGGGCTACTAAAATTACTTTAGTTTGCTCAAACTTCAATCATTTAAGGTGTAATGATTTATATATTAAATGCTTTATTTTCTACTAACGGTGCTCTTGTAATATACATATAGCCTGAAAATCACCTTCTTGATTCCAAAGAAAGGCTAAAAGTTTCAGATTTTGGACTCAATGTACTCCCACAAAAGTAAACATATAATTATTTTCCATTTGAGGAGTCGGATCTTCCAACTTTGTATAAAAAGGTTAAATATCAAAAACTTTTATTAACATAATTATTTTATGAAATGGTTTTATATTTAGTTTTTAAGATCGTCAACTACTCACACACATGCCTGTGCTGTTGAATTTTCATACCCTTTCTAGTTTTTAAGATCTTCAACTACTCACACACATGTCTGTTCACATCGTTTTTATTATATCATGTGAGATTCAATAACATGTTTGTTAACATGAATTCAGGGGATATTTTGATGTATGTAAAGATGATGTGGCGACTGTTAGCCCAACTGGATAAGATGAGAATCTATTAAGCCCTATAATGGCTCCTTTTCACTCTTCACAGTTATCAGGTCTGTTCTTAGTTACATGATTCTTGAAATTAAATATGTTATATGCCTTGACAATGTTATCTGAAAACTTCTATTTTTTCAGTTATTCCAATAATACCAACTTGATGCTACTGTTATGGGGATGTGGCTGTGAGCTTACCATTTGCTGACGTAGCAGGGTTCACCGATGGGAATGAGGTCAAAAGAGATTTTTCGGATCTTTCTTGGGTTGGAAATGTTACAGGGCTTATAGCTAAATCTGCAATCTTTTTTCTGTTTTGAATACATTTTGAATACAAGATTGCCCCTTCCATATTTGGCCATGAGGATTTTAAAAAAGTTGTGTCTTGTCTCCTGTTTGGAGGATCAAGGAAGGTATAATTCCAACTTTGCCCTTGAATATTGTTGTCTTTACTTAATTATTTAGGAGCTCATTTCCTCTATTTCTACAGACCTTACCTGATGGTGTAAGATTGATGGGTGATATTAGTGTTTTGCTCTTGGTAGACCCATCCACTGCAAAATCACAGGTATAATTCCAACTTTGCCCTTGAATATTGGGTGACTGAAGGTGATGGATGTAAACTTGATTCTGGAACTCTCAGTCTACCAAGATTAGAGTTTAATTGGGTGATTGAAGGTGATGTTGGTTCTTGAAACGAGACTCAAGATATCATATTTTTGCATGGCTAAAAGTTTTGGAGGTAACGAGACTCAAGCAAAAGTAAACACACAGAGAGTTGTTGGCACATAGTAATGTAGATGATGCAATTGTATATAAATGAGTTCATTTTTTTTATAACATTTACTCACTATTGGAATAATTATTTGTATTTTACATATTAGTGAAATGAATTATCTTTGTTATTTATGGTATTTTATTTTATATTATGAGATTTTTATGTATTATTTAATTTGAAAATTAGTAAATCTATAAATAATATTTTTTTTAAACATTTAAAATTATGATACGCAAAAATGTGAGTCATCTTCATTTATGACATGGCCTTTCTTGACAGGGGCTTTCTTGATACACATTGCGTGTCATTAACACGCGCGTTGTAAGGTTACGACACGCGAATGTGTGTCGTCTTCCTTTATGACAGGGCCTTCCTTGATACGCATTGCGTGTCGTCTACGCGCGTCGTAATTGCACGTCGTAAATGAGCGTCGTAAATGCGCGTTGTCTCTCTTTATGACAGGGCCTTCGTTGACGCGCATTTGCGCATCGTCTGAGCCTTTTACGACGCGCAATGAGCGTCGTAAAAGGCTGTTTTTCTAGTAGTGTCAAATGCCATTGTAACGATATTTTAAAATAAATAAAATCAAAAAATTTTCTTTTATTTTAAAACTTTGCGGAAAAACTTATCCTTACAATCCATATGAAAACTTGTTGTTATCTATTCCTAAGAAATATCTCATAACTCCTAAGAAGTAGCTCAAGAATCGGATCTTCAAACTACGCGATAGAAATCCATCTATGCGATCAGATTCAACATATTCTTTCTTTAAGTTTCTTCACTTTTCTTTGATTCTTAAAACATCACCATGTGACCCAGTCCCATCATGTATCAGGAATCTCAGAATAGAAACTTAACAGAGTTAGATAGTGGACTTTACCTGAAGTAGAGTCAAACTTATTGAATTTAACATCCTTAGGTAAATTTGGAAGCTTTGCAACCAATGCCCCTTCCTTTGGCAAGATAAACATATGGACCCTTTGATGATGGTACACGAGACTATCACAAGCTTAGCTTTTCTCTTTACCATTTGGTCAACCGAGTTGACTATGGCCGATCCCTTTCCATTGGGAAGAGAATGCTTTTCTGGATTTCCTGTGTCACTATTGTCAATGTCCATCAAGTTTTAAGGAAGTTGATCTTAACAAATAGTTAAGATCATTAAGGGTCTTGTCATAGTCGATTTCATAGGTGTCCCAAAGGACCTCACTATGTGACTTAGAAAGTGATTGAACCACCAACTTTCTCAAGACTTTGACACCCAACTCTCCCGGCTCGTCAATATGTGACTACATCTCCAAGATGTGACCACACCTAGACCTTGCCTTGCCAATTGGGCTTGAGTGACCTTAAAATTTTCAAGAACTTGTTGCTTGGGGAGAATAATTTGAAGAGGTGAAAGAAGTATGATATCCATGGGACATTCTCTTCATTAGGAAAGCTTGTTTCAAGAGATTTGGGAAGATCATAAATGTCTAAACCAGACATCTTTTGGGAGATATTCAAGATAGTTGATTTAAAGTCCTTAATATGACACCCAATATGAAATATTAAGGCTAGGACCCAACAAACTATTTTATAACTTAGAAGAGGGATGCCGTAATCCAAGCTATAAAATATTTGAAGGTAGGTGAATGACGATTCATCAATTTCCACCAAGATAAACGAAATGTATTATTAGGTTTTAATTGGTTTTGAAACTCCTAGATATTTGAGATTCGTTGAACTATTCAATGGCATGTTTCAATCTCGAGTGTGCCCTTCAGGTTTTGTGAATAGGATGCCGAGGATCACAAAACAAGGTGTGAAGTAACCATGTAAATTACTTGTTACCCTTAAGTGTTTACCCCTCAATCGATGTGCCAGTTAACCACACACGCTCCATCGATACTATGATAAACATTAAGTTACACTTTGCCTACCTTGTTAAATACGAGTTAGTGTGTCGGTTAACCACACACGCTCCACTACCCGACTTAAACAAAGTGCAAAGTGTACTTTCATGGATTAGCACCTAATTCACATTTTCCTAAGTAACTAAGATTGGGTATTATTAAGAGTTTAGTTACTTAGTATTTATCATTAATACTTTTAATGAAGGGAGAATTCTAGTCCTGTCAAACCTGTTCGACTTAAGACCCTCCACCGGTCAAGGAAGCGGTGGGTGAGAGTGGACACCCATTAAACTGTCATTTTATAGGCAGTAACCTTATACCTCCCTTATAGATCAGCTTCGTGAATGAGGCCTACTAACGGTAAGACTGACTTTACTCTTATATATATATATATATATATATATATATATATATATATATATATATATATATATATATATATATATATATATATATATATATTATTAACATATAATATTATAAAGTATAAGGGTTGAATTTTAACTTTTAAAATTCTAAGGGCTAACTTGGAATTAAAGTATTCATAAAAGAAAACTTTACAAATTTCAAAACTTGAGGGCAAGTTTTGAAACTATTCAAAACTAATTAATTTCATAACTTATGTGTTTAAAGTAGTTTTAATCCAAAAACTCTTTAAGTTCCATAACTTAAGGACAAGTTATGGAAGACTTTAAAGTAATAAAAGAATTAACTTATCTTTATTTTACAACTTATGGAATTTAATTAAGGTTACACATTTTTTATATTTATTATTTAATGAAGAGACTCTTGGTCCTCCATAACTTGAAGACAAGTTATGAAGTCATAAAACCATTTAATTAGAACTAGACTCTTCATTTTTGTAACCTTTGCAAACTATTATGAGTTTTATGAAACTTAAATGTGACTTTTCATATAACTTGAGGACAAGTTACAAAAACACATTTTAGAATCAACTCTTAGATTAATTTGGATTGAAAACAACTATTTCACTCAACTTTCTATTAATCTAAGCAACTCATAAGAACAAGATAATTCAAATCAAACTTTTTCATGTAATTAGTCTAAACCTTAAACTAATACAAAACATGAATCTATTGACAATTATCTTTGGAATTGGATTAGCATAACATTCCCACATCAAAAACAAGTTTATAACTTAAAAAACATCTTAGGGTAATGTTCCTAGTCCAATTCCAGCCAAAAAAGTCGAATTTATGCTGTCTGGGGGTCCAACTCGTCGAGTGCATGAACCAACTCGGCGAGTTGGATCGATTTGATCACTTTTTAGGCATGGACTCGCCGAGTCTCCTGATGGACTCGCCGAGTCTGATGATCAGACAGCAACAACTTCGAT
This sequence comes from Lactuca saligna, assembly GCF_052625555.1. NCBI lineage: Eukaryota > Viridiplantae > Streptophyta > Magnoliopsida > Asterales > Asteraceae > Lactuca > Lactuca saligna. The sequence continues at coordinate 15,389,720 of NC_136418.1, read as the reverse complement.
TTTTTAAGCAGTTTTGCAAGTATAACAAGAAAACAAGCCTAGGCTCTGATACCACTGTTGGGTTTTGAGCATTCTAACACTTCTAAGTGTACATTCAACCCTAAATACGTTGGATCTATGTTTTCTTTATTATACATGTAAATATGAACATCCAAGGTATTATCCTAATCTAGCATACAAAACAATGAATATAACAAGATAAAATACATACCTCTTTGATGTAGAAAGTCTTCATGAAGCTTTAGTGCCTAGTGCCCCAGGTGTGACACCTCAAATGGTTCAAACAACACCAAATACACTTGGAATAACTTGAGAGAATTCTACACTTCATGAAAATCGGCTAGCCCTCTCTAGAATGATACTAGTGGCCGATTTTGGTCAAGAATAAGATGCATATAGAGTTAGGGTTACACCATGTAAACCCTAATTGACATAGCCTTTCATTTCCATGATCCATGGGTTCAAATACACCATGGAGCATCCATTGAGCATCATATGGGTTTTTGCCCAACTAGATAATCCATGGAGCATTAGCCCACTATATAAGTATGGATGATTTGCACAATCAACCCATATATTTAATTAGTCTTCTTTTGATCACTTAATTAATCCTCGAATAATTCTTGATGAATAAAAATTAAATAATCTTATTATTCTTATTATTATTATACTAGAACTTATAATATATTAATAACCATAAGTGTCTTATTTCTCTCATTATAGTCTATCCAAGTGCATGATGCCATGCAACCCAAATGGACCATGCCGGGTTGGGTCAAGTCTTACCAATTATAGTTATGGACTTAGACATTAATCCAACAGTTTCTTCACGTGTTCATACCCTGCTGATCAAAGGGTGAAGTGTGCTCTGAACCTTTTGAGGCTCGGGGCGAGGGATTGGTGGAGGTTGACTACGGGATCTTATCCGGATGCGCAGCGGGCCGCGGTTACTTGGGATCAGTTTCGGGAAATGTTCAGCACTCGATATGTTCCGAGGGTTGAGAGAGAAATGTTGACTCAAGAGTTCTTGGAACTGAAGAAGGATTCCGAGTCAGGGACGGAGATCACCAGGATGTTCACTGAGAGGGCGATGTTTTCCCCTGAGTTTACTTCGGAGCAGGCTTAGATGTCCCGATATCTGAGTATTCTCCAGAGGGATATCAGACAGTTTGTGTCTACGTAGAGGTGCGAGACCTTACTGGAGTTGCAGGAGGCCGCTCGACGGCGTGAGTTGGAGATTGAGTTACAGTTGCGAGAGCAGAGGCAGGCCCCGGTGCAGTTGCAGCCGGCATCGAAACGGTCCAAGACCGTTGATTCCAGGTTGGGAAGTCAGAGCATCCGCACTTGTGAGAAGTGTGGGAAGGGTCATACCGGAGTTTGTAGGTCCGGTGGTGTGTGCCGCAAGTGTGGGAAAGAGGGCCATTATGCGAGGGATTGCCGTCAGTCAGCCCCGATTCAAGATTTGAGAATCTGTTATCACTGTCATCAGATTGGACACTTAAGGCACAACTGTCCGCAGCTCGTTACAAGACCGGTGCAGGCTCCAGCACCCACCACTTTGAGGACTACGAGAGGAGGTCAGGGTGGAGAGGAACCTCCAAGGGCTCAGGGACATTAGAAAGCGGTGATGACTATGTTCAGCTGGGGTTTTGCAGCTATAAGTGAAATGACTAATTCATGAATTGGATTGACGTTTGGTAGGGAAAGGACTGTTCCCTCTCATTTTCTCAAGCTCGAAGGAGTGAGCAGACTTGTGACTCGGGGGCAGGTTGTTCTCCAGCATTGGGGCCAGTTGGTTGCAGAGGGTTTCAACATTATTCGAGCGTCGGTAAGCGCAGGTGGGTCGACTTGTCATAAGTAATTATGCAGTCCGGTTTGCCTTGGATCTCTTGCATCGGACGGTAAGGATTGATTGTACAATCTATTGGACATTGGGAGTGTAGATTATGTCTTGAGAGTAGTTGTATCCCAGTTTAGGGCAGATGTTGTTTCAGCTGCTGTAGTTCAGCTATAGACGTTTGAGCTGATAATTGGGTCAGGGTGTGAACCCTGAAGAGACTGATTCTAGTGCCTGGGAGCGGGAAGTTTATTGGAACACCTTTGGATAAAGGGGTATCATGGGAGAAGTTCGCAAATAGGGTCTCTCAGAATGGTTATTCAGCATTGTCGGGACTTAGTGATATTAGCAACCATTCGTGATCGAGGGACGGAAGCGCCAACGGAAAGGGGTTCGTTGGCAAGGTATTAGTTGGAGCATTTATCTCTTGGCCTTCAGGGCATGAATGTGGGGTCGCTCAAGCATTAATGGGTGACGGGTTCTCTGGAGTTCAGCAAGTTCTCATCTGGTTCTTGGAGGTGTTTGATCATTCGGGATGGGCTAGTAATGGAACACTAGTGGGAAATAGTTGGTCGGCCCCAGATCGGTCGTCGGGAAGTTAGAAGGATTGAGAATCCTGTAGTTTCCATGTATTATGAAGGCTTAGTCGAATCTAAGTGGGGGAGTGTTACCCCGTGATGCGGATGTGGGAAGGGTTTTGAAACAGGGATAAGTTTCGTAACCTGATAGGGAGAACGGAGGCCCTAGTGGCTGCTTAGTTTAGGGTTGTATGAGTCGGGGGTTCGGTAAGGCTCCCCATTATGTGTATCACGTCTTCTTGGGAATTGACAACATAATTTGGGGATTCGGGTTGGAAGTCTGGTTATGATTGAGTTAAGTTTGACTATTCACTCAAGGGTGTGCTCAACTTTGAGGGTTTTGGATTGATAGATTGAAGGTTTTGTTAGCTGCCAGGGCTCGACAACATTGCAGCACGGGTATGCGGGTTATTTAGCGTATGTGATAGACGTATAGGGCAGGGAGCAGACCATGGGTTTAGATGAGGTAGTTAATCGATGTGAGGAATGGGTTTAGGCCGGGGAAAAATTCAAGGGACGGATTCGGAGTTCGGAACCCCTAGAGGGCTAGAAAAGACTGCATGGGAGAGATTATCGGGAAGAATGGTTTAGGGTAGCGTACGATAGTTTTTAGCGGTCCTGATATATTGAAGGTCGGAAGGCGTACCAGTCAGGCCGAAGGCTAGGGAACGGTCCAGACTAGCTGAAGGCCCAGGAGGGTGGTCTAGACATGCTGTAGGTTTCGAGAGTGGTCCAGATAGGCTGAAGGTCTAGAGGGGCGGTCCAGTCATGCTGAAGACTCTATATGTGTTATTTGATTGGTATGAAGAGTATAAGGGAATAGGTCGCCATGAGATGGTAATCGATATGGTCTGGCCCCAACTATTGATCATGATGATGGAGTCGGATGAAGGTCGTACGTGGGCCTAGTTAGTATGTGATCGGATTCTGAGTATATGAGAGTTCGAGAATAGCAGTTGCTCTACATGGATAGTGTAGAGTGGAATTTAGCACACTGGCACTTGCAAGTGTGGCAAGGATTGTTGAGAAGATTCCCTGGAAGGGGAAGGTATATAGCTCCAGAAGGAGTGTGGGTCCTCTGAAAAGGAAAATAGTAGTGGGAATGGATGATCGAAAGTACTACAGTTATTGATAGTAAGCACTAGGGTTGTACCAAATATATGGGAGCACTTACGGGTGGGATGCTCATTGAGGTTGTAGCAATGTTGGATAATGCGCATGCATGTTTTCAGTCTCCTTGGGAGAGGAGGAGGATTGTGGTTCTAGATTGGAGGTTTGGATGAAGGAAGGTGAGACAGCAGGTTAACAGATTCAGGAGCAGTCTGAACCGGTGCTGAGGACTATAAGAGGATATTACAGTCGGAGGTCAAGGACCTAGAGGTCGTGATAGGGAGGTGTGAGTGGGTTACACTTCGTTGAGTAGAACCAAGGAGTTCGGAAGGGATGCAAGGATGAAGCCTTGGATTTTCAGCATGGTTGTGATCAGGAGGTTATCTATGTAGCGGTAAATCATCCTGGGGATTTCTGGAGGTATCGTTAGTGTGTCGGGTTTTCCAGCCCGAGGATGTTAGATGTGACATCCCCAAAATCACGGCCAGAAAAGACCGATTTTCATTTATGCTTTTTAAAATAATTTCTTAGTAAATCCTTTTGATTTGAAAGAGTTGCGGAATTTGTTCCCAAAAACAAAACATGATAAAACAATGTTTACCAAAGCATTTCATAAAAGAAATGTATTTTCATTATATAATCAAAACTCGGGGTGTCATGTTCCGATATAGACCAATAAGCATAAACGATAACATTACAAGTCATTCAACAAATATATACATATACAGACTTGTAAACAAAACAACTTGATGGTTCATCCATCTTACACCCTTGCGCCACCTCTTGTAATACAAATAAAACTGAGTGGGTTAGGCATGGGAGCCTGGTGAGCATATAGGGTTTTCAACCCTCAATAAATAAATTATATTTAATTTCACCAACCAATCACTATCCCGATTACCCATTCCCGTTATTCTCACGTTACGTCCCTAAAACAACATCTATCTCAAGGGACCTAATCTAGGATTTTCATCGGGACGGACATTACTGCTAAGGCGTTTCCTCAACAATACATATCCTAAAGGCAACCATGAGGGGGATAGAGTACACCGGTGAACACATCGTTCACAACACCTACAGGTTATGAACCTGCTAGCGTTCCACGAGACTGTCTAGAAGGAGTCTGTGGTCGTTATCCATACTCCGCTGAATAACTAGGTCAACAACAACAACATCGATGCCTCTCATCTGTTTATTACACACCAACTATCTACCCATGTTCTACCCAACATATTAGTAGATAAAAATATATATTTTTATACATAGTTTAAAACCTGTATAGCATTTTCATTTGATATATATTCCACATAACAGATGAGGCACACCCACATAACACGTATTTCATAGAAAACAAATCAGATCTATGAGACTGAAGAGAGTGAATATACATTCACGCACATAACAACAAAATTATACACATAACACGTATTTCGTATAAAATACTTCATAATTATGCGTTAGAAGAAAGTAACTACACACTCACTTGATCAGAAGATGATCGGACAGCACTACGGCTTGCAGAAGTAGTAATCCTCAGCAGATCTGGAAGATCTCTACAAAAGTCGAATTTCTCGCGGGCAGAGCTTCGGCTCGGAAACCGCACTTCTCGGGATCTCGGGACTTGCTTCGGGGCTCGGGGATATTACCGGGGCTTCGGGGTACTTCTGGCATGCAAATCGAGGTAAAATGGGAGAGGGAAGAGAGAAAATAGCAACCTTAAACGGCTGGCCCTTCAAATCTATTTATAGGGCAAATTTGGCCCTTGCCACGTCGTGGCAACCTTTTTCCATGTCATGGGCTTGGTCGTCACTGCATGCGTCATCCCAAGTTGCATCTGGGGCCTCCCGGAGGTATCAGGACATTTGCCACGTCGTGGCACTGCTTGCCACGTCGTGGTCTCTGATAGTTTTGGGGTTTCGCACCCCGAACTTCAAAAATTCATAACTTTCACATACGAACTCCGTTTTCGACGTTCTTTATATCGCCGCGAAGGTGAGATTATGCTCTACAACTCTCGTTTAGACTCCATTGGCTACTTTTGAATTTATTTTTAATATATTATAAGTATATTACTTAGATATTATCTTTAGTAGGTTGGGACAGGAAAACTCCGTTCGAAATTCATAACTCTTTAATCTGAACTCCGATTCCGTTCGTCTTTCCGTTGTTGCACTACTATCGATGAGATATTCTATTATCATTTAGATCACTAAGGATAGATATCTATCTACCTTAAATTCACTATTTACATCGCGCTGGGTCGTGCCGGTTCTGTCGCGAAACTTCGACAGGTCATAACTTCTTCGTTATAACTCGGATTTCGGCATTCTTTATATATTCGGAAACCTCGTTTCAACTATTACAATATTATCCATAAATATAGGCTTTATATAATATTTCATTTTGATGCTTATTTTTATTCTTAATTAAATTAAGACACACAATTTAGCACATAATACATAATACTCAAATAATACATTCTATTATTTCAAAACGGGTTACAAAGGTTAAGCTAGACTATTATACCAACATTAATGACAAGCCCAGAAACACAGGCGTTACAATTCTCTCCACCTTAGAATGATTCTGTCCCCGGAATCACACATCAACAAACAAATGCGGATAGCGACCCATCATGTCACTCTCCATCTCCCAGGTGAGATTCGGCCCATTCGTGTGTTTCCATCGGACAAGCACTAACTCGACCATCTTGCGTCGCAACTTCTTTGTCTTTCGGTCAACGATTGCCTCTGGTTCTTGAATCAACCTTTTGCTCTCATCTATATGAAAGACATGGGGGAGGCTGAGGTAATTCTTGGTATAAGAATTAGAAAAGGAAACAATGGGATTTAAATTTCTCAATCTCAATATATTGAGAAGATATTGAAAAAGTTTAACTTTGAGAATTGTTCTCCTGTTAGCACTCCTATAGATCCTAGTCTTAAGCTTCTACCTAATAAAGGATCTCTAGTGTCTCAACTTCAATACTCAAGGGCTATTGGTTGTCTAATTTATGCCATGATTAGTACTAGGCCTGATATAGAATATGTTGTCGGAAAGCTTAATAGATATACTAGTAATCCTAGTTCACATCATTGGCAAGCTGTGAGTAGAGTATTCAAGTACTTGAAAGGGACCATGAATTATGGTTTAACTTATAGTGGATATCCTTCTGTTTTGGAAGGTTATTCAGATGCCAGCTGGATTAACAACTTAGAGGATCACTACTCTACAAGTGGTTGGGTGTTTCTTCCTAGAGGAGGTTCCATTTCTTGGGCATCTAAGAAACAGACTTGTATTACTAACTCTACTATGGATTTTGAGTTTGTTGCATTGTCTGCTTCTGGTAAAGAAGCTGAGTGGCTAAGGAATTTGATTTATGAAATTCCATTATGGCCTAAACCGATATCTATCATTTCTATCAGATGTGATAGTGCTGCAACCTTGGCTAAGGCTTATAGTCAAGTGTACAATGGAAAGTCTAGACATTTAGGTGTTAGACATAGCATGATTCGTGAGCTCATGTTGACTGGTGTGATATCTGTGGAGTTTGTAAGAACTCAGTTCAATTTAGCCGATCATCTAACCAAAGGGTTAGCAAGAGATCTTGTGCACAAGGCGACTATAGGGATGGGTTTAAATTCCACTTAAAATCTTTTATATTGAGATACCCAATTCCCATGTAATATAATATTAGATGTTGAATTCAATGTGGAAAGCTTGATATTTGAAGACTGGAACACATTATTATTATCATCCCCAGGTATGTGTTCAGTACTGCAAGTTAAGGAGGTTGAATTTATATTCTTAATAGTTCTTTTGAAAAATTGCATTTGCAGGTGCAAGAATAAAAGGACTACCTATGTAAGCATGAAGTTTAGCATCTTCAAGTAGTTAGGACTTAGCTTTGATATGCTTATTGAAGGATGGGACACAAGCTACTAAAATTTAGCTTCAAGTTAGAACTTTGAGAATGTAAAATATGGTGTATATTATCTTCATGTGTTCACTTAGAATATATAAGGTTCAATCCATAGTGACACCCTGATATTCGAATATTTGGAATGAATAATATACTAATGTGAAATTCAATCATCACGATATTTCATTTCTGCATCAGTTTATTGTTGTTATTATTTTAATGTTAAGTTAATCAAGATTACACTTAAATGGGGGAGGTTTGTTAGTGATTTTATATCACAAATGGTATCTAAGTGCAATGGGGTTAATTTGTTGATCAATGTCACTTTGACAATTATTAAACAAATTGTTATGGTGTGGAGTGCATGTTTGTTTAATTTTGTCTATGTTGAAAGTATACTGCTATATAGGGGCGAAGCCCCTAAACTGACGGGGGTCTGGGGCAGCGCCCCTGGCGGGGTCCAAGGGGCAGAGCCCCTCACTGGGATCTTTATTCTAGACCCGGATTTAAAGTTGTTTATGACCGTTTGTGGACAGTTGTAGGACATAAAACTGTCATGTGGCCGTTTTAAGACAAGAAGTTTTTTCTGTTATATGATCATATCCAAATATGTGGTTGGTACACTTCTTCTTCATAACATCAAAAAATTCTCTCTTCTGTTTTCTCTCAATTCTGAGTCTTATCCGATTAAAGATTGGGAGTACCACCCAAATACTTTAATCTGAAAGTGAAAACCACAATTCTCTGAATTTCCAAGCTTTTTCTATACCCCAATTCTTACATGCCCCCATTCTTTTTTTCCTTTCTAAATAGAATTCATCACATGCTCTTTTAAGTAAATTTTTACCTTCAAAATTCGTAGCACTTTTAATTATGTTTCTTGAAAACTTCTCTTATCATCTTTGCTCCCAACCCTTCTCCACCGAGTTTCCCAAGAAATATATATTATTAATAATTTTATCTTCATATGCTCTTGAAAAAAATGATAGACTATTAGATTATGATTATTTGAGGTATCCACTCCTCTGGGATGACAAAGCCTGGCTTGAGAATCATGCATTCCTTATCAGTGAAATGCGTAGAATAGCCCTTGTCACAAATCTGAGAAACACTTAACAAACTATGCTTCCGCTCGGGAGCAAAATTAACATTCTCGAACAAACTCCTGAGTTTTGCACAGAAAAACTTCATAACCTATGCTTCAACTCGGGAGCAAAATTAACATCTCAGCAACCATTATGTTTGCTATTCTCTATTCTTCTGGGTTTTTCTTAAGCTGATTCGTTTTAAAGACTAATTTTTGTGTTTAGGATAGTATAAATTTGCGCATTTACTTTCGTTTCTCTCTTATGAACAAATTTAGGGGGGGAAATAAAAACAAAACAAAAATTAGAAAATTTTAATTTAAAAAAAAAAATCCAAAAACATTAGAAAATCAGAAAATCAAAAATATGGTGTTAATGGAATGTGATTGCAGGAGATGTTTTGGGAAATGAAATTAACAAGTGATAACGGGCAATCTGAATCTGTGTAAGGGACTAAATCTGAATTGTCTAGGCTCTGTGTTCGATGCGCTGGTAGGCACGAAAGATTTAAAATGGACTTGACTAGGCATAGATGAACTTAAGGAATCTAGAGACTTGAAAAATCTTGACCTAGATAGATCCATGTAGCCTGACAATACAACGCTCGGATAGGTTGAGCAGGGAGATATACATGATAATCTATCGATCACATTAAAAGAACCCGTATCTAGAACTGTGGATAAAATTTTCCTCGATGTGCGGATTCTGTCCTTAATTCCGGTTGGATGGGGTGACTAGGGAATTCCGATAAACTAGGTTTGTAGAAGGTTATTTTCTTTCTTTCTATCTATTAGCCATATGTTTCCACCTCTGCGTGATCGAGAGACCGACCTGGACTGTAACATATACAATTCTATCTCTCTACATCTTCTCTCTATGTAATTCTTTCTATCTGTTAGCCATATATTGTCTCCTCTGCGTGACTCAAAATCCGACCTGGAACATAGTATATGCACCATTGTCTTCTCAATCCCTCTAAAACTTCAGTTAGTCATATGTTTCATCCTTTGCGTGATTGGAAGAGATCCGACCTGGATGTACATCATATGCATTCTAAATCTATCTTCTCTCTTCATAATTGTCTGCTCACCCAGTGTAAGGAGTATTTTGGAAGTCCTTCATGGTTGGGGCATGCCATGAAGTGGGAAACACGTTCTAGTACAATTAAAATTGAACACATATAGGTTGTCTGTAGATCTCGCTGCTCAATTTAGGTAGACAACAATATCTTTGGTCGTCGTCAGCTAAATGGTCCTTAAGGAATATTATTTAGGAACTTAGAATCACATTGTCTTGTCACTTATAGTATGTCCTAATTTTGTCACAATCTCTCGTGTTTAAGTGGACCACAATACCAGTGATTGACCAGATCTATTCATGAAGGGAGAGGTACTGATAAACGGATAAAGGTTGTCTAACAACTTTGATCCCAAATCACTCTTAAAGTTAGGTATTATTTTTGTTTTTGTTAAGTTTGATCATAGTGTTCTTCTAATTTACATATAAGGGGGAGAATTAAAAAAAAATAAAAAATAAAAAAAGGAATTCAAAAATCAAACAAAAATTAGAAAATTCAAAATCCAAAAATATTTTTGTTTCTGTTTTAATTTGTGTGCTAAGTTTTCTTTTAGTTTTGTTTTGTCTTGAAAAGTGATTTCAAGTATAGATAAGACGAATGGAGTTTGTGTTGAAGATTTCTGAGCCAAAGCCTCGTCTGTGAGCATCAAAGAATTCTCATTCGAAGGAGCAAGAAATGAAGATTATTCTTTCAACATTCAATCCTTCAACCCCAGAAGCAAGGTGAAGCAGAAATTGAAGATTATGTGAAGGATTGCATTGAAGCCTCCTAAATCAGTCAGCTGCTATCGTTGTACCTGCTGAAGTGATCCAGAAGATTTTTTCTCTCTAAAGTTCTATCTGATGATTCTCAAGCTGAAAGCGCTATCTTTCAAGAATCAGTACGTCAAGCCTGCTCACCCAATGTGCGTTCAGAGTCAAATCTTGAAGAAAATTTCAAGTGCTCAAGACGAAGTCATTCATTGAAGATTCATTAAGTACATCTTGAAGTTGTGAAGAATTTTAAGATAAACGCTGAAGCCAATCTCTCAATGAAGATTAACAAGAAAAGCCAGCTACTTTTTAGGGGAGCTTGTTGGGTCAATTAAGAAAAGAAAGTTATAAACCAAGGGGGAGATTGTTGGATCAAAAATATGGTTTATAAATTTCTTTTTTGGGAAATTATATTTTTATGTAATATTTTATGAGCTTACAGTCTAGTTTATGGTCAAGTGGGGTTTACGGTTGACTTTACGGTCGTAAACAGGTTTACGACCTTAAACCCATTTACGGCCCATGTTCAGTTAGCCCATATTCCCTTGTATATATATAGGTGTTAGGGGTGAGGAGTAGAGATTGATACCAATTGTAAAGTCCAAATAGCGGATCTTACCAGTGATCAATAGCAAACACAATCATACAAAACAAGAATAAAGGCGAAAAGAGAATAAACCAAGCTTGCACACGTTTTATAGCTATAAACGTCTGGTACAACTCGATGGAAAGTCGTGAACAATAAGGCATCAACAACCACAAAACGTCTGACTAACGCTCTATTTATAGGGACCACGACCGAGAAGAGTTTACGACGGTAAGGTTTTTACGACCATAAACTCATTACAACTGTAAACTAGCTATAACAGACTCCAACTACACCAAACTACTATTACATTGCAAAGCCTAGAGCAAACCACTAACTTGAGCCCTTCAATCTCCCCCTTGGTTTGGTGCTAGCTTGAAGTTAACCTTTATTGACCACCATAACGTCTGCTTTCCCCATTGCTCCATTCCACATGCGCTTGTTAAGAAGCTCCTCAACCATAGTCATATATTCCTTCACAGCATCTTTAAAAGCATCCTCCGCCACCAAAATTTGAAAGTTGCTTAGGTGATGAATATCCCATATTCGAAACTGTAATAAATCTATTCGATCATAGAGTCAAATGCATCCATTCTTGAGCTTGATGACCGCAGCGGAAGTAATTTCATCGAAAGCCCAACACTCCATTGAACTTACAGATCCATCTTGACAATTTTGAAGCACAAGGAACTATTTGACCTTCTTGGTTGCGGGCCACATCACAACTTGAAAAGGCTTGTCAGCGTTAGGATCAATGATTCCAGGATGCTCTACTATGATGGACTCAGCAGTTTTCATGGCAGGAAACCCTTTCTTAACTTGATCTTCAAGGAAGTGCTTAAACTGAGTCACCTGTGGATTGTTTATGAGATTAGAGAAAGGAGCTCGAGATAATTCTGACATATCGACCCTAGTCCATGAATTGAAATCATGACTATCTCTATAATGCTCAGAGTTACCACTTTTCGTTAGCACTATCCACGTCTTGAAAGGATCATGAAATCCCCACGAAGAAATTCCCGACCTATCATCGAAAGTATCTCTGAATCGAACGACTTCAAGATCAGTCATTGTAATCGCAGGTTCATCCCAAGAAGCATTCTGATTAGGGTTTCTTTTAAACAGTAGTTGCACTTTCTTAGCTGCTTCTTCTTGTGCATCACGAATGGTTGCTAAAACATGGGGAGCTTGAGGAGGCTTCAATGCAATCGATCAAATAATCTTTAATTTTTGCTTCACCTTGCTTCTGGGGTTGAAGGATTGAATGTTGAAAGAATAATCTTCATTTCTTGCTCCTTCGAATGAGAATTCTTCGATGCTCACGGACGAAGCCTTGTCTCAGAAATCTTCGACACAAACTCCATGAGTCTTATCTATACCTGAAATCACTTTTCAAGACAAAACAAAACTAAAGGAAAACTTAGCACACAAAAAAATATTTTTGGATTTTTCATATTTTCAGGAAAAATAAAACGTAAACAAAAATATTTTTGGATTTTTGATTTTTCGGAAAAAGAAATAAAACAGAAATAACGCTATTTTTTTTTTTCATTTTCTGATTTTTGTTTTATTTATTTATTTATTTTTTTTAATTCTCCCCCTTATATTTCAATTAGAAGACCACTATGAACAAACTTAACAAAAACAAAAATAATAGCTAACTTTAAGATTGATTTGGGATCAAAGTTTTTAGACAGCCTTTATCCGTTTATCAGTACCTCTTCCTTCATGAATAGATCTGGTCAATCGCCGGTATTGTGGTCCACTTAAACACGAGAGATTGTGACAAAATTAGGACATACTATAAGTGACAAGATAATGTGATCCTAAGTTCCTAGATAATATTCGATAAGGACCATTCAGCTGACGATGACCAAAGATATTGTTGTCCACCTAAATTGAGTAGCGAGATCTACAGACAAACTGTATGTGTTCAATTTTAATTGTACTAGAACGTGTTTCCCGCTTCCTGATATGCTCTAGCCATCAAAGACTTCCAGAATACTCCTTACACTGGGTGAACAGACAATTATTAAGAGAGCAGATAGATTTAGAATGCATATGCTGTACATCCAGGTCAGATCTCTTCCAATCACGCAAAGAATGAAACATATGACTAACTGAAGTTTCATAGGGATTGAGAAGAGAATGGTGCATATACTGTGTACCAGGTCAGATTCTGAGTCATGTAGAGGAGATAATATATGGCTAACAGATGGAAAAAATTGCATAGATAGAAGACGCAGAGAGATAGAGTTGCACATGCTACAGTCCAGGTCGGATCTCTTGATCACGCAGAGGAGGCAACATATGACTAATAGACAGAAAGAAAGAAAATAACCTTCTACAAACCTAGTTTTTCAGAATTCCCTAGTCACCCCATCCAACCAGAATTAAGGACAGAATCAGCACATCGAGGAAAAGTGAATCCACAGTTCTAGATACGGGTTCTTTAATGTGACCAGTAGATTCCCGTATATATCTCCCTGCTCAGCCTATTCGAGTGTCGTATTATCAGGCTAAATGGATCTATCTAGGTCAAGATTTTTCAAGTCTCTAGATTCCTTAAGTTCATCTATGCCTAGTCAAGTCCATTTTAAATCTTTCGTGCCTACCAGCGCATCGAACACAGAGCCTAGACAATTCAAATTCAATCCCTTACACAGATTCAGATTGCCTATTATCACATGATTATATCACTTACCAAAACATCTCCTGCAAGCACATTCCATTAACACCATTTTTATTTTCTGATTTTCAAATGTTTTTGGAATTTTTAAATTAAAATTTTCTAATTTTTGTTTTGTTTTTTTTTCTCCCCTAAATTTGTGCATAGGAGAGAAACGAAAGTAAATGCGCAAATTTAAACTATCCTAAAACAAAAATTAGTCTTTAAAGAGAATCAACTTAAGAAAAACTCAGGAGTATAGAGAAGAAAATTCAAACCGTAAGTCACTGATTGAATTTGCATCCAGAAGGTCTGAGAACAACACGCGCAATCTCAAAACAGATCCAAAAATTCTTAACATCGTTAAGCTCTAACCCCATGAGTGATATCCTCCATTCTTCCCTTCCCGAAAAAGGACACATACTCTCAAGCAAAGGTCAAAATGTTACACAGTTGAGAGATGTCCCCTATCATGTACCTGGAACAGCCACTACCAATAAACCGAAGTTTGATGTTATGCCTCCATAGCAGCTCCAACACAAAGTTGGATTAGTTGGTCTTTGGAAACCAGTCCATTTTGAAACTGGGTCGACCTTTGTCATCAACGTAAGGTACTTTATCCCATGACATGTCCTGTTTATCACAAACATAAGGTATAGAAATATTAGAATCGTTAGAAGATTTAGGAGATTGAGCCTTCGAAACCCATTTGTAGTTGGGTTTAACCCATTTCTTTTTCGATCTGATGGGTGGCTCAATACTTGCTTTTGAACTTGATTTCAGCCGTTGAGATAACTTTGACCTAACCGGTCTTTGTTTCAAAGGAGCATCTCTTGGATTGGGCTTCTTGGCTGACATTTCCGTCTTGTCCTTGGGATTCGGATTCTTGTCCTTCTGCGCGTTCCAATCACCATGGTCTGAACGTGACCTTGAGGGGTTTCTTTTGAAGTATCTCCCTCCTGGGACGTTCTGCCAGCCTTGTGCGTAGTAGGGAACATATGCATGATTAGGACAATTTCTGGCAATGTGTCCAGGTGCTCCACAGTGAAAACATGTCTTTTTCTTCACTGTGAAGTTGTTTCTTCCTGCCCCTGGTGGCATATCCTTGCCTTGTGTCTTATTGATCCCAGATGCACACTTGCAATAGGCACTCTGTTGCGTTGGAATTGGAGGCCTGTATTTCTCAATGGCAAGTTTGTTTGGAGTAACAGAATTCGAAGCAACAAATTTTGAGTTCAAAGAGTCATTGGTTTGTTCTGTAGTGCTCTCCTTGTTCTCATCTTCTGCTAGTTTACCTACACATGATGTAGAAGGATTAGTATTTTCAACATTAATAACTCCTCCTGACACACAAATCCAGCTCGTTTGCCATATTGAAGATGTGCCTCCCTGGCAATTTCTTCCTGTGTCATAGGGATGGACGTGTAGTTATGATTGAAAGGTGGAGGAACATTATCATACCCTAGAACCTTGTTTTGATTATCTTTAAATTTTAATTGGGTTTAAAATAAGGACTCGACTATCTTACTTGACGCGGTATAATTTTTGAAACTAACATCTGTTTTTCCACACTTAATTTTCAAAGTATCAAGTTCTTCAGTTACAGCAGCAAGTTGTCTCTTAATATAGTCATAATTTTCACACTTGTTGCTATACTCTTCCTGAAGCTTCCTAAAGTCTTTGATTTTTGCTTCTAATTCAGCCTTCAGGGGTTTCTGTCCTTTCCTGAGTTGATATCCTTCAAATCTCAGGTCCTCAACTTCTCTTTTTAATAAATCAATTTGTTCCCGAAGAAATTTAATCGTAGTTTCACAAACTCGAGTACATGTAACTTCAGTGACCAAAATGTTTTCAGAACTCATTGTTTTTCTACACTTCAAAGCATCAAGCTCTTCAATTATATCAGAAATAAATCAATTCAAAAACACAACTAGAATCCAAAATCAAACTTAAAAGTCAAACCCTTTGATTATAAACCTCAAAATTCAACCTTAAAAGTCAAATTTAAAAAGTCAAACTCAAAAGTCAAACTTGAAAAGTCAAACTTAAAAGCTAAATTTGAAAATTTAAAAGTTAAACGAAAAAGTCAAAGGTCAAACTTGGAAGTCAAAGTCAAAATTTAAGGTCAAAAGTTAAAAAATAAAAGTCAAAATTAAAAAATAATTTTATTTATTAATTTATTTTATTTATTTATTTATTATTTTTTTTATTTTGGATGAAAAAGGAATTTAAAATTAAAAGAAATTGAATTTTGGGGTTAAAAGTGTCAAAAATGCGAAACTTGAAGCGAAAAAGACGGGTTATGTTTTAAAATTCGGAGGAATGAAAGAAGGAGCTTGCTAGCTGAGATGGTAAGACGCTGTGTTTGTGAGCTGGAGGTCACGGGTTCGATCCCCAGCACCTCCAAAGCGCGTCTTATTTTTGATGTGAGGCGAGAAGCTATGCGAGGACGAGGCCGTAAACTCCGAGGCTGCAAGCTCGGACCGTGAACCTCGGGAAGCAAACTCAGGACCGTGAACCTCGGGCCGTGAACTCCGAAACCTTAGCCGCCGGTCGCAAAATCCGCCACACCCTCACAGGTTTGGACCAAAAACACCGATTTTTTGACTTTGAAGCTCCAAAACTCGAACAAAAACCCTTTTTTATGAAAAACACGAAGAACAAACCCCCTTATTTTTCAGAGAGCTATCCAAATACGCAAAAATCTTTCAAAAATAAGATCAAATAATGCTCCAAATCTGACAAAATTGACTGATACAACCAAGCTCTGATACCAATTGCAAGTCCCTAATTTGTCCGTGTAACAATCAGATCCGTTTGATGGTGCGGAATCCCAATCAAACAGATGATGTCAGATCAAATAGAAGATAAGGAGAAGAAGAATAATATGAATCTATGTATTAATTGATTAGAATGAAGATCCGGATACAAAAGATTCACACACACAAAACTTCTCTGTAGTTTCTCTCTTGGTCGTACACTCCCTATTGTTCATAAATCTCTACTCCTCACCCCTATCACCTATCTATATACAAGGGAATAGGGGCTAACTGAACATGGGCTGTAAATGGGTTTACGGCCGTAAACCTGTTTACGGCCGTAAACTCAACCGTAAACCCCACCTGACCGTAAACTACACTGTAAGCTCATAAAATATTACATAAAAATATAATTGCACAGAAAACCAAAGTATAAACCATATTTTTGACCCAAAGGTATCATATCAGTTCACTTTTGCTTTACTTTCCGAGTCGTTTGATCTTCTTAACTTTGTATTTTCATATTTTTCTTGAACTTTATGATAAAAGATTTCCAACTTTCTTTATGTATATAATGCTATATCAATCTAATTTGCATTTTGTTTTCTTTGATTTTCCCTAAAATCATATCCTCTTAGCAAATTACATTTACATACTCATGAAATTAAAGATACAATTATTTATTGTTTAATGTATACATGCTGTAACCACTATCAAGATTTAATCTTTTTGGGAGATTTCTAGGTAAAATATTAAGACCATCCGGGAAACGATCAAGATCAGGAAAGGGTAATTATGTCTTTTTTCTGTACACAACATAAATGCAATAAAATGGTCAATATGGTTAAGATTACGACTCTTTATTTGACCCAAATTAGATGACATTAGGGGAAGTCTATGTGTTTCACTAATTCTGGATTATGACCAATTATGACAGAGAAAAATGTGTTATTTTTTCGGATATTATTGTAATTGTTTACTCTATGGAAGAAGGAAATGGATGTATCAGATATGTTGTACGTAGGATCATTTGGGTACAGTGTACCATAGGTCCCTGGTATGGTGTACCATATGTCCGAGTATGATGTACCTATTTTCAGATTCAATGTACCTGTTTTCAAATTACAAAATCCAATTTAATATCAATATTTGATTTGTATTAAATATCAATGCATATCACCGGTTAACAGAATGCAGAATCATGTTGCAGAAAAATGGATAATCGGTTAACAGAATGTAGAATTGTAATTTATAAACAGTTAACAGCAACAAATTTTAAACAGTTAAAAGGAACATACCAAAAACAAACATGATTCATTAAATTTAAACACTTAACATCAAAAGTTACATGCTAGACATCAAAAGACAGAAACACATAACTCAAAAACAGACACAAATCATTCAATTCCAAACAAAAAATAGGAACATTTGGTCCCTAACATGTCAATCAACCCACCGCCTTTTTCCTTGTCCATTCTCCACATTTTCTTCAACTAAATTCTCCCAAACCATGTCATCTAATCGTGAACTTAAACTTTCAATATAAGTTCTTTCGGGATCTATGTCCCACTTTTTGTGTGGACTGGATTGGTATGATTCATGGAAACGAGATAGAAATCGAATGTTCGAGTTAATGTAAACCAATTTATCGGCTCTTTTTTCATTCGACTGGTTTTTTTCACATTATGAATATAACAATGTGCACTTCAATTCCTTTCCACAGAGGAGCTACTAATAGGTTGTGAAAGTACCTTCTTTGCCACCAAGTCCAAATCCGGGGTTTCGGCTCCATACGTTGACCACCAATCTGGATCCTTTGTTAAAGCATCCATTTGTGTTTCCGCCATAGAGTAAATACCATTTTTCGTAAAGAATGTTATGAATTGCTCTCGTAAGAATCGTCTAGATTTGGTAACCTTTTTGTCTAGATTTGGTGGTTTCCTTTGCATACCACGAGGTGCCATTTTTTGACGATATTGCATATCATAAAATAGTGGGTTCAATGCAAACCCCAAACAATGTAGTGGGATATTCATCTTCTCCCACCTAGCTAAATTATTTTCTCTACTTGTGGGTAATAGGTAACATAAGTACTTTCTTGCATTATGTCTTTGATTTCACCCATCATATTATCCATTCTTTCATAATCTTACCCATTTTTGAGAAGTGGCTTATGTTTGACATTAGACCACCCATCCGAAATAATCGAAACACCTTTAGTGTACGAAGTATCTTTCACTTGTATTAGTTATTTATCAATATCTCTCACACACTTATCTAGCAGCACACTTCTTGCTTTTTCACTAGATGGAGATTTATATGTTGGTGTGCTTTCGACCCGATGACTAGAGATAAGGCGTTACCAAATCATAATCTAATAATTTCATTTGATATGACTAATGATAACTTTGGAGTGGTAGACCTCTCAGATAGTTTAAGGCTCCACTCTCCAACTCAGTTGTGCATTTCAAAGTTAAAGGAGTCTATTGTCATGCTTTAACATGATAGCCATGTGAAACGTGCTTGTGGTGTATGGATGATGGAGAATGGTGTTGAGAAATCATTTACCAAGAGATTTACTGTTGAGGAACCAACATATTGGTGAAAATCAATAACAACACTTGAATTTAGGAAATGTGGTCAATCTATAATGGAAGAAGAAAAATGGTAATCAATTTTATGAGCAAAGTGCACTTGTGTGGTGTATAAGCCCAACATAGAGTGCTTCACTAATCTTAGGATGTATGGAAAACCTGGAACATTCTTTGTGCATTCCTACATAGAAACACTAGTTTTGATAGGTCCGTGAAGATGATGTCTAGTTTATAACAAATGACTTTTGGAGTGGACAATTTTTTGGGTTTTGAGCATTCTAACACTCCTATGGTGTACATGCAACCCTATAAACCTTGGATCTATGTTTTCTCTATTCTACATGCAAATAACAACTTTCCAAGGCTTTAATCCTAACTAGCATATTATGAAGCTCTTATACTACAAAGTACTTGTTAGATGACATACCTTTTGATGTAGCTTGATGTCTTTAAGCTTTAAGAGCTTAGCCCCAATAGTGTGGAAGCCTCAAGTGGAATCACAAATCACCAAAGCACCTTGGAAGACTTTAAAGAATATGGATACTTGGTTCTCTCTAGAGAAATTGGCTAGCCCTCTTAGTGTACCCACACTAGTGCCAATTTCACCAACCAATGACATCTTTATATAGTATGGAGACTAGGGTTAAACCCATGACCTTTCATTTCATATGATCCATGGGTTAAACATTCCATGGACTATCCATGAAAGCTTAACCCTATCTAAATGAACTTGGCCCATTCCATATATATAAGAGTCCATATTTAATTAGTTCATTTTGATCACTTAATTAATTATAAAATTAATTGTTGATCAATACTAATTAAATAATATGATTAATATTAATATATTAGAACTTATAATATATTAATATAAATCATAAATATACTATTCTCAAAAGACTATCCGTATAGATTATGCCGGTGAAGTGTAACCTAAATGGACCATGCCTGGTCAAGTCAAGTACATACCAAATATAGTTATGGACTTAGACATTAATCCAACAGTCTCCCACTTGGAGAAGTCTAAAACTATTATTGAGTATGACTTCAAAACCTAACTGGCAATCGTAGCTCATAAAGCCGCTGTCGAACTATGATCTTTGTCAACGAACTCTCCATTAGATAAGGGATCATATATTCCTCCATTCTAGATATCATATGGACTGATACATGGATTATAATCATTCTCTCTGTCCATTTGTTGTTTCCTGATTTCCGATTCATGACGACTGACTGATTGAACAAATCAAATCAGTCCTGGCTTGGCCAAGCACTCACATGTGTCATCGCTTTTATCCCGAAGGTAAAATGAATGGATAAACTTCGACTCATATGGCTTGTTCTACTACTTGTTGAATCATACACAAAGGCACATTTTATAACATCGAGTTACCAATGCGTTTTCGTGCAATCAATGTACTATCAACTCACAGTAACAACTCATATCTCTAGGTTTGAAGAATATAAGATATTATCGTCTCATGATCACTAATGAAAAAAATCCATGAAGTGATTCAAATGAGCGCGGGTTGAATCCAATACTCAAAACTTATGAGCACTCATGAGTGTTGTAGCACAACTTTGTCCACCAACTTGGATCTCTACAAGCCAACCCATGACAGTCTTGATTCATATCTACTTCCAACATATGACCGACTGTGGATGGTTTGAATAAGTTAGTCATTCCGGAAGAATAACCTAGTTTATTCTTGAAGTCAGAGCATGCAAAGTGAAACACAAGAATAAATGAATCAAATATGGTATCAAACCCTATGTATATAAATAAAGACTTTTATTTATCACCATACTCATTACTCATTATTCATTGTTTCGGTTTTATCAACTTTATACTTGAATTAAAAAACACTAGTTATCCTATGCTCCAAGCATGTACACTATCTTTTTCTAAACAATGGTTTTGCCATTCACCAAGTATGCATACTACGTTTGTCTATGATCTTTACTTTGCGAAATAGACAAGTTGAACAAAACTCCAATGATTCTCATTTCACAGTCCCAATTCCTTACTGTAAATGCAAGAATTCCAAATTCATGCCATTTACTGAAATCTGTTAGATTCTAAACATATATGCATTGATCCTCTTGTAATGATTATGCACAAATTCACAGAGACTTGGCAACAATCATTACAGAGTATTCCAAAGGAGATCAACTCCTTGGAAACATCCTTCTTGCATTAAGTTTCCTAATCTTACACAGATTTATTGAACAACTTCCACCAATGGGATCATTTCCACATTCCCCTTTTGACTATCACTTCTGAACAAGAGTTGCCTCTTTTCAGAATATATCAATATGGTCCTTCCAACAATTAACACTATACTTCCAACTGTCCCTGAGCAACCAATCTTTGGTAAACCTTAGATTGTCCTCGACAATTGCTTAATCATTTTAGTCAAATCCAATTCTAGACCTTTTTCCCTTCTTAATGCCCTAGACACGATTCATGATGTCTCACATAAAGACTAAACCAGTCTTTTGCTATAATATTTCCATTTCTATTTGCCAAGTTCTCATAATTCAAATTATGAAAAAGAATGCCGTAATCATAATCGAATTTTAGAATGCAAATAATGAATCCATATATAGAATTTCCTTATGTTGAGCCATTCCAACATGAAATTCATATATTTTCTTGACTAAATACGATTAAGACCTCAATATAAGCTTTTAGATTTGAGATGAAGTATAATTTCCTCTCCCTTAAATATAGCAAAACAACTTTTTCCCAATTGAGACCTTTTGTTTTTTTATAATTAACATTGAAAACTTGCAACCTTTATCATAATTATCATTCTCCCACTAACATGATGATTATTAGCATAACACTTATGCTCCCACTAGCTTTGACATGTACTCATAAATCATCTGAACTTCTAGGAAAAACAACGCTTTATTTACTTTCTTACCAAAGTCCAGATTTCTGATACTAGATTGCCTTGATAAGACTTTATCAATATCATACACCTCTCTTAGATAGCTCACATGTGTGTCTAAACAATTACAGAACTATGAAAAGGGATGTCGTAATCATAGTCTCAATTGTTTAGACTTTTTTTTCCACTTCCACAATTGCTATCTACTCAAAATCTACTTAGTGAAAGAGTTTCCTTACCATCATTTTCATGAATCGTAGAGAAACCTTATTACACTTAGATTTTATGGTGTAAGTGTTCCTATCCATGTGAATTTGTCAAAATCACAATCACAAGACTAGGTTAGTGACAAATCCTAACTCATATGGATTGAACTTGTGCAATCTTAACATCTTGCCACCTGGCAGCTCAAGGGCCTGCCATTGCTTCCAAGTAGCTATCCAAACAACTGAGAATAGGTACAACTCAAATGTGTAGCCAACTTAACTGGAATGGGCACAGAAATGTCAGTACGATAGGTTATAAACCTCTAGTTGTGTGCTAGCGATGAAATATAGGTTTTCTTCTTGATTACTTCTTGAAACCCTTTCAGGATCTTTTAGACTCCCACTGTCTCCTTGACCTTTAAGACTTTCTTGCCAAATATTCAAGAGATACTGTGGATTCTAATCAAGACAGACACTTAACACAATTAGCCTCAGTTGGTCTTTGTTTTATCCAAAACATCACAACTTACTAATTTCAAATGTACAAGAGTAGAAAACTTTTACTCTTACATTTGACAAGTGTTTTAAACCTTCTTTAAGACATGTCACTCAAGTTACAATCTTAGAGTATAACTCTAAGAATTGTTTTTGTAACGAAGTATGAATCATCTTCTTGATTTTACCACTTCAACAATTCATAACTCCTCTTCTTAACTATCATAATGCACTTAGAGGATAAATTTTGATAAGGTCTCAAAATAATTAAGATGATCTTAAAACATGATACTAAAGTACTCTCCCATCTTTTCATATTTGAGAAACTTTTATCCTTCTGCCTAATTTGATTCTTCTTATTCGTTTTGTCACATATTGAAAATTTTCCAATGCTTCAGAATTATACTTAAGCTTGTAAGTATAATCGTATTTACTAAACCTTAGTAAATCATGATGAATAGTCTTATCCATCCTTTGTGGTGCACTTTGACAAGTGCACAAGAAAGTGTATTTGATCCCTTAGTCCTTCTCCTGACTCACACATCGATGTGAACAAGTAGTTAGTTTTAATTTTTCAACGCTCGAGAGTTCCCATTCATCATACTATACAACTTGCATGATTCCAAGTTTCTATCCAACTGAAACTTGGGTGATGAGAATCTTTCCTTATTTGGTAAATTTAGACACTACCACAAATGAAAGAATCAAACTCATATTTCCAATATTGCTATCAATGGAATCATATAAGCAACATCTTTTTTTTTCCCAAATACCATTATAAGGATATTTTAAAATAAATAAAATTAAAAACTTTTCTTTTATTTTAAAACATTGCGGAAAAACTAATCCTTACAATGCAAATGTATATGAAAACTTGTTGTCATCTATTCTTAGGCAATCTATTATAACTCTTAAGCACCTGCTCAAAATTCTGATCACCAAACCATGCGATTGAAATCCATCTTCGCGATCAGAATCAACATATACTTCCTTTAAGTTTCTTTACTTTTCTTTGATTCTTAAAACTTCAACATGTAACCCAGCCACATCATGTAATAAGAATCTCCAAGTAGAAGGTTAATAGAGTTAGACAATGGAGTTTACCTGAAATAAAGTCAAACTTGTTGACTTTAGCATCCTTACGTAAGTGTGGCAGCTTCGTAACCAAAGCCCCTTCCTTTGGCAATAGAAACATATGGACCCTTAGGTAATAGTACATACTCTCTCAGACTTAGGCTTTCTCCTTACCATTTGGTCAACCAAGTTGACTATGGCCAATCCCTTTTCATTGGGATGAGAATGCATTTCTGGATTTCCTGTGTCACTATTGTCCCTATCTCATAATAAAATTTGCTTTACTAGTACACTAAATCATTTCTAATTTAGCAACACCAAGCAAATAGATAAAATTTGCTTTACTAGTACACTATTGTCCCTATCTCATAATAAAATTTGCTTTACTACTCACTATGTGACTTAGAAAGTGATTGAACCGCTAACTTTCTCAAGACTTTGACACCCAACTCTCCCGGCTTGTCAATATGTGACTTCATCTCCAAGATGTGATTGATGGGTTTTGAGCATTCTAACACTTCCTAAGTGTACATGCAACCCTAATCACCTTGGATCTATGTTTGTCTATTTATCATGCAAAGTTGATTTCCAAGGCTATGATCCTATCTAGCATACATGGGGAACAATTTTAACATGAATAAAAGATAGAACTTCATACCTTGTTGTTGATTTTGATCCTTGAAACCTTGTGAGCCTAGCACCCCAAGTGTGATGCCTCAAATGCTTCACACAACACCAAACGATATGTAGTAAACTTAGAGAGAAAGTATAACACTCTAAAAATCAGCTCTAGCCCTCAAGCATGCATGTGTAACCGATTTTGGGAGAAATATGAGCTTTATATAGTGTTGACACATTTAGGGTTACACCATGTAAACCCTAATGTGTCATGATTCTTCATTTCCATGACCCATGGGTTTGTAACTCCCATGGAGCCTCCATGGAGCATCCAATGGGTTCAACCCAACTTGATTATCCATGGAGCCTCTTATCACACTATATAAGTTATGGATGATTTACATAATCAACCCATATATTTAATTTGTTATCTTTTGATCACTTAATTAATTCTTGATCAAACTAATTAAATAATATTATTAATACATTAGAACGTATAATATATTAATAAACCCCAAGTGTTATTTCTCTCATTTAGTCTATCCAATTGCGTGGTGCCATGCAACCCAAATGGACCATGCCGGGTCAGGTCAGTACATACCAGAAATAGTTATGGACATAGACACCTTATCCAAAAGTCTCCCACTTGGATAAGTCTAACAACTATAACTACAAGTATGACTTCAGGAGCCGATCAGCAATCGTAGCTCTTTTCAAGGTTTCTCGGAACTGAGAAGATGATGGTACGCCATTTCAGATAAGGGATCATATAATCCTCTGTTCTTAGATATCAGTCGGACAAACACATGGAACATGGTCTTGCTTATTGTCCAGCAGTTTGTTTCCCGATTTCCGATTTATTTGACATAGAACCTAATTAAACACATCAACTTAGTTCTGACCGGGCCCGGTACATAGGTCAAAACAAACTCATCGAGGGGCCTAGATATCATCTTCTTATCCAAGAAGGAATAGATAAACTTCGACTCATATGCTTCTTCTACTATTTTTTAAATTACACACAAACGCACGTTTTATAACATCGAGTTACCAATGCGATTTTGCATGTTCAATGCATAACTAACTCATAGTTAACAAGTCATATCTCTAGGTTTGAAGACTTATATGATATTACTGTCTCACGATCACTCGAGATAAATTCCATGAAGTGATACTAGCGAGCGTAGGTTGAATCCAATACTCAGAACTTATGAGCACTCATGAGTGTTGAGGCCATGTCCAACATTTTAGACCTCTACAACCAACTCATGACAGTCTTACTTCATATCTACTTCCAACATATGACTAACTGTGGATAATTTGAATAATATGTAAAACAACATAAATATTCTGGAAGTCAAAACATGCAAAAGAAATCATAGTAAACGATTGACAAGAGATAGCAACACTTTACTCATAAATAAACACAACTTTTATTCATCATCAAATGTCAATTACATTTTACAAATTTCAAAATTATCTAATTGCTAAGACTAATATCATCCTTCAGCCCTATGCTCCTAGCATGCTAGAGATGCTTAACCCTACACAGTCCCTTCGTGAGGGGATATGTCGGGTTGTCATCCGATGATACCCTCTTTGCCACGAGAAGTCCTTCTTCTATATGATGTCTGATGAAATGATATTTTTTGTCAATGTGTCTGGATCACCCGTGATCCCTTGGTTCCTTAGCTAAGGCAACAACACTTTCACTATCATAGAAAATGTCTATAGGCTTCGATATAGCTGGTACAGCTCCAAGGTCTCCGATGAAGTTCTTTAGCCACATAGCCTCTTTTGTCGCCTCGCTTGACGCTATGTACTCTGATTCGCAACTTGAATCAGCCACTGTCTCATGCTTGGAACTTTTCCAAGAGATTGCTCCTCCGTTTAAGGTAAAGACCCAGCCCGACTGAGAGCAGAATTTATCCCTAACAGTCTGGAAGCTAGCATCACTATACCCTAGGACTCTCAAGTCATCACTCCCACCGAAGGTAAGGACCCAGTCCTTAGTCCTCCGCAGGTACTTGAGAATGTTCTTTACCGCTGTCCAGTGAGCCTTACCAGGATTCCCCTGATACCTGCTAACCATGCTTAAAGCAAAGGCTACATCAGGACGAGTATAGGTCATAGCATACATGATTGAGCCTACTGCTGAAGCATAAGATACCCGACTCATCTCTGCTATGTCATCCTCAGTACTCGGGCTCTGAGTCTTACTCAGTCTATTGTTACTCTGGATGGGTAACTCTCCTTTCTTGGAATCTTGCATGCTGAATCTCTTCAGCACCTTATCCAAGTATGTACTTTGACTAAGTCCAATTAGTCTTTTACTTCAGTTTCTCAAAATCCTTATTCCTAGAATATAGGCAGCTTCTCCTAGGTCTTTCATAGCAAAACACTTCCCAAGCCAGTACTTAACTTCCTGTAGAGTTGGGATGTCATTTCCTATGAGTAGTATGTCATCCATAATAAGTACCAAAAAGCTAACTATACTCCCACTAGCCTTGACATATACACAAGATGCATCTTCACTCCTGGAGAAGCCATATTTTTTTGACCTTCTCATCAAAGCAAAGATTCCATCTAGGAGGTGGTTGCTTTAATCCATAGATGGATTTCTCAAGCTTACACACTCTATTAGGGTACTCTGTGCTGATAAAACCTTCTGGCTGATTCATGTAAACGTCCTCAGCCAACTTTCCATTAAGGAAAGCGGTTTTGACATCCATTTGCCATATTTCATAGTCATGAAATGCAGCTATGGCTAAGAATACCCTAATAGACTTAATCTTGGCTACGGGTGAAAATGTCTCATCATAATCAACTCCTGGAGTTTGAGAAAAGCCCTTTGCAACCAGTCGTGTCTTATAAGTGTGTACATTACCATCTATGTCGGTCTTCTTCTTGAAGATCCATTTGCACCCAACTGTCTTACGACTTGGCCCATTGTCAACCAAGTCCCAAACATGATTGTCATACATGGATTGTATCTCGCTATCCATTGCCTCTTTCCATTTAGCAGACTTAGGGCCTACCATGGCTTCCGCATAGCTGTTAGGTTCATCTAGGCCTACTAGTGTCTCATCACTAATAAGTGTCTCACCTTCCGCAGTAATATGGAAACCATAGTAATGCTCAGGTACATTCCTAACCCTTTTGGAACGCCTCAGAGGTACAACTGGAGGTATAATTGGATCAACAGGAGGTTCCTCCTCAAGTTGACTGCTAGGGTTTGAGGTTCCTTCACCACTTGACTCTTAAAGTTCTTCAAGGTCAATTAGCCTCCCACTGTCTCCTTGGCTTATGAACTCTCTCTCTCTCAAAAGACAACCCTCATTGCTACAAAGACCACATTCTCACTAGGTCTGTAGAAGAGGTAACCAAAGGATTTTTGTGGTTAGCCGATGAAAATACACCTCTCGCTTCGAGGTTCGAGCTTGTCATGAGTCTCGCATCTCACAAAAGCCTTGCAACCCCAAACCTTGAAGTGAGCTAGACTAGGAACTTTTCCAGTCTACATCTCGTGAAGTGTTTTGGCAACCTTCTTTGTAGGGACCAGATTAAGGATATGGGTGGCAGTCTCTAAGGCATACCCCCAAAATGAGATTGGTAGTGTAGCTCAACTCATCATGGAACGAACCATGTCTAACATGGTTCGATTACACCTCTCAGCTACAACATTTAACTGTGGTGTCCTGGGAGGTATCAATTGTGAGACAATCCCACATTCCCTTAGATAGTCGAGGAACTCAGTACTAAGATACTCTCCACCATGATCGAATCGAAGCATCTTAATGTTCCTGCCCAATTGATTCTCGACTTCCTGTTTAAATTCCTTAAACTTTTCGAAAGTCTCTGACTTATGCTCGATTAAGTAGACATATCCATATCTACTGTAATCATCAGTAATAGTCAAATAATAACAATTAGCATCCCTTGTGGCATGTTTGAAGGGCCTACACACATCCATGTGTACAAGATCCAATAAACCTTCACCCCTCTCACACGAACCTGTGAAGGGTGACTTTGTCATTTTTCCAAGTAAGCATGATTCGCAACTAACATCTGACCTTAGGTCAAATGACTCCAAGACTCCATCTTTTTGGAGTTGGCCTATGCATTTCTTGCTTATATGTCCAAGACGACAATGCCATAATGATGCTTTATCCAAGTTATTATCATTAGTAGAATCAATACACATTACATTATTTCCTAAGTTATCTGTAACAGACAGCTTCATACACACCATCACAAGGTAATGCTTTAAAATAAAACACATTATTAAAGAAAGCATTTATTCCACCAATTTCATTATCAAAAGAAAAGGTAAAACCTTGTTTATACAAAGCATGAAAGGAAATAACATTTCTTGCCATTTCTAGCGAATAACAACATTTATTCAAATCTAAACTAAATCCACTACTATGCAACAAAGTATAAACTCCAATCTTGGTGACAGGTGAAACTTTCCTATTCCCCATGATCAAGTTTATATTTCCATGATCCACATTCTCACTTCTTCTTAGTCCCTGCAATTCAGAACAAATATGAATACCGCAGCCGGTATCAAGGACCCAAGAGTTAGAATAGAGTGAATTATTAGATGATATAGTGTAAATACCTGCATGGTTGGGTTTTACTTTCCCATCCTTCAAATCTTGCTGGTATTTTGGACAGTTACGCTTCCAGTGTGCCTTTTCGTGGCAGTAGAAGCATTCAGCCTCTTTGGGATCAGATGAAGGTGTAACAAAACCTTTCTTGGTTCCGATAAAAGAGGAGCCATCAAGGGTCTTACCCATGGTACCCTTCGAAGGGTTTTTTCTCTTCTTCCCTCTACCTTTCCCGATTGCCAGGACAAGTGTTGAGTTTGGAGTAGTAGCAGGAGTGGTCACAACCGACTTACCTTTAAGACCTGATTCTGCGGTCTTTAGGAGTCCCTGAAGTTTGCTAAGTGTAACTTCTTCCTTATTCATGTGATATGTCATGCGGAATTGATCATAACACGAAGGTAAGGAGTGAAAAATAATATCTATTGCTAATTCCTCAGGGAAGTTCACATTCAACTTCATCAATCAATCCACATACCTTTGCATTTTCTGCATGTGGCTTGTGATGGGTTCGCCATCTTTCATTCGGGTTGTGATCATAGAGGAGATGATTTCATATCGCTCTTGACGAGCACTCTGATGGTAGCGGTCCATCAAATCCTGGTGCATCTCAAAAGGATAGTAGTCCTCATAGGACTTTTGGAGCTCGGCTGTCATGGTAGCCATCATGATGCATGCCACTTTGGTAGCATCTCTTTCATGTGCCTCATATTCAGCAAACTCCTCAGGAGTAGCAGTTGGCTGAGGCACCTTGAGCTCCTTGTCAAGAACATATTCCTTGTTCCCATAACGAGTGACCATCCTGATGTTTCTGATCCAATCAGTAAAGTTGGATCCATCAAAGATAATTCTCCCATAAAGGTTCATGAGAGAGAAGGAGCCAGTAGGGTTTGAGCCACGAGTAGCATTGTTGTAAGACATTTGAAAAGAAGAAAATAAGTTTAGTTTAGATATACGGATAATCCTTAATAAAACACCCAAATGTAATATTAAGGCTAGGATCCAATCACAATATATTATAACCTAGAAGAGGGATGTCGTAATCCAAGTTATAACATATTTGAAAGGTAGGTGAATGACGATTCACCAATTTCCACCATGAAAAAGGGAATATAAATTATTAGGTTTTATTTGGTTTTTAGAAATTCCTAGATTCTTTGAGATTCATTGAACTTTTCAATGACATGTTTCAATCTCAAGTGTGCCCTTCATGTTTTGTGACTAGGATACCGAGGATCACAAAACAAGGTGTGAAGTAACCATGCAAATTACTCGGTACCCTTAATGTTTTTCACTTAATCGTTGTGCCGGTAACCACACACGCTCCTTCCGACCTCATGAAAAACCTTAAGTCACCCTTTGCCTTCCTTGTTAAGTCCAAGTTAGTGTGCCGGTAAACCACACACGCTCCACCAACGACCTAAACAAGGTGCAAAGTGTAATTTCATGGATTAGCATCTTATTCACATTTTTCCTAAAGTAACTATGATTGGGAATTTATAAAACATTTAGTTACTTTATAATAATCATTATACTTTTAATGAGAATTTTTAAGTCATTGTCCTACCCGTTCGGCTAACGACCCTCCACCAGTCAAGCAAGCGGTGGGTGAGAGTGGACACCCATTAAGTTGTCATTTTATAGGCAACAACCTTATACCCACCTTATAGACTAGCTTCGTGAATGAGGCGTACTAGCGGTAAGACGACTTTGATCTTATACATATATATATATATATATATATATATATATATATATATATATATATATATATATATATATATATATATTATTAACTTATAATATTATAAGTATAAGGGTTGGAACTAAAGTTTTAATCAAGACTTTACTTGTTCCAAAACTTGTGGGCAAGTTTTGTAAACTTTCAAGACTTTTCATTTCTTGTAACTTATGACTTAATTAGAGTATTAAAAATGAAGACTCTTCATTTTTCTAACTCTTGTGTTCTTTTAATGGTTTTAATTCAAGTGTGACTCTTGGTTTTCCATAACTTAAGGACAAGTTATGGACTCTGTTAAAACACATTATGATCAAGAATTAAACTACCAAGTAGGTTACAAGTAATTCCTATGATCATCTAAATTCATAAGATCAAGAACATGAATATCCATAACAAAGTTTTCAAGACCATATGAACACATATAATCATGAAAAATTGATATTTGCCATTGTAAATGCATTAGAACAAACATTACACCATCTAAAACAAGTTTTATAACACCAAAACAGTTTAGGGTAATGATTCTAGTCCATTACCAGCAGCAAAAGTTGAAAATCTACATTCTGTGGCTCCTACTCGCCGAGTGCACGAACCTACTCGGCGAGTAGGTTGAAGACACAAATGAACTCGGCGAGTCCCCCCATGGACTCGGCGAGTTCATCAGGCAGATTGCACAAAATCGAATTTTTTCAACTATTTAGCACAAATAACAAACAAACAAGCATAGGCTCTGATACCACTGATGGGTTTTGAGCATTCTAACACTTCCTAAGTGTACATGCAACCCTAATAACCTTGGATCTATGTTCGTCTAATTATCATGCAAAGTTGATTTCCAAGGCTATGATCCTATCTAGCATACATGGGGAACAATTTTAACTTAAATAAAAGATAGAACTACATACCTTGTTGTTGATTTTGATCCATGCAACCTTGTGAGCCTAGCACCCTAAGTGTGATGCCTCAAATGCTACACACAACACCAAATGCTATGTAGTAAACTTGGAGAGAAAGTATAACACTCTAAAAATCGGCTGTAGCCCTCAAGCATGCATGTGTAACCGATTTTGGGAGAAACATGAGCTTTATATAGTGTTGACACATTTAGGGTACACCATGTAAACCCTAATGTGTCATGACTCTTCATTTCCATGACCCATGGGTTTGTAACTCCCATGGAGCCTCCATGGAGCATCCAATGGGTTCAACCCAACTTGATTATCCATGGAGCCTCTTATCCCACTATATAAGTTATGGATGATTTACATAATCAACCCATATATTTAATTAGTTATCTTTTGATCACTTAATTAATTCTAAAATTAATTCTTGATCAAACTAATTAAATAATATTATTAATATATTAATAAACCACAAGTGTTATTTCTCTCATTTAGTCTATCCAATTGCATGGTGCCATGCAACCCAAATGGACCATGCCGGGTCGGGTGAAGTACATACCATAAATAGTTATGGACTTAGACACCTTATCCAACAGTGATCACAACTAGACCTTGCCTTGCCAATAGGGCCTGAGTGACCTTGAACTTGTGGGTTAGGGAGAATAATTGGAGGAGGTGGAGGAAGTGAAGTTCGAAGATATTTAGGAAGATCATAGTTGTCTGAACTTGACATCTTTTGGGAGATATTGAAGATAGTTGATTTAAAGTCCTTTATATAACACCCAACATGAAATATTAAGGCTAGAAACCAATAAAATATTTTATAACTTGGAAGAGGGATGTCGTAATCCAAGTTATAGAATATTTGAAGGTAGGTGAATGACGATTCACCAATTTCCACCATGAAAAACAAACTAATTTATTAGGTTTTAATTGGATTTGAAACTCCTAGATCTTTGAGATTCATCGAACTTTCAATGGCATGTTTCAATCTCGAGTGTGCCCTTCAGGTTTTGTGACTGGGATGCCGAGGATCACAAAACAAGGTGTGAAGTAACCATTGGTACCCTTAAGTGTTTACCCCTCAATCGATGTGCCGGTTAACCACACACGCTCCATTGATACTATGATAAACATTAAGTTACCCTTTGCCTACCTTGTTAAATACGAGTTAGTGTGCCGGTTAACCACACACGCTCCACTAACCGACTTAAATAAAGTGCAAAGTGTAATTTCATGGATTAGCACCTTTTCTTAAGTAACTAAGATTGGGTATTTCTAAAGGTTTAGTTACTTAGTATTTATCATTAATACTTTTAAAGAAGGGAGAATTATAGTCCTTGTCCTACCCGTTTGGCTAACGACCCTCCACCAGTCAAGGAAGCGGTGGGTGAGAGTGGACACCCATTAAAACTGCCATTTTATAGGCAGTAACCTTATACCCCCTTATAGACCGGCTTCATGAATGAGGCCTACTAACGGTAAGACTGACTTTACTCTTGCACACACACACATATATGTATACATATATATATATATATATATATATATATATATATATATATATATAAATATTATTAACTTTTAATATTATAAAGTATAAGGGTTGAATTTTAACTTTTAAAATTCTAAGGGCTAACTTGGAATTAAAGTATTCATAAGAGAAAACTTTTCAAATTCCAAAACTTTAGGGCAAGTTTTGAAACTATTTAAAACTAATTAATTCCATAACTTATGTGTTTAAAGTAGTTTTAATTAAAAGAGTCATCAAGTTCCATAACTTGAGGGCAAGTTATGGAAGACTTTAAACTAATAAAAAAATGTGACTTTTTCTTTATTTTTGTAACTTATGGAACTAATTAAGGTTACACATTTTAATGATTAGTGAAGTGACTCTTGAACCTCCATAACTTGAGGACAAGTTATGGAGTCATAAAACCATTTAATGAGAACAAGACTCTTCATATTTGTAACCATTGCCAAATTTTATGAGTTTGAAGAAACTTTAATGTGACTTTTCATGTAACTTGAGGACAAGTTACACAAACACATTTTAGAATCAATTCTTAGATTAAAATGGATGAAATACACATAATCAATCAACCTTTTCTATTAATCTAAGCAACTCATATGAACATGATAATTGGAATCAAACTTTTTCATGTAATTAGCATAACACTTAAACTAATACAAAACATGAATCTATTGACAATTATCTTTGAAATTGGATTACTATGAACATTACCACATCAAAAATAAGTTTACAAGTCCAAAAACAGCTTAGGGTAATGTTTCTAGTCCAATTCCAGCCAAAACAGTCGAATATATACTGTCTGGGGGTCCAACTCGTCGAGTGCACGAACAAACTCGGCGAGTTGGATGCATTTTGCCTTGGACTTGGCGAGTTCAACAGTGGACTCGGCGAGTCCAGTGCCCAGAATGCCCAAAATTCGACTTTTTCAGCATTTTTCAGCAATTTGCGTCAATTATAATTGAAAACAAGCCTAGGCTCTGATACCACTGTTGGGTTTTGAGTATTCTAACACTCCTATGGTGTACATGCAACCCTATAAACCTTGGATCTATGTTTTCTCTATTATACATGCAAATAAGAAATTTCCAAGGCTTTAATCCTAACTAGCATATTATGAAGCTCTTATACTACAAAGTACTAGTTAGATGACATACCTTTTGATGTAGCTTGATGTCTTCAAGCTTTAAGAGCTTAACCCCAATAGTGTGGAAGCCTCAAGTGGAATCACAAATCACCAAAACACCTTGGAAGACTTTAGAGAATATGGATACTTGGTTCTCTCTAGTGAAATCGGCTAGCCCTCTTAGTGTACCCACACTAGTGCCAATTTCACCAACCAATGACATCGTTATATAGTATGGAGACTAGAGTTAAACCCATGACCTTTCATTTCATATGATCCATGGGTTAAACACTCCATGGACTATCCATGGAAGCTTAGCCCAATCTAAATGAACTTGGCCCATTCCATATATATAAGAGTCCATATTTAATTAGTTCATTTTGATCACTTAATTAATTATAAAATTAATTGTTGATCAATACTAATTAAATAATATGATTAATATTGATATATTAGAACTTATAATATATTAATATAAATCATAAATATACTATTCTCAAAAGACTATCCATATAAATTGTGCCGGTGAAGTGCAACCCAAATTGACCATGCCGGGTCGGGTCAAGTACATACCAAATATAGTTATAGACTTAGACATTAATCCAACACAATTAAGGAAGATATATGCACATTAGATGATGTCCCCCATTCGTGGTTCAAGAATTTAGTCGTTCATAAATTGGTATTACTACAATAAATTGGTTGAAATTAGATGTTGTAAATGGACAAAAACCAGAATTTAGTCGTTCATTAGGACGCCTAATCATGTTGAAATCTCTACAGATAACCTACGATCCAGCAATGGAGTTTTTAAGGTCATTAAGATCTCGATATAATCTTGCCTAGTCTAGGATTAACCTACCATCCATCAATGGAGTTTTTAAGGTCTCTAAGATCCCGCCATACTCTTGTCTAGTGTGGATTGAGGGGCATAAATGTTAATAATAATGATAGGCCTAACCAATCCTTTCCAAGAGCCACATGTTGCAATAAAATAACAAAATTTGAGGGTGTTTAGCAAAAAAAGAATAAGCAGGGATCCCAAATGTCGAGCATACCCCTGACCTACCGGTGAGATTTACATATTCAAACATAAAATTATTGTTTCACCAACATCCATAAATATCAATAATGGAGGAGTCTAAGACCTGAGTTTCTTGAAGACATAGAAAAATGATTTTGTGAGATCTTTTTAGTCTATTCACCCATTGAACCGTATGAGTTTCCCTAATACCACAAATAGTCAGGGAGAGTTATTTATTTATTTATTTATTCTTTGTGTGTGTGTGCGTGTGGGAAAATGGGAATATCTCCATTTTCAACATTCATTACTTCAACAAGTATATGGTTTCCAGCACCGATCTGAAAACCAACATCATAGCCAAGTTTAGAAATGTTCATAATTTCGATAGATGCAGATAAATCAGTTGAAGAGATGCACGGGGAGCCAGATTCAACCATGGTCCTTTTAAGGTCGATTGAGGGTAGATGATCGGTCGGAACGCTGACCGCAGGTGGTGGGTTAGGATTAGGAGCAACTGAGTTGTTATTGCGGGATATGCTGCCATAAGGCGAAAATCTTGGAGGAGAAGATCGTGCTAATTTTCTTCTATTAACCCTCGATTCTTCAAAGTTAAATGCAAAGCGATCATCAAATGGGTTGATATTTAATTTAGATAACTGCTAGATTTGAGAGATATTATTTACATATGGGCCCGTATTAAGAGCAGAGAAGGGAAACATATTAGGCCTAAAAGGGAAACTTGATCCGGCTCATGAATATGATGGTCCCCACATGAGTTATAAACATTATGAGGAATGTTTTAAAAACGGTTTGTTTTTTTGTTGAATCGGTTCCGTGGGTGGTTACCGGTTCGACCGTTGCGACTGCTAGTAGTGGTGTGCATCTTACATCTATCTATCGAACTACTCAATTTGCTATTGAAATCGTCTAATAACACACAATTTCCCAAATCCCCCATTTCTCCATCCGATTGCAAAACCCTTGAATTTCATACGCAGCAGCATCCGATATCAAAATGTCCGACAAAATTCCATTCTATATCCAGGAGGTGATCATCAAAAGGCTTCCTATCGTATCATTGCTTCAATTCATATCCGTCTCACAGCGTTACGCAATCACAACATCTGCTTGTAAGGTACGAAGATAAGGGATTTGACATTGCTGGAAAGTATCTTTCTAGCATATAACAAATGACTTTTGGAGTGGACAATTAAGTAAGATATCTGCAGATTAGATGAAGTTGCTAAAAAGGTATATGTATTTTTTATTAGACATTAATATAATATTGTAAACAATATGTGTAAAATTTTTGTTGGGAGTTGATTAATATGTTTAGTAACCTCAACAGGTTGGCCTAATGGGTAAAGTTTGTGACATGAAATTTTGTTGTTTATGATGTTCTTGCATTTTTTAACTCCACATTCACCTGATTAATCAATTTTGGATGTTCAAGCAAAAAATCAGCCACATTTTCTTCCTAATCCAATTCCCATTTTTTTTTTTTACTTTACCTTCTTCCTCAAGTTTGATTCTGTTTACAACCTCATTCACTTATTCCTTATTTTCAATACCTTAATAGGTTTGTTATTCCACTGGAATCAAGATTTTTGTTGTTCGTTTTCACGTTCATGGAGAATGGGTTCAAATAGTCATCATCAATAATCCTTTTCGACTCTCTTTGACGTAAGCATTCCAATATCCTTTGAATTCTTTATAATATGGTAAACGTTTTGAAAATAATAACAATTATCATTACAAAATAATACATAAGCAATTTGATAAATTGATTTATTTGCAGTTTCAAAATTCATGTTTCTAAGAAAAATATGTTGTTTGGCAGCTAGGAGATACTATTGGATGGAATAGAATTAACCGACAATGAGAGGAACACAAAATGTATTTAGTTTATATATTTGACATCATAATTGAATAAAAAAATATCTTTTTCATAATAAATGCCTAATAAATAATTATATGCTACAATTATTACGTTAATTTAAAAAACATTATATAACTAGATTATAATCCGTGGGAATAATGGTTATAAAAATAAATAATTTTTTATAGTAAAAAGTGATAATTATTAATTAAATATTTTCAATAAATTATTAATTAAAATATTTACATTTTGTCATTTATGTAGAATTATAATAGTTGATTCAAATAAGTATATAAATTATTTTTTTAAGATATGTGAGAAAATTTTATTTTGTAAATTAAAAAAAAAAAAATAATGATATTGTATAAGTAAATGTTAAAATGCTTATAAAAGTGAAACGACCACAATAAAAGAAGGTTTTTATTTGATTACCTTATTTATTGGATTACCTTACAAGATGTATAACATAAAATTGTCAGAAAAAAAAAAAAATTATTAATATAATTAACTCCAGGCATAACCGCTCTCTCATTTTCAGACCTCGGATCTCTCCAACTTCGCATTACAACCACATAAACTCACTATTTATGGTTATATCACGATCGTTTTCATTCTAGTTCTCCTTCCTCCCAGTCCCACGGTCTCCTTCATCACGATTTGAAGATCGCAACCCTCGCCCACGACACCCCTGTATCCTTTTCAACTTCTCCCCACGTTTCTTCAACCCCCACGGTTCAACACATATACCAATTTTCACACACATTACTCTTCTAAATCAATGGAGCTCTGAGGAGCTTTGCTCTAGCTTGGAGAGGCTCAATTTATCCTTCTCTTCACTCTTCCCCTCAACCAACTTTGGTATCATCTCTCTCTATTTGGATTTTTATTTTACATCGAAATTGATGTGTTAAGGTGAGTTTTCTTTTTTCTATTTGAGGTGAGTGAATTCAAAAGAGTAAGGGTTTGGTGTGTTAAAACCGACATCAATGGCTCGTCTCAGTTTCTTTCGTTGTAGTAGTTGTATGAATTGTTAACTCCCTACGTCGTTTGAACAATTAAAGAAAATATCATTCTGATATATGGAAGTTGGAGCTAGATTTTGGCTGTAAAATATTGTTTACAAGTGTAGTTATTTTGAATTCTTAACTTCATATGTCCCTGACCATACAAATTGAACAATTCATGAAGTCATATATACGATGCAAATTGCAATGCTTCACTTTTTGGTGAAATTCCAACCTAATTTATTCGTCCATAACCATTTATTACAAGTTGTTATTTGTAATGATGTTTGACCACAAGATTATCTTGTCATTTTCAGTGCTATTTAGTATATTTCACATAGAATTGAAAACTTTATTGAACTATATATGTAGTCCAACATTAAAAGAGCTTGTGTCCCATGGACACAGTATCTCATAAGTCTTTTTTATCCTTGTTGTTCTGATAAAGTGGTGTCCATTTAAATGATGCTTAAGTGCTTAATAAGTATTTGAGAAAATGACTACACACTTCAGCAAACAAAAGGAAAACATACTCAAGGCAAATTTGTAAAAAAGTTTGATATAAGTCATTAATTATAGAACAACGGAGAATCATTCGGATACTCATAATCTAGTGTTGTTGGTGCTCTTTCTTTAGTGTTTACAGACTTCAAAAGGTGTTAGTGTTCCTTCTTTAAAGGCTTTAAAAGTATGTCCCTCTTCTTTTTTTACTTTCTAAATAGAATTCATCGACATGCTCTTTTAAGTAAATTTTTACCTTCAAAATTCCTAGCACTTTTGATTATATTACTTGAAAATTTCTCTTATCATCTTTGTTCCCAACCCATCTCCACCGAGTTTCCCAAGAAATAGATATTATTAATAATTTTATGTTCATATGCTCTTGAAAAAAAATGATAAACTATCGGATTATGATCATTTGAGGTATCATATCAGTTCACTTTTGATTTACATTCCCAATAGTTAGATCTTCTTAACATTATACTTTCATATTTTATTGAAATTTATGATAAAAGATTTCCAACTTTATTTATGTATAAAATCCTATATCAATCTAATTTGAATTTAGTTTCCATTGGTTTCCCTAAAATCATATCCCTTATCAAATTACATTCACATATTCATGAAATTAATGATACAATTATTGATTGTTTAATGCATACATCTTGTAACCACTATCAAGATTTAATCTTTTTGGGAGATTTCTAGGTAAAAGATCAAGATCAGGAAAGGGTAATTATGTCTTTTTTTCTATAGACAACATAAATGCAATAAAATGGTCAATAGGGTTAAGAATACTACTCTTTACTTGACCCCAATTAGATGACGTTAGGGGAAGTCTATGTTTTTCACTGATTTTAAATTATGACCAATTATGAAAGAGAAAAATGTGTTATTTTTTCGGATATTATTGTAATTGTTTACTCTATGGAAGTAGGAAATAAACGTATCAGTTATATTGCGGGTAGGTTCATTTCAGTATGTTGTATCATAGGTCCCGTACCATATGTCCGGGTACGATGTACCTATTTTCAGATTCAATGTACATGTTTTCAAGTTACAAAATCCCATTTAATATCAATATTTGATTTGTATTCAATATCAATGCGTATTACCAGTTAAAAGAATGCAGAATCATGTTGCAGAAAAATGGATAAACATATAACAGAATGCAGAATTGTAATTTATAAACAGTTAACAACAACAAATTTTAAACAGTTAAAAGCAACATACCAAAACCAAACATGATTCATTAAATTTAAACACTTAACATCAAAACTTACATGCTAGACATCAAAAGACAGAAACACATAACTCAAAAAGAGACACAAATCATTCAATTCCAAAAAAAAATAGGAACATTTGGTCCCTAACATGTCGATCAACCCGCCGCCTCTTTCCTTGTCCATTCTCCACATTTTCTTCATCTCAATTCTCCCAAACCATGTCATCTAATCGTGAACTTGAACTTTCAACATAAGTGCCTTCAGGGTTGATCCCCCACTTTTTGGGTGGACTGGATTTGTATGATTCGTGGAAACGAGATAGAAATCGAATGTTGGAGTGAATGTAAACCAATTTACCGGCTATTTTTTCATTCACTGGTTTCTTTTCAACTTATGAATTTAGCTATACATACTCCAATTCCTTTCCGCAGACGAGCTACTAATACGTGGTGAAAATACCTTCTTTGCCACCAGGTCCAAATCCGGGTTTCGGCTCCATAGGTTGACCACCAATCTGGATCCGTTGTTAAAGCATCCATTTGTGTTTCCTCCATAGAGTAGATACCTTTCTTTATAAAGAATCACTACAAGGATCGTATACTATGCAGACAACAATTTTGAGCTCTGTCCAGACGACTTGTCATTGGTAAAGCCTATAGAGACGACATTTGGTCTGTAAAAAGTCGTCGGTATAGGTCCGTCGCTAAAAGTCGAAAATGTCATCGGTACAGGTGTCGTCGGTATAGCATAGTCAGTCCAGACGACATGTCGTCTGGAAAGGGTCGTCGGGATTGATTTTCGAGGAAATTAGAAAAAAAGTTTTATTCGCACCCTATAGAGACGACTTGTCGTCAATAAAAGTGTGACGCTATAGAGACGATATGTCGTTTGGATAAGTGAGAGCTATAGAGACGACTTGTCATTTGGAAAAATGAAAACCGTTTTGACAGTTGGAAAGCTATACCGACGACATCTCGTCTCTATAGCCATTTTTTATATATATCATCCACCAGTTTTGTTATATATACCATTTAAAAAGAATCCACAAGGGATATTTTCAAAATAATATAAACATAAGATAACATATCATTAAAATCCAAAAGCACTTAATAAACATAACATACAATTCAAATTCTACTACATAACAAAATAACAAAAAAAATAAGTTTTTAACAAACATTGTTGTCATTACCATTCTAGTTTTCCTCCTCCTCCTCATCATCACCACCATCATAAACATCATCAAACAAAATAACAAAAAAAACAAGTTTTTAACAAACATTGTTGTCATTACGATTCTAGTTCTCCTCCTCCTCCTCATCATGATCATCATCATCATCACCACCATGATCAACATCATCATCATCATCCTCCGCGAGTTCATTTGATGTTTCAAGGTTATTTTGTGGAACCATATTAGGATTAAACTGGAATTGTGGCATTGGTTGTGGTTGGAAGTTTGGAATGAAAGACGCGAAAGTGTTATTAAACATTTGGTTCATTTGTTGCATTTGTTGCTACATGAATTGAATTTGTTGGGATAATACAACAGCTTGGGGATTATCTAAAGATTGGGATGTGGAAGCTTTGGAACCCTTAGTATGTTCATTTGGAAATAAATTATTGTTGGTGCTTGGTTTCCTTCCAATTCCGTGAATATGCCCACGTCTCTCACCGAGGGCACGAGCGAGGCATTGTTCTTCATTTAACTTTTCGTTCTCCCCGAGTTGTGATTGCATCACCATCTTCTCCCGTTGAATGTTTTCCTAAGATAAAGAAAACAATAAAAGTATATTAATTAAAAAAATACCTAAATTTATACACTAAAATAATAATAGTATACCTTAAACTAACTAAAATAATAATAACATATTTATCAAACAACTTATTAACTTTTTTATTACTTACCCAAACTACTTCTACTTGTGGTGTACAC
This sequence comes from Lactuca saligna, assembly GCF_052625555.1. NCBI lineage: Eukaryota > Viridiplantae > Streptophyta > Magnoliopsida > Asterales > Asteraceae > Lactuca > Lactuca saligna. Next base: position 15,347,981 of record NC_136418.1, on the reverse strand, counting down.
CATCCCTGACTTTCTTTAAATCGCATCTCTCTCCAACCGTCGATATGTTGCGGGTCTTCTCCTCTTTCTCTCTATAATAAGCCAAAAACAATTAATATATTTACATAAATGTTAATAAATGTTTTATAAAATACAAATAAATTTAGTTACCTCCTCACGTCGTCTATCTGCATATGTTCTACTTCCATGAGAACTCGTAATTTGAAGTTTGGGCCTGCTTTCTTTACCTTCATTGCACTGCTTCCTATAACCCTCATCTAAAAAAAGAAGATCGATCATGTTATTCCAAGCTTCTGATGGGTTTTAGCCATAAGAACTTTCCTATGTGCGCATGCAAAACCCTAATGCTCGGATCTAGGCTTTGTAATTAAACATGCTTTGAATCCAAGACTTCTAATGCCTAATTAGGTTAAATAACAACATTGAAATAGATCTACAACCATACCTTTGAATTCCTTGTTGATCTTGTTGTCTTGGAGCTTCTAGAGTCACAAATGTCACTCCTCTAATGGCTTACAAACACCAATAGCAAGAAAGATGATTTAGGACAGAGGAGAGGGGAGGAATTCGGCCAGAGTGTATCTACTTTAGATGGTCTATCGAATTCCCTCACCCCTAGGGTCTATTTATACTTGTAGACTCCTTAACGATAACAGCTTTAACCCTAATTGGATAACTTAGACTTTAAGTTAATCCATATCCTTTCCTTGATAACCCTATGGACGATTTTTTGGCTTATCCAAGCCCTAGAAATCGTCCATCCTATCTTGGATAAGGATTTATAGTCTAAAGTGTAACTATCAAACAATTGACAGTTTATACCTTCTTATTTAATTAATCTCTTTAAGTCACCAAATTAATTCCAATTAATCTATGACTTATATTAATCAAATAACCATATATTATTCCTTATAATATTTACTCTCTCTTAACAAATCATCCATCAAGTTGCTATGGTGAAGGCAACCCAAAAGGACCATGCACAACCGGGTCAAATACTTGCCTAATATAGTTGCAGCCTTAAACACTATTCCAACAGTCTCCCACTTGGATAAGTCTAGTAACTATACAAGTACAATTCGGTTTGCAATCGTAGCTCTCAAAGACGCTATCAAACTCTGATCTAATCAATCTTGTCCTTTAGATAAGGAATCGTACAGTCCTCTGTTAGATATCATGCTGACAATCCTATGGAATGGTTAGTCTAGCATTTGATTTCTCGATCTCCGATTTATTCGACATAGAACCTAATCAAACACATCAATTCAGTTCTGACCGGGCCCGGCACATAAGTCAAATCAAATCATCGAGCGGTCAAGATATCGCTTTTACCTTTTTGATAAAAGTTATAGATAAACTTCGACTTATATGCATTTACTTATTCATTAACCAACTATACACAACAATACGTTTTATAACACCGAGTTACTGATGCGTTTTCGCATTATCAATGTACAATCAATCAACAAATAATAAACCATATATCTAGGTTTTAAGACTATATGATATTATCGTCTTGCGATCACCTTTTATATCGTATTCAATATAGTGATTCCAGCAAGCACGGGTTTGTTCCAATGCTCAAAACCAGTTCATAAGCACTCATGAACGTTGCAGCAACCCTTTGCTATGTCTAACACCATTTAGACAATCTACACACCAATTCATGACAATCTTCATTCATATCTACTTCCAACATATGAACCATTGTGGACAATTTGAACAATTCGATTATTCCTCATAAATTCAATTATTCTGGAAGTCAAAACATGCAAAGTGAAACAATAGTTAAACGATTAACATAAGACAGTAACATTACTCATAAATAAAACTCCTTTATTTAATCGCCAAATGTTAATTACATTTATCTATTATACGTTTCTAATACTATCTAATCTATACTAATATCATCCTTCAGCCCAATACTCCTAGCATGATGCAAGTGCTTAACCCTACTCAGTCCCTTCGTAAGCGGATCTGCTGGGTTATCTTCTGATGATATCCTCTTAACTATGAGTTGTCCTTCTTCTACACGATGTCTAATGAAGTGATATTTTCTGTCGATATGTCTTGATCTACCATGATCCCTCGGTTCCTTGGTCAAGGGCTCAAGGCAACCGCACCTTCGTTATCACAGAAAATCTCCATGGGCTCCTTTATGGCAGGCACAACTCCAAGATCACCGATGAAGTTCTTTAGCCATATTGCCTCCTTCGACGCTTCGCTCGTTGTGATGTACTCTGATTCGCACGTTGAATCAGCTACGGTTTCTTGCTTGGAACTCTTCCAAGTTACTGCTCCTCCATTAGGGTAAAGACCCAGACCGACTGCGAACGGTAGTTGTCCGTATCGGTCTGAAAACTAGCATCACTATACCCTCGCACCTTCAATTCATCACTCCCTCCAAGGACTAAGAACCATTCTTTCTTCCTCCGAAGGTACTTAAGGATGTTCTTTACCGCAATCCAATGTGCTTTGCCAGGGTTCCCTTGATATCTGCTAACCATGCTCAAAGCGAAGGCTACATCAGGGCGAGTACAAGTCATAGCGTACATGATTGAGCCAACTGCGGAAGCGTACGGTACTCGGCTCATTTCTGCTATTTCAGCTTCAGTACTCGGACTTTGAGTCTTACTCAACTTGGCATTTCCTTGTATCGGTAGTTCTCCCTTCTTTGAGTTTTCCATACTAAAACATTTTAGTACCTTCTCTAAGTAAGTATTCTGACTAAGTCCACTTAGTCTCTTACTTCTTTCTCTTACTATCCTTATTCCCAAAATGTAAGAAGCCTCTCCGAGGTCCTTCATAGCGAAACACTTCCCGAGCCAGGACTTGACTTCCTGCAGATTTGGGATGTCGTTTCCTATGAGTAATATGTCATCGACATATAGAACGAGGAAGCTTACTATACTCCCACTGGCTTTGACATATACACAAGATTCGTCTTCACTTCGTACAAATCCAAACTCTTTGACTTTCTCATCGAAGCAAAGATTCCATCTACGAGACGCTTGCTTAAGTCCATAAATGGACTTCTCAAGCTTACACACTCTATTTGGATGCTTCGGATTCACAAACCCCTCTGGCTGATCCATGTAAACATCCTCAGCCAACTTTCCGTTAAGGAAGGCGGTCTTGACATCCATTTGACAAATTTCATAGTCATGATATGCGGCAATTGCTAGCATCACTCTAATAGATTTAATCTTCGCAACTGGTGAGAAGGTCTCATCATAGTCAACTCCTGGAGTTTGAGTAAATCCCTTCGCAACCAATCGCGCTTTATACGTGTGTACGTTTCCATCCACATCGGTCTTCTTCTTGAAGATCCATTTGCACCCAACGGTCTTACGTCCGGGCACATAATCAACCAAATTCCAAACTTGGTTATCATACATGGATTGGATCTCGCTATCCATTGCCTCTTTCCATTTTGCAGACTCCGGGCCTGCCATGGCTTCCTTATAGCTATTAGGTTCATCAAGATCTACTAGTGTACCATCACTAATATACGTATCCCCTTCGGTAGTAATATGAAAACCATAAAACTCGGGATGAACTCTAACTCTATCGGAACGTCTAAGAGGTAAGGACTCGTCAATCGGTTCAACCGGAGTTTCCTCCTCGGGTTGAGTGCCAGCGGTAGAGGTTCCTTCATCTATCGACTCTTGAATCTCTTCAAGTTCGATTTGCCTCCCACTGTCTCCTTGGCTTATGAGTTCTCGCTCTCGTAAAACTCCTCTCCTCGCAACAAAGACAACGTTGTCCTTCGGTCTATAGAAGAGATATCCAAAGGATGTTTGCGGGTAGCCGGTGAAAATAGATCGCTCACTTCGAGGTTCAAGCTTGTCGTGAGTCTCTCGTCTTACGAAAGCCTCGCAACCCCAAACCTTGATGTGTGCCAACAAGGGAGCTTTTCCTATCTACATCTCGTGAGGTGTTTTGGCAACCTTCTTAGTAGGGACTCGGTTAAGGATATGGGCAGCAGTCTCTAAGGCATACCCCCAAAAGAAGATAGGTAGTGAAGCACGACTCATCATAGAGCGAACCATATCCAATAAGGTTCGATTTCGCCTTTCTGCCACACCATTCAACTGCGTTGTCCTAGGAGGTGTCAATTGCGAAACTATTCCACACTCCTTGAGATGATCGTGGAATTCAAGACTTAGGTACTCTCCTCCACGATCAGATCGAAGCATCTTGATTTTCCTGCCCAATTGATTCTCCACTTCATTCTTGAACTCTTTGAACTTTTCAAAGGTTTCTGACTTTTGTTTGATTAAATAGATATACCCATATCTACTATAATCATCGGTAAAAGTCACATAGAAGCGGTTCCCATCCTTCGTGGTTGATCTAAAGGGTCCACATACATCGGTATGTATTAGGTCCAATAGCCCCTCACCCCTTTCACAAGTATTTGTGAAGGGTGACTTAGTCATCTTTCCAAGTAAACAAGACTCGCATGTGTCATCTTCCCTAAGGTCAAATGACTCCAACACTCCATCCTTTTGGAGTTGGGCTATGCGTTTCTTGTTGACATGTCCAAGACGGCAATGCCACAAGGATGCTTTATCCATACTAGTGGAAGAATCAATATTCAAAACATCATTTCCTAAGTTATCAACAATCATAATAGTTTCATATATTCCATTACACGGTATAGCTTCAAAGTAAAAGACACTATTTAGATAAGCCAAAATAGAACCATTCTCATTATTAAAAGAAAATCTAAATCCTTGTCTATATAAACCATGAAATGAAATGATGTTTCTAGCCATTTCTGGTGAATAGCAACAATTGTTCAAATCTAAACATAAATTATTCCTAAGCACTAAAGAATAAACTCCAATCTTGGTAACAGGCGATGATCTTCTGTTCCCCATGATTAGATTGATCCTTCCTTGCTCCACATCCCTACCTCTTCTTAGTCCCTGCACATTTGAACAAATGTGATAACCACAATCGGTGTCAAGAACCCAAGAAATAGCATGATTAGAATCGTTAGATTTAATTGTGTATATACCTGCGAAAGATGGCTTGATCTTTCCTTCTTTGATTGCTTGCAGGTATTCTGGGCAGCTTCTCTTCCAATGTCCTATCTTGTGGCAGTGGTGGCAGTCTGCCTCCTTCGGGTTAGGACAGGGCTTAGTGGGATCAACTTTGGTCCCACTAGAAGAGGCACCATCTCGGGCTTTAACCTTGCGATAGTTCTTCGATGAAGCCTTCCTCTTCTTTCCCTTTCCTTGACCAATTGCCAAGACAGGAGCAGCAGACGGATTGGGAGTAGGTGCAACAGAGTTGTCTTTGAAGTTGCTCTCAGCGACCCTCAAAAGACCTTGGAGTTTGCTTAGGGTGACCTCCTCTTTGTTCATGTGGTAGGTCATCCTAAATTGGTTGTACATCGGAGGCAAAGAGTTAAGCACCATGTCGATCGCCAAGTCTTCCCCAAAGTCAACATTTAACTTGCGAAGGCGATCGACATACCTTTGCATCTTTTGCAGGTGCACGGTAAGAGATTCTCCATGACCCATCTTAGCGGAAATCATGTTAGTGAAAATCTCATAACGCTCTTGTCTCGCGTTTTGGTGGTATCTCTCCAATAAGTCTTGATGCATCTCGTATGGGTACATGTCCTCGTAGGACTTTTGGAATTCAAAGTGCATGGTGGCAATCATGATGCAATGTACCTTCGTTGCATCTCGCTCATGATTCTCAAAAGCAGTGATTTCGGCCGGAGTAGCGATTACGGGGTTGATCTTCTCAAGCTTTTCATCGAGGACATACTCCTTATCCTCATAGCGAGCAATGGTGCGAATGTATCTTATCCATTCGCTAAAGTTCGTTCCATCGAAGGTGACCTTTTGGCAAAGGCTCATTAACGTGAAAGAACTAGCAGCAGTGTTGTTTGCGTTCGACATCTATAGAAAGGACAAAGATAGATTAGAATAAGAATCCCTAATTATCACCCAATAAGAAAAATTAGGGTTAGGATCCAACAATAACATTTACATATTAGAAAAGGGATGTCGTAATCTAACAAGAAAATAAATTGAAGGTAAGTGAATGACGATTCACTAATTCTCCATTACAAAACCTAAACTATTAGTCCTAATTGTATTGAGAATTCCTAGGTTCGGATGAGATTCATTGAAACTATTCAATGGCATGTTTAAATCTCGATATGCCCCTCTTGTTTGTGATTGAGATACCGAGGATCACAAAGCGGGTGTGAATTACCATGCAAATTCACATGGTGCCTTTATTGTAACGATCACCTATTCGATGTGCCGGTAAACCACACACGCTCCATCGGACTATGATAAACAATGAATCACCCTTTTCCAGCTTTGCTTAGAACCAATTAGTGTGCCGGTAAACCACACACGCTCCACTAACTTCTTAGCAAGGGTGCAAAGTGTAATTTCATGGGATTGCATCAATTCACTTTTCCTAAAGTAACTAAGATTGGGAAATTTTTAAAACGTGTAGCTACTTTGTATTACTTATTATACTTTTAATGAGAGGACGAGGTTGCCCTATCCTACCCGTTCGGCTAACGACCCTCCACCAATCAAGCAAGCGGTGGGTGTGAGTGTACACCCATTAAGCGTCATTTTATAGGCTGCAACCTTATACCCACCTTATAGATCGGCTTCGTGAATGAGGCCTACTAACGGTAAGACTAGCATTTAGTTATACATATATATATATATATATATATATATATATATATATATATATATATATATATATTATTCTAGTAATATCATATTAGTATAAGGTTGTGTTTTAAACCTTTTAAAACGTAGGGTTTGAAATTTAAGTTGTCTAAATTAAAACTTTTAATCACACATATAAATTTCAAAATGTGAGGGCAAGTTTTAAACATTTAAAACATGGTGGATCAAATAACAAATAATTCCAATTAACAATTAATATCCTAATTATCTATATTTGATTTATCCAAGATTTCTTTTAAGATAATTACCAAAATAATCAAAATAATTAATTACTTATCATATAAGGAAATTAAATATTTTATTAGATGATAAATATCTTTAATTAGATCAAGATTATAGTCATATATATCAAAAAATCGGATTAGGGTTGATCTAATATGATTAAGGTAAGTTTCCATAAGAGAAACATGAAAAAATCCCGGTTTTGGCAAATACTGACGCCCGGACTCGCCGAGTACACAAAGGGACTCACCGAGTCAGGGCAACTCGCCGAGTCCACTTTGGAACTCGACGAGTCCATGACTCAGAAAGCAAAAAATCGAATTTTGCAGGTTTGTTTCAGTTAATCAAACAACAATTTAAAGAAAACCAAGCTAGGCTCTGATACCACTGATGGCTTTTAGCAATAAGAACTTTCCTATGTCCGCATGCAAAACCCTAATGCTCGGATCTAGGCTTTCTAATTAAACATGCTTTGAATCCAAGACTTCTAATGCCTAATTAGGTTAAATAACAACATTGAAATAGATCTAGAACCATACCTTTGAATTCCTTGTTGATCTTGTTGTCTTGGAGCTTCTAGAGTCACAAATGTCACTCCTCTAATGGCTTACAAACACCAATAGCAAGAAAGATGATTTAGGAGAGAGGAGAGGGGAGGAATTCGGCCAGAGTGTATCTACTTTAGATGGTCTATCGAATTCCCTCACCCCTAGGGTCTATTTATACTTGTAGACTCCTTAACGATTACAACTTTAAGTTAATCCATATCCTTTCCTTGATAACCCTATGGATGATTTTTGGCTTATCCAAGCCCTAGAAATCGTCCATCCTATCTTGGATAAGGATTTATAGTCTAAAGTGTAACTATCAAACAATTGACAGTTTATACCTTCTTATTTAATTAATCTCTTTAAGTCACCAAATTAATTCCAATTAATCTATGACTTATATTAATCAAATAACCATATATTATTCCTTATAATATTTACTCTCTCTTAACAAATCATCCATCAAGTTGCTATGGTGAAGGCAACCCAAAAGGACCATGCACAACCGGGTCAAATACTTGCCTAATATAGTTGCAGCCTTAGACACTATTCCAACAGCTTCCTCATCCATATCATCCGGTGAAGTTTGTCTTGCACCTTCCACATCATCATATCCACCAACACTATCAAAATAATCTTTCACGTCATGTTTGTGCTGTTTATAAGCGCTTTGGCAGTCGCTATGTATAGTCCCTCGAACGGCTTCCCACAGATTTGTACCCCGATACATATCAAGATCAAAATATGTCTGCAATAAAAAACAAATTTAATTAGTAAAAAAACATTTAAAAAGTATAAAATTTTTCACATATAAAAAGTATTTTGTACTTACTTCAATTTCAGGATACATAGCTTCATAGTAATGGAAAGGAACATGTCTCCAATTCCTATAATGGAGTGGTACATGATTTGCCACAAAGTTTGAGATAAACCTTGTCAACATTTTTCCATTTGTATTTATGAATCTATAGGTCCCCCCGACGCTATCAATTTCCACAGGTAAAGGTTGACCGCTGTGCTTGAACTTTTTTCGCATATTTAAGCATCTTCCTTTTCCACGCCAACATGTCGAGTTTGCTACATTGACACATAGAACTAAAAATTTAGAAATTTAAAACTTTAAAAATATATCCAATATATTTAAGAAATTCATGTAACTTACAAGATTGAAAACCCGTCGGTATCTTGCCTGCACGCTCATGTGGAGGTCGTTCCCCGCCGTCTCCTCCATGCCTTCGCAACATGTGTAGCCATCTGTTTAACAAATATTAGAAAATATACTAAACATAATTTTAAAAAAAATAATAAAAAATTTTAAGCAATTAAAATGTATAACAACCGTATCATACCATCAATCAGAATCATCACTAGAACAATATACATGTACAACATCATCATTAATAAATTTGTCATCGTTTATGAAAACGTCATCATTATCTGAAGAGTACATATCACCACCATCATCATCATTATTAAAGAAACTATCATCGTTTAAAGTAGGAGCCACACTTGATTCACCATCATCATTATTATCTAAAAAGTACATATCATCACCGTCAACAGAGTATGTATCATCATCATCATCATCACCTAAATCGATAGCCAAGGGAAAATCATTTGATAGAGTGTCATTCACCACATCTATCTCATTAACACCAATACATGGATGATCCCAAAGTTTTCGATGATGAACATCTTCCACAACTCTCCAATTATTGTTTCGAGTAGGATCTTGGAGATAAAACACTTGTTTAGCTTGAGTGGCTAAGATGTATTGTTCATCGTCATACCATGTTTTACTGACATACCATTCATGACTAGTATCGATAACAACCATATTCTTTTTACTAATTAAACGTCCATTATCTAATGACGCATTGAACCATTTACCATGAAAAAGTACAACTGAATAACCATGTAAATATTGCAACTCTATGATGTCCACCAATTGACCATAGAATGGTGTACATATCCATGTAAATATTGCAACTCTTTCATACATATCCATGGTGGTGTATTGTAGGTAGTTAATATAACCGGCCAAGTACTATAAGTACTATTAAAGTTGCCGAATGGATTAAATCCATCAGCAGCCAAACCTAGACGAACATTTCTAGGTTCTTTAGCAAACTATGGATATCATTGATTAAAATCTTGCCATGACTTCCCATCAACCGGTTGATACATCATACCATCTATTGAGTGTCCACTATTACGCCAATTCATATCTTTAGCTGTGAATCTGGAGCTATACATTCGTCGAAGTCTTGGAGTCAAAGGAAAGTATTGCAACACTTTTTGTGGTACTTTCTTCCCCTTTGTAGTTGTGTCCACCCATCTACTCTCCTTACAAATCGGGCAATTTTGCATGGAACCGTTCTCCATCCAAAACAAAGCACAATCATTTTTGCAAGCGTGGATTGATTGATATCCTAACGCTATCTTTCTCAACTTCTTTTTATCTTCATAGTGTGAAGCTGGAATCTTGCTCTTCGGGAAAGCAACTCTAAGTAACTCTACAAGTTGATCAAACGAACTATTTGTCCATCTATTGATCACTTTAATATGCAACAACTTTGCCAAAAAGTTTAAGGCAGACATATCGCTACATTCAGGGTATAACTTCGTATTCAGCTCCTCAAACAAATCATCAAATTCTGGGTCTATACCTCGTCGCTCCTCGTCTATATTTTCTTCATTTGTATTTTGTTCGGCCATAACATCATCAATTACATCAAACATCTCATTACTTATGGGTGTGTTTGTTTTTGGATTCGAATTGTAGCTTAAATCGGAAGTACCAAAATGTTTCTCACCGTGATAAATCCACGTAATATGTGTTTCTAGAAACCCAATGTCATTTAAGTGGGCATAAACTGTAGGCAAAACATGTCGCTACGAATTCACACACGTTTTACACGGGCAACGCACTATTCCTTTAGAGTTGACATGTTTCTCGACAATCTTCATAAAGTTTTTAAGACCTTCCAAGTATTTTAAAGACATTCGGTTCTCTCTAATCCAACTCTTATCGATCGTCATCGCTGTTTCACTTTTAAAAATTATATTATATATGTAGTTATTGAAAGTTAGATTGTATTTGTGCTAGATAAATAAATATATACCCGAGAATGGATAGAGTATTCTCAAGTATATAAAAAAAATATATACTCGAGAAGTAGAAATTAGATTAATTGGATAGAGTATTCACAATGGTTATGAAGAAGAACCTTAAACTAAAAATCAATGATTCAACGTGTCCTAATAAGAAAATCATATTAATTTGATTTTATATTTAATTTAATTTAATTTTAATATTAATATTAATTTGATTTTAAAACTAATTTAATTTGATTTTAATTAATTCACATTTACTTCATAATTATTTTTAAATTACTAAAAGTATGTTGCTATTAATAACCTAATTAAGCTAAAGCCATAATGACCAACATTAAGTCACTAACAAAATTGAACGCTTTGAAACCATATTAAGCACTTTACAATTCAAACAATATCGTATAATTACATCAAATAACTCAAGACAATACTTTTTAAGGTAATGTGTGACATCCCCAAAATCACAGCTAGAAAAGACCGATTTTCATTAATGCTTTTATAATAATTTTCATTAATGCTTTTATAATAATTTCAGAGTAAATCCTTTTGATTTCAGAGTAAATCCTTTTATAATAATTTCAGAGTAAATCCTTTTGATGAGGCACACCCACATAACACGTATTTCATAGAAAACAAATCAGATCTATGAGATAGAAGAGAGTGAACATACATTCACACACATAACAACAAAATTATACACATAACACGTATTTCGTATAAAATACTTCATAATTATGCATTAGAAGAAAGTAACTACACACTCACTTGATCAGAAGATGATCGGACAGCACTGCGGCTTGCAGAAGTAGAAATCCTCAGTAGATCTGGAAGATCTCCATAAAAATCAAACTTCTCGCGGGCAGAGTTTCGGCTCGGGAATCGCACTTCTCGGGATCTGCGGGGCTTCGAAACTTGCTTCGGGGCTCGGGAATATTTCCGGGGCTTCGGGGTACTTCTGGAACGCAAAACGATGCAAAACAGGAGAAAGAAGAGAGAAAAATAGCAAATGAGTCGGCTGCCCTCGCATCCTATTTATAGGAGGCTGGAGCCTCGGAGTACGCGGGGTGTACTGCCTCAGAAACGTCATTGCTTACGTATCCGAAGACTCGATTGCGAGGCGGTGCATGCATCGGGGTACGCGGGGCGTACGCTAGTACGTGGGGCGTACTTCTGATGAGTCTGATGACTCGTCTTCGGATAATGCCCGGATTTAATAATTAAATTTAATTATTAATTCTTTAATAAACTTCGAAAATTCATATCTTCTTCATACGAACTCCGTTTTCGATGTTCTTTATATCTATGCGTAGGTGAGACTACGCTCTACAACTTTCGTTTAGACTCCATCGGCTAATTTTGACTTTATTTTTATTATTTATTTTTAATAGGCCGGGATAGAAAATTTCGTTATAAATTCATAACTTCTTCGTTTGACGTCCGTTCTCGCCTAACTTTTTATCGCTTCGATACCAACAACGAGATCTTCGATTCTCGTTTAGATTGCTTCGGCTAAAAACCGCTCAATCTCAAATCGAGTATTTCAGGCTGCATACCGCTAAGTCGAAACTTTAGAAACTCATAACTTCCTCATACAAAGTCGGATTTGGGCGTTCTATATATATTCAGAAACCTCATTTCAACTACTACAATATTATCCAAAGATATCAAGTTTATTTTACACTTAAATTTTGACGCTTATTTTTATTCTTAATTAATCAAACCACATAATTAAGCAATTAAACACAAAACACATAATACTCAAATAATACACTCTTATTATTTCAAAACGGGTTACAAAGGTTAACCTAGACTATTACATTGCTAAAAATGGCAAGCCTGGAAACATAGGCGTTACATAATGTTTCTAGCTTAACATAATGTATACATGAAGTTTGTTTGCTAGTTCTATAAGGTTGCACATAAACTCAAATTGTAAAGATCTTATAGCCTTCTATCATCACTTTTACTTGTAAATAAGTAAAATATATAACATTGTATGCACATAGAAAACAAAATGTGGCCAATATATAACGTTGTATGCACTTAGAAAGCAAAAAAGCAAAATGTGGCCTTATACCCTCTTTTCACATATTTAACATTTAGACATTTAAGATTTATGGAGCATTATGGTGCATAAAAAAATGCATATACATATCATGATTTATTGAAAAAAAAAACGTCATTGTGGACTGTGGTATTTAACAGCAAAAGGAAATCAATATATTAACCTCAAAATCGGTGTTAGATTTTGGTTAATCACTGGAAACCCTTTTCTATGGAGCACTTGAACCTTTTGCTGGCCAATAGATAAATGGGGCTTAGATTTAGGGCTCCAAATTATTACAAATCAAACACAAGTTATCACAAATTAAGAAGCAATGAAGGACCAAAACACTTTACCTTTATGGTAGCCGACGAATTCGAGTTGGAAGCACCTTGCGATCGCCGACGAGCTTGAGAGAAAAAAGGATCGGTTCTCGACTGCAAACAGAAAGCTGAAATGGGGTTTTGTTATAGGGAACACTATACAGACGACATGTCGTCTGTATAGGTAGCCCAATATGTCGTCGTTTCGCTTAACGTGATTAATAAATAAAAGAAAATAAAAAAAACATTTCACGCGGATCGGTCGCACCTTTCCAGACGACATGTCGTCTCTATAGCACAAGAAATGACATCGTTTTCCAGTTTCTCTAACAAGGGCAATAAATAAATCTAAATTAATTTTAAATCACCCTATACCGACGACATGTCATCGGTACAGGATGACAAAAACGGTGGCGTTTTGACTTGCTGCTACAAGAAATTAAAATAAATCGAAATTATTTATTTAGACACTTTTCCAGACCACATTTTGTTTGTAAATATTTTCGATATACCGCCAAAAATTTCACATTTCCTGCCGAGTTTATACAGACGACATGTCGTCTCTATAGCTCTTCTGGTCAAAGGAAGGGAGTCAACGTTTGAAAACCCTTTACGGACGACATGTCGTCTGGATAGGTCGACTTTTGGCGATGACATGTGTCGTCTGGATAGGAGTCGTCTGCATAGCACAAGATTCTTGTAGTGAATGTTATGAATTGATCTCATAAAAATTGTCCCTCCTCTTCATTTTCAGAAAATCTATCGAAGGATTCCATGACACCTTGCATAACCTCTTTGTCTAGATTTAGTGGGTTCCTTTGCATACCACCAGGTGCCATGTTTTGAAAATATTACATATCATCAAATCGTGGGTTTAATGTGAACCCCAACCAATGTAGTGGGATATTCATCTTCTCCCACCTAGTTAAAATTATTTTCTCTACTTGTGGGTAACAGGTAACACAAGTACTTTCTTGCATCATGTCTTTGATTTCACCCATCATATTATCCATTCTTTCATAAATCTCACCAATATCCACGAATATCAACAAAGGAAGAGTCTAAGACCCGAGTTTCCTGAAGACATAGAAAAATGATTTGTGAGATGTTTTTAATCTATTCTCCCAATGAACCATACGAGATGCCCTGATAAAACAAATATTCAGGGAGTGTTTTTTTTTTTTGTGTGTGTGTGTGAAATGGGAATATCTCCATTTTCACCATTCATTATTTCAGCAAGTATATGGTTTCCAGCACCGATTTGAAATCCAACATCATAGCCAAGTTTAGAAATGTTCATCATTTCGATAGATGCAGATAACTCAGACGAAAAGATGCATGGGGAACCAGATTTAACCATGGTCCTTTTAAGGTCGATTGAGGGTAGATGATCGATAGGAATGCTGACTGTAGGTGGTGTGTTAGGACTAGCAGCAACTGAATTCTTATTTCGGGATACGCTGCCTTAAGGAGAAAATCTTCGAGGAGAAGATCGTGCTAATTTTCTTCTCTTAACCCTCGATTCTTCAAAGTTAAATGCAGAGTGATCATCAAAGGGATTGAGATTTAGTTTAGAAAATTACTAGATTTTAGAGATATTATTTACATATGGGCTCGTATTAAGAGCAGAGAAGACAAACATATTAGGCGTAAAAGGGAAACTTGCTCCGGCTCATGAATATGATGGTCCCCACATGAGTTACATACATTAGGAAGCAATATTTTAAAACCGGTTTTTAGTTGAATCGGTTCCGTGGTTGGTTCCCAGTTCGACCGTTGCGACCTCTAGTAGTGGTGTGCATCTTACGTGTATCTATCGAACTACTCAATTTTCTTTTGAAATCATCTAATAACACACAATTTCCCAAGTCCCCCTTCCTCCATCCGATTGCAAAACCCTAGAATTTCATACGCAGCAGTATCCGGAATCAAAATGTTCGACATAATTCCTTTCCATATCCAAGAGCTGATCATCAAAAGGCTTCCTATCGTATCATTGCTTCAGTTCAGATCCGTCTCGAAAACACGGAAATCTTTGATCGACACCTCTAATTTTATCGCTGCTCACAGCGTTACTGAGTCGCAGCATCTCCTTATAAGGTATGAAGATAAGGAATCTGACACTGTTGGAAAGTATCTTTCTTTCCCAGATGATGACACTTTCCCTCACCAGAGGTTTGTTCATACCCTTCCTCATGCCATTAAACTACTCAAAAATGCAAATATAGTCGGTAGTTCTTTGGGGTTATTTTGTTTCCATGTTATAACTTGGGAATGGAGATGGTTGTTCTTTGGAATCCTTCGATTAGAAACTCAATCGCTGTTCCTATGCCTAACAAGTTTAATCTGGATCCTGAAACTAATCTTTGTTTTGGGGTTTCCCCTGTGACTACTGACCCTAAAATAGTAGAGATCACACAATTTCACAAAACTAGCTACCATTGTGATGCTAATGTTTACACTGTGAGCTCAGGCAATTGGAGAAATCTATCTAACAATCTTCCTGGTAAGCCATTTCGTATCTTTTGGCCTCAGGTTGTTGTTGATAGGTTTATTTATTGGTGTGCTTTTGACCCTATGAATGTAGATAGTGAGTTACGGAATCATAATTTTATAATGTCATTTGACATAACTAATGAGAGTTTTGGAGTGGTAGAACTCCCAGATAGTTTAAGGCGCCACTCTCCAAAACAATTGTGTATTTCTAAGGTAAGGGAGTCTCTTGTCCTGCTTGAATATGATAGCTATCACAAACGTGCTTGTAGTGTATGGATGATAGAGAATGCTGTTGAGAAATCATTTACAAAGAGATTTACTGTTGAGGCACCACATTATTGGTCAATGTCAATAACAACACTTGGATTTAGGAAGAATGGTAAACCTATAGTGAAAGTGGAAAATGCTCATATGTGTTATGAACAGGGTGCACTTATGGTGTATGAGCCCAATATTGAATGCTTCAAATATCATGGGATGTATGGAAAACCTGGAACATTCTTTGTGCATTCCTACATAGAAACACTAGTTTTGATAGGTCAATCTGATCGCAATATTAAGGTTGAAGATGATGTCTAGCATATAACAAATGACATTCGGAATGGACAATTAAGTAACATATCTGCGGATTAGATGAAGTTGATAAAAAGGTATATGTATTTCTTATTAGAAGTTAATATAATATTGTAAACAATATGCGTAAAATTTTTGTTGGGAGTTGATTAATATGTTTAGTAGCCTCAACAGGTTGGCCTAATGGGTAAGGTTTGTGACGTGAAATTTTGTTGTTTATGTTGTTCTTGCATTTTTAACTCCACTTTCATCTGATTAATCAATTCTTGATGTTCAAGCAAAAAATTAGCCTCATATTCTTCTCAATCCAATTCCCATTTTTTTAAATTTACCTTCTTCCTCAAGTTTGATTTTGTTTACAAGCTCATTCACTTATTCCTTATTTTCGATACGCTAATCGGTTTGTTATTCCATTGGAATCAAGATTTTGTTGTTCATTTTCACGGTCTTTGAGAATGAGTTCAAATAGTCATCATCAATAATCCTTTTCGACTCTCTTTGCCGTAAGCATTCCAACATCCTTTGAATTCTTTATAATATGGTTAACGTTTTGAAAATAATAACAGTTATGATTACAAAATAATACATAAGCAATTTGATAAATTGATTTATTTTGCAGTTTCAGAATTGCTGATGATGACTATATTATAACCCGTGGGAATAATGGTTATAAAAATAAATAAATTTTCGATGTCATAATTCATAATCATTAATTAAATATTTTCAATAAATTATTAACTAAAATATTTATGTTTTGTTATTTATGTAGTATTATAATCGTTGATGCAAATAAATATATTCGTTATTTTTTAACATATATGAGACAATTTTAGTTTGTAAATTAAAAAATATAATGATATTGTATAACTAAATGTTAAATTGCTTATAAAATTAAAATGACCACAATAAAATAAGATTTTTATTGGATTACCTTATTTATTGGATTACCTTATGAGATGTATAATTTAAACTTATAAAAAAAATAATTATTAATATAATTAACGCCAGACATCAAAAACCACTCCCTCATTTTCAACCCTAGGATCTCTCCAACTTCGCATTACAACCGCATAAACTCACTATTTACGGTTATATCACGATCGTTTTCATTCCGATTCTCCTTCCTCCCACTATCTCCTTCATCACGATCTGAAGATCGCAACCCTCGCCCACGACACCCTCTATATCCTTTTCAACTTCTCCCTACGTTTCTTCAACGCCCGCGGTTCAATGCATACACCAATTGTTGAATTTACCAGTTGTTGCTCCTGCGTTCCAACATCAAAACCTACAACATCCAATTTCCATTAAACCACCCAAAATGTCATGTTGGTGTACTGAAACCCTCCCAATAACGCTTAACGGTTCTAGGGGAAATTTGCATATTCTTCTTCTACTCCATTCTCTTGACACGACTTCTTCCCAAAATCGAAGGCATTTGCTTGGTGATATTAGGTATGAAATAAAGGCATTTAATGTGGATCGAATGCAAACACGGTGGGCCAATCCACCATTTTTCTCAACCGTGACCACCGGCTCCAGCAGCACAAAAAACCCTGCATCTTTCCACTCACTCAACAAAATTTTCACACACATTACTCTTCTAAAATCAATGGAGCTTTGGGGAGCCTAAATTTATCCTTCTCTTCACTGTTCCCCTCAACGAACTTTGGTACCATCTCCCTATATCTCGATTTTTATTTTTCGTCGAAATTCATGTGTTAAGCTTAGTTTACTTTTTTCTATTTGAGTTGAGTGAATTCAGAAGAGTAAGGGTTTGGTATGTTAAAACCGACATCAATGGCTCGTCTCAGTTTCTTCCGTTCAAGTAGTTGTATGAATTATTAATTCCCTACGTCGTTTGAACAATTAAAGAAAATATCATTCTGATATTTGGAAGTTGGAGCTAGATTTTGGCTGTAAAATAGCGTTTACAAGTGTAGTTATTTTGAATTCTTAACTTCATAAGTCCATAGCCATACGAATTGTACAATTCCTGATGTTATATATACGACGCAAATTGCAATTCTTAACTTTTTGGTGAAATTCCAACCTAATTTATTCGTCCATAACCATCTATTACAACATGTTATTCGTAATGATGTTTGTCCACAAGATTATTTTGTCATTTTTAGTGCTATTTAGTATATTTCACATAGAATTGAAAACTATATTGAACTATATATGTAGTCCAACATTACAAGAGCTTTTTATGCCATGGACATTGTATCTCATAAGTCTATTTTATCCCTATTGTTCTTATAAAGTGGCATCCACTTTTGCAAACAAAAGGAAAACATATGCTGGGAAAATTTGTAAAAAAAACTAGATATAAGTCATTAATTCTATAGAACAGTGTAGAATCATCCGGATACTCGTAATCTAGTGTTGTTGGTACTGTTTCTTTAGTCTTTGCAGACTTCAAAAGGTGTTAGTGTTCCTTCTTTAATCGCCTTAAAAGTATGTCCCTTTTCTTTTTTTCCTTTTTAATGTAACAACCGTAAAATTTTAGCAAATTTTTTAACATTTTTAAAACACTTAATTACCATTCAACATTACACAGTTTGTTTTCAATATAAAAATTATCAGAGTATCCCAGTATCAAATCATAAAATCATAACAGCAGGAGGAGCGTTACGATCATGCCTTTGCCTTCCCACGATCACCAGAAGTAACTGAAAGAATCAAATGAAACTGTAAGCCCAAAAGCCTAGTGAGCTACCTCCAAATACCAACCACAACAATATCATAACCATATCATATAAAAAACATAGAACAACCATGAATCTCGAGTCTAGAGTACGACTGGTCCGCCCTCACCGGAACTTCAGTCAACTTGGTCCACCCTCTGAGTCTACAGTATGACTGTACCGCCCACTTTGGCCCTTCATTCTCTCTGGCCCACTCTCCGAGCCTCGGCACATCTGGACCGCCCTCTCGGGGCCTTCAGCTTATCTGGACTGCTCGCTGGGCTTTCGGCCTGACTATGTGCCCTCCTGGGTCTGTAGTCCATCCGGTCCTCCCTGGGTAAGTTGGCCTACACCACAAAGTAGGACCTGCCTCAACACAACCCCCATATCAATAACTTCTGCACATCAACAGATAATCACATAACAATCCATAAATAACTAAATCGATCTAACAGATCATATAGCATAACAACATGCTAACCAGGATACCGACCTAACCAGGTCACTAACACGGCATCATCTTATATACCAGGATAAAGACCTAACCAGGTCATTAACATATTATCGTCCTAACTACCAGGACACATATCTAATAGGTTAAAAGCATATCAAACAAATACCAGTACACAATCCGAGAAAGGGCCGACCTTGGTGCCTTAGACCCTGTTGATAAAGTGAGGATAACTCACCCTGAAATGCCGAACCGTCAAGATAAGATCAAACCCCCGAATCACAGCCCCGAACTCCACCACCTATAACTACCATAGGACCAATTCCATAAATTCACAGATTACCAAAATATCCTCAGGCAACAAACTGGTCAAATCTTGGTCAAAGTCAAAGTCAACTGTCAAGGTCAACAGTCCATGTTGACCTCAACTCGTCGAGTACCCTCAACTACTCGCCGAGTTCTAGCATAACTTGCCAACTCGCCGAGTTACTAAACTGACTCACCGAGTCCAAGGTAATCTTCATCAGACTCGCCGAGTCACTCATCCGACACGCCCAACCCACGACCATCTTCGACGGACTCGTCGAGTCGACCATGCCACTCGCCGAGTCCCCTCAGACCTTCTTCTATACTGATGCTTTTTAAGCTATGCAAAGCCTCCATATTGCAGATCCAACTTCCCAAGGCATGCTTATCATGTGAAGTTGCAAACTTTACGTGCATGCGATGCTCTAAAGCCTTAAAATGATAAAACTAAGCTTGCAAAAAAGTCCAAAACTTGAGGGGAGGTTCATACTTGACAAATCTGGCTACTTTATGGACTTAGAGCCCAAGGAGAGTCCAGATCTGAAGTTACAACTTCAAATCCTAGCTTATACTCAAGAACGGCTTCTTATTATGCTAGAAAAGCCCAAAAGAGATCTAGAATGAAATGGTGTTGAGATAGCAACTTAATACCTTCCAAAAGATGTCAATTGAATTAGATGTTCATTCCCACAAGTTCCTTGCTTCAATCCAGTTGTTTTCCCTAAGTTTTTCCTCACCAAGATCCTTCTTCCAAGCTTAAACACACCAATGAACTACACAAACACGATCTAGGGTTTTGGATCCTCAAGAGGCTATAAATGGGAGGCTGGGGAGGCCAATGATCCTTTAAATAGGGTGCAAAATCCCAGAATTAGGGTTTTTCCTCCACCAGCTCCTACTCGTCGAGTCCCTTTGTGGACTCTGCGACTAGATCACTTAAACGCGTGGCCAACCCGCTGCTACTCGGCGAGTCAGGCAACCAACTTGTTGATTAGACCTCAAAATCATGAGAATTTATAACCATAAATTGATACTCGGGAAATCGGGGTGTTACAATTCTCCCCCACTTGAACTAGACTTCGTCCTCTAAGTCTGCTGCTGTGAACATCCTCCTCTAGTGCTCCCCCATCCCTGCCTCCGGCTCCCACGTCCACTTAGACCCTCTATGGTGCTCCCACTTTACCTATACCAAAGGTGCTTCCTTGTTCTGCAGAACCTTCACCCTTCTTTCTAGTTTGGCCACAGGCCTCTCAACATAATCCAGGCGCTCGACGACCTGAATGTCATCCAACGACACTATCCTCTCTTGATCTATGATACACTTTCGCAACTACGAACTGTTAAAGGTGGTGTAAATCCCAATCGAACCTTTCCATAAGGTCTATCCTTCCTACCATTTTCCCATCGTGACAAAATCCTGATGATCCAAAGTATCGGAAACCCAACACTCCGGCCCTACAGATATCCACTTTCCTCCACCGTTCAAAGGGCCTAATCAACACTCCTCCCATGACTGAACAACATAACTATACAGAAAACTACTTCTACACCTGAATCCCAAGTCATAACCGACTTCAACTCTTCATGCTACCATATGACATTTCTCAAGCGAAGTTGAAACCTCCTGGTCCCAAGTTGACTACCCACTACTCGAAACATCGGACACCTCACCGATGGCTAAACCAAAATACACGTGCAAACAGTAGTCCTCTGTGTCTCCAAAAAAGAAACCGACTGAGTACTGGAATTGCTTCCACGCCATGCCATCAACTTCTGCCATCATAATGAATGTTACATCTCCAACGTCACCCTCACTTCCTACCTGGTCTTTAGTGATCCATCTTCTCCTTACTTCAGACACATTATCACCCTTTTCATAGATGAACCAACCCAAGACACATTACAACCACTCAAACCATCATCAACATACCTACTACAATCGGCCAATCAGAACGGCATTCATGTCTAACCCATACCACCCCCTTCGGGTTGGAATACCAACATGTCTAATCAATTCAATTATCGAGTTGAAAGTCTCAGGGTTTGTTGGCCAACCGCCTCAACACTACCGCTCCCCTTGAGCCTCCGTGCCTATGACTTTCTGTCGGCCTGCACCGAGTATCTTGGCCTACCGCATAAAGCAAGACCGCCTCAACCGTATCCAAATGCCATCGACGATCATGAGAAAGATCTAACCCGGTTCCCATAACCTGAATGACGGGATATTATAATCCCAAACCTTCCTAAGGCTGATGAATACCCAATCGGATCTACTTCCCAGTCCCCAACTGGAGTATTAACCGATCCAAGAAGATTAATCCTTTGAGGCACTCCGAACTAATGAGATCACCAAGATCCTATGTACTCCATCCAATCTCTAATAACAACTTCCGATCAGGCAAAAAATACACCGGAATCCTCAGTTTACTCCAACAACATGTTTAATACCTGGGGACAGACCTACTTATTGCTATAGCATAGCGGGATACTCAATACCCGCACCTGGATCTCCAAACACATACAGAGTCTTCAACATGACTGGACCGCCTCACCAGGTCTTCAGTATATTTGGACCACTCTCAGAACCTTCAGTATGTCTGGACCGCCTCTCCGGGCATTCAGCTTGTCTGGATCATTTTCCGAGCCTTCGGCCTGAATGGTATGCCCCATCAACCTTCAGTCTATTCGGACCGCTCTAAAGTTTTAAGTATCTCCCTGGAGCACCCCCTCCTGGTGCTCTCTCTCCTATGCAACCTGTTCTCACCGACATAGGGTTTCGAACTCCTGATCCATTTTGCAGAATATAACCCCGGGCTAACCCTAGGTCTCATGTCGATCGTCCACCCTTTCGGAAAACCCTGGTCTGTTCCCTGACCCGCGTATCTATCACACATACTAAATAACCTGCATACTAGTGCTCCATATGAAAATTCCTAATTCTCCCCCACTTGGGACACTAACCACTACCTACTAGTGGCAAAAACAAAACATTACTTAACCGTCCTAACCAAGCATTTCCACACTTCACCATAGAACGATGAATACGGGAATGAATAATCTCCGCAAAACCACTCTCCTGGCAGGGAGCAACTGAACTTCAAAAGAAACCTGAATCCATGTGACACTTCTACATCGCCAATTCACAGTTTCTGGCCCTGGAATTGTGATCCTATATCCTAACTTCTGATCACCAACACCCTTGGATACTAACCGTATACAACCCTTGTTACTAAATTCCTCAAACGCCTCTATGCTATACGTAGAACAGGATGGAAAATTCACAACATAAATATAAACAATAAGATACAGATAGAAACTTACCAGCAGTTGCATCTGGTGCTGTTCTAGCCTCCTCTACGGTAAATTGGAAGGCACGGCCCTGAGCCCTCGGCGGCTCTGCTCTACCCTGAACCCTGTCAGTAATCCTCAATGTAGCCGACACTGGAGCCTGCACCGGTCTAGCAACCTGTTGTGGACAGTTGGCCTTCATGTGACAAGCCTGATGACAGTGATAACAAATCCTCATGTCCTGAATCGGGGCCAACTGGCGACAATCTCTCGCATAATTTCCCTCCGTTCCGCACTTGCGGCACGCACCACCAGACCTACAAACTTCGGAGTGACCCTTCCCGCACTTCTCACACGTGCAGCCGCTCTCGCCTCGAAACCTAGAATCAGCGATCTTTGACCGCTTTGGCACTGGCTGCGACTGCACCGGGGCCTGCCTCCGTTCTCGCAACTATAACTCAACCTCGAGCTCACGCTGCCTAGCGGCCTCCTACAAGTCCAACAACATATCACCTCGTTGGGCAGGAAAAAACTGTCTAATGTCATTCTTGAGCATGGTCAGATAACGTGTCACCTGAGCCTACTCGGAAGCAAGTTTTGGGCATAACATCGCCCTCTCAGTGAACAGACAGGTGATCTCCGTCACCGACTCGCGGAATATAACACGAGCAAAACATCTCCCTAAACCGATCCCAAGAAACTGCAACTCTCTGCTCATTTGAATAAGACCTTGTCCTCAACCTCCACCACTCCTTCGCCCCGGACCTCAACATGTTTAGTGCACACCTGACCTTCTGGTCAGTCGGGCAGGAACATGTGAAAAAGCATCCCTTAATGTCCGATAGCCACCTCATAGCTATGATAGGTTCCTGAATCCTATTGAAAGTTGGGGGCTTCATATTATCGAAGTCCTGATATTGAAAAGCCCGGCTGGTTCCTACCCTTGCCGCTGTTACAGCTGCAATAACTGCCGTGACAGCCGCCTCCGCAACGGGTGCATAGCGCTTGTCAAAGTACTCGACCATGATGGTCTTGATAGACCAAAACATCTCCGGCAACTGAGCCCGAAACATAACAACAACCTCATCATGCAGGATCTCCCGAATCCTGTCATCCATCTCGTCTGGCCTCATCTGGCCGATAGTCTCAAGCGCTGTCGGTGCCTCCTGTCCATCCTCTCCTGATCTTGGCCCCGGATCTAGACACGAATCATCGTGTAACCGCGATACTGAAAACATACAAAAAGGATATTAGATACTCTTCATAACAACCCGAGAACCAACTCCCAACCAAAAACACTAGGGTTTGTGGTTTCCAAGATACGTGTATGGGTCCTGTGCTTTCAGTAGTACGGGCCCATAGTACCTTCCACACCTACCCATATTTGTCTCAAATATCATTACAACACCCTAACAATACACATAAATATAGCGAGCGCTCAATCCTCACTCCTAAAGGAAATACTAAATATCTCATAACTGACCGACTGGCCTCGCACAACCCACCCATCCATGAAGCTTCCACCAACCCTGCAGCCTTGGTGTGTGCTAGCCATACGCAATGCTGGACCCCATAAACTTTCGAATATCCAATCCTATGTAAGCTCCCAATCAGACAAGAACAAAACATAAGGCCAAATCAAACATTCTCAGGCTATTAGATCTTAATTATGTGTAATCGTGATATATACACTAAGAAACTATAGTAATGATGTCAATTTCACATAAAGGAAACACTAGGCTAGCAGGCATCATGTAATCAGTCAATTCTATCATGCAATTCACGAGTATCCCTAGCCTAGTACCAGCATCTTGTTCTAACATATCACATATCAAATAACCGTATGGTATTTTGGGGTTCACTTACTGGCTCCGGCTGATCGTACACTCTGCATCCTCCTTTACTTATTTTGAAAACCCTTTTTAAAAATCATTTTAAAAACCTTTCCTTGATTTGGGATTCGATTCACACAAATGTTCCTCCAATTCACTCAAACCAAGGCTCTGATACAAAGTTGTAACACCTGTAAAATTTTAGCAAATTTTTAACCTATTTAAAACACCTAATAACCATTCAACATTACACGATTTGTTTTTAAAATAATAATTATCAGAGTATCCTAGTATTAAATCATAAAATCATAATAGCAGGAGGAGCAGTACGATTATGCCTTTTCCTTCCCGCGATCACCAGAAGTACCTGAAACAATCAACTGAAACTGTAAGCCCCCGAAAGCTTAGTGAGCTACACCTAAAATACCAACCGCAACAATATCATAACCATATCATATAAAAAACACAGAACAACCATGAATCTCGAGTCTACAATACGACTAGTCCGCCCTCACCGGGCCTTCAGTCCACCTGGTCCACCCTCTAAGCCTACAGTCTGACTGGATCGCCCACATCGGGCCTTCACTCTATCTGGCCCACTCTCTGAGCCTCGACACGTCTGGATTGCCCTCTCGGGGCCTTCAGCCTATCCGGACCGCTCGCTGGGCCTTCGGCCTGACTATATGCCCTCCCGGGTCTGTAGTCTATCCGATCCGCCCTGGGTTTGTTGGCCTACAGCACAAAGCAGGTCATGCCTCAACCCAACCCCCATACCAACAGCATGTGCACATAAACAGATAATCACATAATAGTCCATAAATAACCAAACCGATCTAACAGATCATAATGCATAACAAAATCCTAACCAGGATACCGACCTAACCAGGTCACTAACACAACTTCATCCTGTATACCAAGATACCGACCTAACCAGGTCACTAACATATTACCGTCCTAACTACTAGACTATAGATCTAACAGGTCAAAAGCATATCAAACAAATACCAGTACACAATCTGAGAAAGGACCGGCCTTGGTGCCTTAGACCCTATTGATAAAGTGAGGATAACTCTCCTCGAAATGCGGAACCATAGAGATAAGATCAAACCACCGAGTCACAGCCCCAAACTCTACCACCTATAACCACCATAGGACCAATTCCATAAATTCTCAGATTATCAAAATAGCCTCAGGAGACAAACTGGTCAAATCTTCGTCAAAGTCAAAGTCAAATGTCAAGGTCAACAGTCCATGTTGACCTCAACTCGTCGAGTACCCATAACTACTTGCCGAGTTCTAGCATAACTTGCCAACTCGTCGAGTTACTGAACTGACTTGCCGAGTCCAAGGCAATCTTCATCGGACTCGCAGAGTCACTCATCCGATATGCCCAGCCCATGACCATCTTCGATGGACTCGCCGAGTGGACGATGCCACTCGTCGAATCCCTTGAAACCTTCTTCTATACAGATGTTTTTTAAGCAATGCAAAGGCTCCATATTGCAGATCCAACTTCCCATGGCATGCTTATCACGTAAAGTTGCAAACTTTACGTGCATGCAAAGCTCTAAAGCCTTAAAATGACAAAACTAAGCTTGCAATGAAGTCCAACACTTGAGGGGAGGTTAATACTTGACAAATCTGGCTATTTTATGGACTTAGAGGCCAAGGAGAGTCCAGATCTGAAGTTACAACTTCAAATGTTGGCTTATACTCAACAATGGCTTCTTATTATGCTAGAAAATCCCAAAAGAGATCTAGAATGAAATGGGTTTGAGATAGCAGCTTAATACCCTCCACACGATGTCAACTGAAGTAGATTTTGATTCCCACGAGTTCCTTGCTTCAATCCACTTGTTTTTCGCAAGTTTTTCCTCACCAAGATCCTTCTTCCAAGCATAAATACACCAATGAAGTACACACACATGATCTAGGGTTTTGAATCGTCAAGAGGACGTAAAGGGGAGGCTAGGGAGGCCAAAGATCCTTTAAATAGGGTGCAAAATCTGAGAATTGGGGTTTTTCCTCCACCGGCTCCTACTTGTCGAGTCCCTTCTTGGACTTGGCGACTAGGTCACTTAAACACGTGGACAACCCACTGCTACTCGGCGAGTCAGGCAACCAACTCATTGAGTATACCTCAAAATCATGAGAATTTATAACCATAAATTGACACTCGGGAAATCAGTTTGTTACATCTAAATAGAATTCGTCAACATGCTCTTTTAAGAACAATTATACCTTGAAAATCCGTAGCACTTTTGATTATATTACTTGAAAATTTCTCTTATCATCTTTGTTCCCAACCCTTCTCCACCGAGTTTCCCAAGAAATAGATATTATTAATAATTTTATGTTCATATGCTCATGAAAAAAATGATAAACTATCAGATTATGATCATTTGAGGTATCATATCAGTTCACTTTGATTTACTTTCCCAATAGTTAGATATTCTTAACTTTATACTTTCATATATTTATTGAAATTTATGATAAAAGATTTCCAACTTTCTTTATGTATAAAATCCTATATCAATGAAATTTGAATTTAGTTTCCATTGGTTTTCCTTAAAATCATATCCATCTTCAAATTACATTCACATATTCATGAAATTAATGACATAATTATTGATTGTTTAATGCATACATCTTGTAACCAGTATCAAGATATAATCAATTTGGGAGATTTCCAGGTAAAATATTAAGGACATCTAGGAAAAGATAACATCAGAAAACGGTAATTATGTGTTTATTTCTATACACAACATAAATAAAATAAAATGGTCAATAGGGTGAAGATTACGACTCTTTATTTGACCCCAATTAGATGACGTTAGGGGAAGTCTAGGTTTTACACTGATTGAGGATTGTGACCAATTATGAAAGAGAAAAATGTGTTATTATTCCATATATTATTGTAATTGTTTACTCTATGGATGAAGGAAATGGATGTATCAGATACGTTGCGGGTAGGTTCATTTCGGTCCAAAATTGTACGAAATAACAAAAGCAAAAACTTCTTGACCGAGGCCAGTGTTTAACACAGTTTCCTTAAAACAAATTCGCCCTATATGGGTGTTTGTTTCCCAGGATACAACAGTGGAAAGCAATTCTTCTAGATTGCCCGAACCCTCACTTGGCCCGGATTATACCTTGGTTGCAGCAAGAGAGAAAAGATGAAGCAGAAGCGTTAAAACGAAATCGTAACTATCACAATTAAATAAGAAAATTAATCAAAGAATCAAAACTAAAATCTATGATTAATAGCTCTTAATTCATTTTTGTAGCAGTTAAAAAAGAAAAAAAAATCTATGATTAATAGCTCTTAATTCGTTTTTGTAATAGTTAAAAAAGAAAAAAAAATGTATAAAATTTTTTTGCCCTATATGGGTTTTTGTTTCCCAAGATACAACAGTGGAAAGCAATTCTTCTAGATTGCCCGAAGCCTCACTTGGCCTGGATTATACTTTGGTTGCGGCAAGAGAGAAATGATGAAGCAGAAACATTAAAACGAAATCCTAACTGTCACAATTAAATAAGAAAATTAAACAAAGAATCCCAACTGAAATATATGATTAATAGCTCTTAATTCATTTTTGTAACAGTTAAAAAAGAAAAAAAATCTACGATTAATAGCTCTAAATTCGTTTTTGTAACAGTTAAAAAAGAAACACAAGTTCAGTGGCCCGAAGCCAATCTGGCTCGCATTTGCACCACCCCCTTGCATGCGCGTGCAAGAGAGAGCATCGGTTCTAATTAGTCTTACAAAGGTAGCTTGTCTTTGTAGTTATAAACCAATTTTCTTTTCCTTCTTCCACCAATGTGGGATGAGTTTTAAAAATCCACTTGACTTCTTTATCTTCTCTTCAATTGCCTTACTTTGACAAGCAATTTCTCATTCATTTTAAATCCGTTTTGGACGTATGATATATCGGAACGTAGATGTCACGGAGGAGAACACAAATATATAACCAATAACTTGTTTTTGATTATATTTAGAGTATTAAATTTGTGCTCAAAAATGGAGAAAATCCATTTTTGGAAATTAATGAAATTAATTTTCCAACAGGTACGATGTACCAGTTTTTCGGATTCAATGTACGTGTTGTCAAATTACAAAATCCGATATAATATCAATATTTGATTTGTATTCAATATCAATGCATATTACCAGTTAATAGAATGCAAAATCATGTTGCAGAAAAATGG
Organism: Lactuca saligna; assembly: GCF_052625555.1. Lineage (NCBI taxonomy): Eukaryota > Viridiplantae > Streptophyta > Magnoliopsida > Asterales > Asteraceae > Lactuca > Lactuca saligna. The sequence goes on along the minus strand of NC_136418.1, from coordinate 15,319,139 downwards.
ATAAACAGTTAACAGAATGCAGATTTGTAATTTATAAACAGTAAACAACAACAAATTTTAAACAGTTAAAAGCAACATACCGAAAAAAAACATGATTCATTAAATATAAACATTTAAAATGAAAAGTTACATGTTAGACATCAAAAGACAGAAACAAATAACTCTAAAAGAGACACAAATCATTCAATTCCAAACAAAAAGTAGGAACATTTGGTCCCTAACATGTCGATCAACCCGCCGCCTCTTTCCTTGTCCATTCTCCACATTTTCTTCATCTAAATTCTCCAAAACCATGTCATCTAATCGTGAACTTAAACGTTCAATATAAGTGCTTTCAGGATTGACGTCCCACTTTTTGTGTGGACTGGATGTGTATGATTCGTGGAAACAAGATAGAAATCGAATGTTGGATTGAATGTAAACCAATTTATCGGCTCTTTTCTCATTCGACTGGTTTCTTTTCACATTATGAATATAACAATACATACTCCACTTCCTTTCTCACTACTAGAAAACAGACCTTTAATGACGCGCTTTTTACGACACACACTGATTAATGAAACGCAAAAGGATGTGCCCTTAAAATAGTGTCATCTCTCCAAAAAATTTAAGGATTCACATCACGCATTATTGCGTGCCCTTAATTTAGTGTCTCAAGAAAAAAAATTAAAAACACGGAGGGCACTTTATCTTAAACGCACGTCGTCTGTACCTGTCGCTTTATAATTTTAATGAAACGCGCTTTTAGTAGACAAGGGGGGAAACGAAATCCCTAAAATTTTGAAAACCCGCCTCATTTTTTCTATCTTCTATTTCTCTCTCTCTCTCTCTCTCTCTCTCTCTCTCTCTTCTCTTTCAAGCCCTAAGCCCTAAACATCCTCCACCAACATCTGAACGAGCCCTCGCCAGTTACCTCTACTCCACCATCAAGCTCTTGCTCCGCCTTTGGAGGTGTTGGCGCTGCTGGTGGTTGTCTTTCAGCTTCAGCCACACCTCTTCACGATTATAGTCCGTAGCAGCTCGTCTTCCCCTCTCTCTGTCTCTCTAGCTCTCTCTCTCTCTCTCTCTCTCTCCCTCTCTCTCTTTCCCTTTCTCTTTCAAGCCCTAAGCCCTAAACAGCCTCCACCAGCATCTGAACGAGCCCTCGCCAGTTATCTCTACTCCACCATCAAGCTCTTGCTCTGCCTATGGAGGTGTTGGCGCTGGTGGTGGTTGTCCTTCAGCTTTAGCTACGCCTCTTCACGATTATAATCCGTAGATATTGATTTATGTTTGTGAAGCAACAATGGTTTTGACAACCGCGATGGCAGAGAAGTTGTATTCGTGTCTGACAAGACTGGTGGCAGCGGTAGCTATCCTCCAACCCATCTCTCCTCTCTGCCACCGTCGCTGACCTACGCACCGCCTGTAAGAGTTCAAGAGGTTTCAATGATTTGCTTGCTGGCTTTGGAAGCGGCGGTTCTCCATCTAGTAGCAGGTACTGTGTTATGATTTAACTCCCCGCCACCGTCATGTTCCTCCTTCTTATACCTTTTACTATCTTTTATCTTTTATGTTGTGTATCTGTTATTGATTCTCCCTTATATAATATAACCACCATCTGTAGGAGTTTATTCTCAAAGAAAATCTGCCAAAGCCAACTCCTGTAACCCGTATTGGTCAAGGTCATGAGACAAGTTCATTTAAATCCAACTTTGCTTCTTGGTCAGTAGCTTCAGCAGCTTCTGCTCTTGAGGAAACTAGAGGAAAAGTAGCAGGTAGATTCATTCTATATCTTATATATATATTTGTTATATGGGACATGGGTGTTTGAGTTTTCTAGGGCTATTTTTGACTTTTTCTAAAACTTACCCTAAGTTCTACTCTTGTTCTAATGACTAGCTCTGCTGAAGCAACAAGGTGCTTTTGCCAAAGGTCAGACAAAAACGGCTCCTGTAGAGGAGGAAGTTCCACCTTTGCTTGGAGAAAATGGAAAAATTGAGGTTTCAGATCATAAACTTGTTGCTACATTTAGATTTAATGTAGAAAGATAAAATAATTGTGGGCTCTTTAGGTATGGCGTATTGATGGTGAAGAAAAGACGGAATTACCCAAGGAGGATATTGGAAAATTTTACAGTGGAGATTGCTATATTTGTCTTTACTCCTACCATTCTGATGAAAAGAAAGAAGATCACTACATGTGCTGCTCGATTGGGAAGGATAGCATCCAGGTAAACTAAAACCATATTATTTCTTTTCTTTTTTTTAAGAAAAAAAAATCTTTAATTGTGTATTTGGGATGAAGACTTGTTATGTTGTCTGATCACAGGAGGACCAAAAACAGTTGTTCAACAAACTACTTCAATGTTCAACTCTATGAAATGCAAACCTGTTCAGGTACCATAAATATAATAGCTTTTTTTACTTGTTGCACTGCTGATTATATATAAATTTAGTTTTGAAATATTAGTATCTTATCGTAGGGTCGAATGCATCAAGGAAAAGAAGCACCACAATTTGTTGCTATCTTTCAGCCTATGGTTGTTCTCAAGGTACTCTCTTCCACTTGTAGTAGTTGTAAAAGATATAGCTCTAGAAGAAGGCTGTTAACTATGGTAAATATTTGGTTTTACTTTTACTAGGGTGGATTGAGCTCTGGTTATAAAAACTACATTGCAGAGAAAGGACTGCATGATGAGACCTACAGTCCAGATACTGCTGCACTGATTGAAATATCAGGAACTTCAGTTCATAATAATAAAGCTCAACAAGTAGAGAGGGTATGGAAACCAGAGTACACCTGAACAACAGCAATTAGCAGCAAAAGTTGTTGAACTTTTGAAGGTATGCTTTTTAAATTATTGGTCTTACATCTTTATTTACTTTTATACCCCTTTCCAATCCTTGATAATTTATTCAACTCTTTTTTCTTATATCTTTAGTCTGGAGTACCTGTAAAATTCTCTAGAGAAGGAAAAGAGAGCTTAGCTTTCTGGCTTGCACTTGGTGGAAAACAAAGCTACTCAAGTAGCAAAGTAACACAGGAAATCATCCGTGAACCTCACTTGTTTGAAGTAATAAGCAATAAAGGTTTCAAAACCATAAACCATCATCTATCTTTCACATGTTCATTTTTGCTGATTATATCCACCAACTATTTTTATCATCTTATTTTCCTCTATAGGAAAGTTAGAGATTGAAGAAGTTCACAGCTTTGAACAAGATGACTTGTTTCCAGAGGATGTCTTGATATTAGATACACATGCTGAGGTCATCGTTTGGGTTGGTCATTTAGCACAGTCAACGGAAAAACAAAACGATTTTGAAACTGGCGAGGTACATATAATAATAATAATTATTATACAAATGCAAAATTATACGTTGTATTGGTTGGTATGTTTTTTTAATAAGTTGATTTCAGAAATATGTAGAGCTGGTTGCATCTATGGATTCCTTGTCCCCATCTGTCATATTATACAGAGTAACAGAGGGAAACGAACCTTGCTTCTTCACAACATATTTCTCATGGGATCCTACAAAAACTATTGTATGTATACATATGTATTAATAATTAATAATTAATTTGTATCTCATTTTTCTCTTTCTCAATGGAACCAGGCTCACGGAAATGCATTCCACAAGAAGGCTGTGCAACTCTTCGGCATAGGCTGTGTAGCAGAGGTATTTCTTATATAAAAAGTTTTTTTTTTGGATTAATTTTTTTTAAGTGGCCCCTATCATATTATTTTATTACAACAGAGCCAAGATGTTAAGCCCCTGGGAAATAAACTTAGTGAGGCCACCCAAAGAGCATCAGCCATGGCAGCTTTAACCTCTGCTTTTTCAAAATCAACTAATGCTCCTAAACCTCCTCAACATGGACCACCTCCAAGAATGCTAGCTCGTGGGTCCTAGAGAGCGGCGGCAATAGCCGCCGTATACTTTATATACTCTTGAACCATGTAATTTACTTTTTACCCTCAATAGCAACATAGTTTCTATTTCTTTAAACTTGATTTTGAATGTGTGTTTTTGTCATCAGTGATCCTCACTGGTTCTCCAGATTGTTCTATTCTTGCAATTGATATTGAAATAGGATCTCCAGTTAGTTATGGATGGATGTTCATACAATTAGGTATTATTTTCAATATTCATACAGTTAGTTATGGATGGATGTTCAATGTATTATTTTCAATATTCATACAATTAGGGATGTTCATACTTGAGGTATTGTATCACTTTTAATGAAGTTTGAAATGCATATAGTAAAAGATTAGGTCGATTTACCTTTTTTTTTTTTTTTTGTTTTTTTAGGAAATCAAGGAAAATGGCACCACCATATAGAGTGATGCTACACAATGACAACTACAACAAGAGGGAATATGTTGTGCAAGTGTTGATGAAGGTTATACCTGGAATGACAGTTGACAATGCAGTTAATATCATGCTCTTGACCTGGACACCACTCTAAATTGTAACTTACTCTAAATTTTATATGTAAATTTTATTTTATCTTTTGAAGGGAAATTTACTGAATATTGATTGGTTGATGCAGTTAACTAGAATTGGTCAAGATGCAGTTTTATATGTTGAGTCGCTCATTGAGTCAATCATGGGAGGATTGGAAGAGCTAATCAACATTCTTGATTCTGAAGGAGGTTTCGGCTCTTTGGAGACACATGTTCTTACTATTTTATCAATTTCCTTAAAAAGTTACCAAATTCATGTATTAAATTTGATAAAGCTAACTTAATTACTTTTTTTAAATCCTAGCTTCTACCAGAAGTCAGCTGAAACTACAAATGGCTTTTGATGGGCAGGAAAGATATATGAAGGTATGATCTATATTGTAATTCAGATTCTATAACTTTTATTATGTAATCTCTTAAATCTTAATACCCATTATTCCTTATGCATGTAGAGATCTTGGGAGCCAAGTGATAAAGTTGATCTTCACTTTGTCTACAAAGATGTTGAAGGAGTATCAACTCAATGGGATGATATTCAAAGAAAACTCAGGAACTTACCTCCCAAACCCTCTTCCTTCAAACCCGATCCCTTCACTCCTGTAGAAGATGAAGATTCCAAACCTAAAACCAAATCTCGGATCGATAACAAGACAGAAGAACTCAAAGATTTAGAAGATGATCTTGATGATAGTTGTTTCCTCGAAGAATACAAGTACCTTCAACTCCCTTAATCCTAATATCATTTTATGAGGGTATTAAATTTCATGTGATATTGTAACAGCCCGGAATTTCAGGTATTGCTTTAAAAATATTTTTGGGGCATTTTAGGAAGGGACTCGGCGAGTTGGAGCCAGACTCGCCGAGTAGGACCACAGACTTGGTCGCGGGTTCGCGACTGGACTCGACGAGTCCAGATATGGACTCGGCGAGTCGATGCTGTTCAGCAGAAACCCTAGCCGTTTGGTTTTGGATCGTATATAACGCCTTTTAGGCCGTCATTGTCCGTCTTTTGGCCGATTGAGAAGAACCTAAGCGTCTGTGGACATCTAGAGCAGAAGTGAAGGCTATTGGAACCTTGAAGAATTTGTTAGGCAAGAGGAGGAAGGGTTTTGGCCAAAAGAAGATCAAGGGGATCGAGTTCTGAGGTTTGGGGACACAGAGAGCACGTTTTTCAGGTAATACTTCGGATCATTCCTGTTATTTTGAGGTGTACACGGATTTAGGGTTTATGAAACCCATTTGGTGATTAGATGGATTATTATGTTGTTACCCAAACGTTTATACCCTAGTAATAGGATGTTTAGAGGTCTAGAAAGTCCCATGATTGTGTATTTCGGGACCATACGTATTTCAGGAAGCAGTTGATCGACTGCATGGCATGGACTCGCCGAGTCCAATGAACAGACTCGGCGAGTAGCTTGAAGATTCACTGGGACTCGCCGAGTTGTTCTTCAGACTCGGCGAGTGGAGTCGGGGTGGCCCCGCGATTCTTCCACGTGGATCTCGTCGGGTCAAGGGGGATACTCGACGAGTAGAAAGGGAACATCAGGGAAAGTTGGAGAGGACGTCTCGACTCGTCGAGTCACCTTTGCACTCGACGAGTCCGGTCCAGTTGACCGTTGACCAGAGTTGACCTGCATATAATTTCTTAGGGTCAGTTGTCTTGAATGATAAGATTATTAATAAGGGTATATGGTATTATAGGGAGTCTGCAGATCGGCGGATCGAGTGCGAGTGATTTCAAGAGTTGATAGTTTTCATTACCACGAGGTGAGTATTCTCACTATACTATACCCGGAAGGGTTTGACTGTGTGACTGGAAGGTCGAATACGATGTATGTTATATATGCTATAAATAGAAAGGTAGTTGCTATGCATGATATGTATGTTTATACGGGCTGGAAGGCGATATGTTATGTGACAGAAAGGTCAGGTATGATATATGATATATGTGCTATGTTCGTTAGATTAAATGTATTATGTGTTGTCAATGTTATGGGCCGGAAGGCAATATGTTATGGGCCGGAAGGCAATATGTTACGGGCCGGAAGGCAATATGTTATGGGCCGGAAGGCGATTATGTTACGGGCCGGAAGGCGATTATGTTACGGGCCGGAAGGCGATGTGTTGTGGACCGGAAGGTCAGGGCCTGGGAAGGCGTATATGTGTAAGTCGTATACTGGGGAACTCACTAAGCATTTATGCTTACATGTTGTTATGTATGTGTTTCAGGTACTAGCGAGGACCGTGGAAAGGCGCCGGCGTGATGCATACACACTGCTGCTATTTGAGATCTTGGGAATTTATATATGTATTTGATATGAAACATGGAATAAATATTATTGGTTGAATGAAATCACTTTATTTTAAATGAAAAATTTATTTGAAAATTTGCGTTGTTACAATTGGTATCAGAGCCTTGGTTTGAGGGATTCGGGTGTACCTTCGGGTGTAACTGAACTCAAACCGAGGATTTGAGGAAAAAAAAAATCTTTTAAAAATAATAAAGACATAAATTTTTATAAATGGTAAAGTGGTAAACAAGAACGGAGCAGTGTGTACGATCAGCCAGCGCCCGAACGGTAAAGATCCCCAGAATACCTTACAATGTTATGTTATGCACTGAATTATGAATTGTTATGCATGCTAGAAGACTAGGTATTCATGATAGGACTAGAATGGCCTATTTTGTGATGCCTTAGTCTAGGGAGTTTGCTTATATGAGATATTCGATAGCGTGCAGGTAGATAGTGCATACTAGAGGTAGAGTACTCACTATTCGGGGTTTGGGGAGGAAGATTTGGGACGAATACTGATACGGTGTGGTCGGTAGTATTGGGCCCGTACTACCGAAGACACCGGGTCGGTGGAAGACCCAAGTAAGAATCCCTGGATATCGGAGACTGAGTAGGGTTGTGTTATTGAGTACAATTGTACTTGATGGAGTCTCTAATAATTTTATGTTGTATTTCAGAGACATCATGGTTACCACACGTCATGGGGCGAGTTCGAGCAGTGTGAGCGACGAGGATATTCGTCAGATGATTCAGGAGGAGGTAGCTGCAGCGATCCGGGCTGAGATCCCGGAGATGTTTGGGTCTATTAAGACCACACTGATGGAGACGTTTGAGGAGCGGTACGCTGCACTGACTGAGGCTGCAGCCGCTGCCGCTACCGCAGCTGTGGCCGCTGCCAGGCCGCAAGGGGGCGATTCGTTGCTGTTCCGGGAATTCAGCAACACGAAACCCCCTGAGTTCGATGGGACGCAGGATCCGATTGCTGCGATGAGGTGGATCGCCGACATTGAGGGGTGCTTCTACACTTGCTCATGCCCGGAGCACCTGAGGGTACGGTTCGCCTTGAACCAGCTCCGTCTGGGAGCGAAGGATTGGTGGAAGTTCGTGACGGCGAACTTCACTCTGGCGGAGATTACAACGGTGACATGGGAGAGGTTTACTGAGATGTTCAGGGACGAGTACGTTCCCCCAGTGGAGAGGGAACGATTGATTCAGGAGTTCTTGACCCTTAAGCAGGGTACTGATTACGTTGCGGTGGTCACACGGAAGTTTCACGAGAGGGCGATGTTCTGCCCAGAGCTGGTGTCTACAGAGCAGTCACGGATGAGCCGGTATTTAGGCGTTTTGAGGAGGGATATCCGGGAGTTTGTGTCAAAATCCACCTATCGTACTTTCACTGAGCTTCAGGCGAACGCCAGGAAGCACGAGATCGAGTTGGAGACTCAGGCCAGGGAGGAGGCCGAGTCTCGGCAGGTGGATCGGCGGCCGGCTCAGTCTCAGCCGGCAGCCAAGCGGATCAAGTCCGCTGATTCGAGGATGGGAGTTCCGAAGGGCCACACTTGCGGAAAGTGCGGCAAGGGTCACGAGGGGGCGTGTCGAGCTGGTGGTTGCTACAAGTGTGGCAAGGAGGGACACATTGCCAGGGATTGCCCTAAGGGGTTTATGGTTTGCTTTCACTGCAACCATACAGGCCATCGGAAGGCCGAGTGCCCGCAGCTTCGTCAGGGATCTACACCGATTACCAGGACTACTGAGACTCGATCGGCGAAGGCCGAGGCCCCGAGGGCTCGCGGGAGAGCCTTTCAGCTGACTGCGGAGGAGGTCCGCGCTGCGCCCGATATTGTGGCAGGTATGCTGTAATTCACGTATTTACTTTAAAGTCGAAGTGTTATGCTTATGTTAATGTATGTGTAGGTACTTTTCTTGTGAACTCTATGCCTGCTCTAGTGTTATTTGATTCGGGTGCGAGTAGATCCTTTGTATCTTTAGCTTTTAGTCAGCATATCAGCATTACTTGTGAGCCGTTAAGTCGGCCTCTGAGCGTTTCTATAGCGGCCGAGAGGGTGGTTTGTGCCACGGAGGTTCTTCGGGGATGCGTACTAGAGATTTTCGGGGTTGCGTTTCCGATTGACCTAATTCCTATTGCGATGGGGGATGTCTGTGTCATCGTGGGCATGGACTGGTTGAGCCAATTCAGCGCTGTCATCGACTGCGAGCGTCAACTGGTGACTATACGAGACCCTAGTGGGGGAGTTCTTACGGTATACGGCGAGGGTACCCGTTCGGGATCAGCTTTTTGTTCGGCCGCTAGGGCGAGGCAATGCCTACAGCAGGGATGTAAAGGTTTTGTGGCGTATGTAATGGATACGCGGGAGGCTTTCGAGAGACCGAGGACAGTGGAGGAGGTTCCAGTGGTGCGCGAGTTTCCAGATGTTTTTCCCGAGGAGTTGCCGGGAGTACCTCCTGCGAGGCAAGTAGAGTTTGGTATCGATCTGATTCCGGGGGCTGCGCCTATTGCGAAGGTGCCTTATCATCTTGCACCTCCAGAGATGCAAGAGTTGTCCTCGCAACTTCAGGAGTTGCTGGGGAAGGGATTTATTCGGCCGAGTAGCTCGCCGTGGGGAGCACCGATTCTGTTCGTCAAGAAGAAGGATGGTTCACACCGGATGTGCATTGATTACCGGGAGTTAAACAAGGTGACGGTCAAGAACCGCTATCCGTTACCTAGGATCGATGATCTATTTGATCAGTTGCAAGGGGCATCTTGGTTTTCCAAGATCGATTTGAGATCAGGGTACCATCAGGTAAGAGTGCGGGATGAGGACGTCCAGAAGACAGCATTCAGGACGCGGTATGGGCATTACGAGTTCGTGGTGATGCCTTTCGGGCTCACCAATGCCCCGGCAGTGTTCATGGACCTCATGAACAGGGTATGCAGGCCGATGCTGGATCGGTCTGTGATTGTATTTATCGACGACATCCTAGTGTATTCGCGAACTAGAGAGCAGCATGAGGGACATTTGAGGGAGGTCCTTGAGGTACTGAGGTCGGAGAAGCTATATGCAAAATTCTCCAAATGTGACTTCTGGTTGCGGGAGGTCCAATTTCTTGGACATGTTGTTAATCAGGCAGGGATATTGGTCGATCCGGCCAAGGTGGAAGGAGTGATGAGTTGGGAGGCACCGAATTCACCTTTCGAGATCAGGAGTTTCCTTGGGTTGGCGGGGTACTATCGGAGGTTTATTAGGGACTTCTCCAAGATCGCAGTACCGCTCACCAGATTGACCCGAAAGGGTGTTACATTCTCATGGGGACCCGAGCAACAGACTTCCTTCGAGACACTTCGTCAGAGGCTGTGCGAAGCCCCGGTATTAGCTCTCCCGAAAGGGATGGAGGACTTTGTCGTATATTGCGACGCATCGATTTCGGGACTGGGTGCAGTGTTGATGCAGAGGGGCCATGTGATAGCTTATGCATCGAGGCAATTAAAGCCTCACGAGACGAGATATCCCACGCATGACTTAGAGTTGGGGACAGTAGTGTTCACTCTCAAGATTTGGCGTCACTACCTGTACGGGGTTCGTTGTACTATGTACACGGACCATAAGAGTTTGAAGTATTTGATGGATCAACCCAACCTAAATATGCGTCAGAGGAGGTGGTTGGACGTGGTTAAGGATTATGACTGTGAGATCCTATACCACCCAGGCAAGGCTAATGTGGTAGCCGATGCATTGAGTCGTAGGGCGGAGAGCACTCCATTACGAGACGTATGTCTGAGACTGACGGTGATGACTCCGGTATTAGATGCTATTCGTGGGGTACAGGCCGAGGTTGTGAGATCTGAGATGCAGAAGAAAGAGCGGGTCGTTGGGTTAATTTCAGAGTTTGTTAAGGATGGACGAGGACTTCTGACGTTTCAGGGTCGGATTTGGGTACCATTCGTGGGCGGTACGCGTGCTACTTTGATGGAGGAGGCTCATAGATCGAAATTCTCGATCCATCCCGGTGCTACGAAGATGTATTTGGACTTGAGGAAGGAATATTGGTGGCCTTGTATGAAGAGAGACGTCGCTTGGTTCGTTGAGAGGTGTTTGACCTGCCGTAGGGTTAAGGCCGAGCACCAGAGACCGCATGGTAAGTTGCAGCCCTTGGAGATTCCTGAGTGGAAGTGGGAACAGATTACTATGCATTTCATCACCAAATTGCCGAGAACTTCCAGGGGAGTCGATGCAATTTGGGTGATTGTGGATAGACTGACGAAGAGTGCGCACTTCCTTGCCATTAGCGAGAGTTCATCAGCGGAGAAGTTGGCGGAGTTATACGTGAGAGAGGTAGTATCTCGGCATGGAGTGCCGATCTTGATTGTTTCAGACAGTGATGTACGCTTCACTTCCAGGTTCTGGAAGAAATTCCATGAGGAGCTAGGTACTAAACTGCATTTTAGTACCGTATACCATCCCCAGACAGACGGTCAGAGCGAGCGGACGATTCAGACATTGGAAGATATGCTTAGAGCATGTGTGTTAGACTTCGGGGGTAGCTGGGATGCGCATTTGCCTTTGGCTGAGTTTTCCTACAACAATAGCCATCATTCGAGCATTGGTATGCCACCTTTTGAGTTGTTGTATGGTAGGAGGTGTCGGACTCCCATTTGCTGGGGAGAGGTGGGACAGAGAGTGATGGGCAGTACAGAGATCGTACTCCAGACGACAGAGCAAATTCAGCAGGTTAGGCAGAGGTTATTGACCGCCCAGAGCCGACAGAAGAGTTATGCGGACAGACGCCGGTCCGAGCTGGAATTCTAGGTTGGCGACTTCGTTCTCCTGAAGGTTTCTCCTTGGAAGGGAGTGATCCGGTTCAGAAAGAGGGGCAAGTTGGGGCCCCGGTTCATAGGTCCATTTCGGGTCATTGCAAGGGTAGGTCGGGTAGCTTATCGGTTGGAGTTGCCAGCAGAGTTGGGACAGATTCACAATACCTTTCACGTATCACAGTTGAGGAAGTGTATAGCCGATGAATCGGCAGTGGTTCCGTTAGAGGATATTCAGGTGGATGCGAGCCTGAATTACACCGAGAGACCGGTAGCTATCAGGGATCGGAAGATCAAGGTTCTGCGGAACAAGGAAGTACCTCTGGTGTTGGTTCAGTGGCAACATCGGAAAGGATCGGAGATGACTTGGGAGCCGGATCGTGAGATGCGGGAGCAACATCCGGAGTTATTCGCAGAGTGAGACTTCGAGGGTGAAGTCTAGTTCTAGTGGGGGAGAGTTGTAACAGCCCGGAATTTCAGGTATTGCTTTACAAATATTTTTGGGGCATTTTAGGAAGGGACTCGGCGAGTTGGAGCCAGACTCGCCGAGTAGGACCACAGACTTGGTCGCGGGTTCGCGACTGGACTCGACGAGTCCAGATATGGACTCGGCGAGTCGACGCTGTTCAGCAGAAACCCTAGCCGTTTGGTTTTGGATCGTATATAACGCCTTTTAGGCCGTCATTGTCCGTCTTTTGGCCGATTGAGAAGAACCTAAGCGTCTGTGGACATCTAGAGCAGAAGTGAAGGCTATTGGAACCTTGAAGAATTTGTTAGGCAAGAGGAGGAAGGGTTTTGGCCAAAGGAAGATCAAGGGGATCGAGTTCTGAGGTTTGGGGACACAGAGAGCACGTTTTTCAGGTAATACTTCGGATCATTCCTGTTATTTTGAGGTGTACATGGATTTAGGGTTTATGAAACCCATTTGGTGATTAGATGGATTATTATGTTGTTACCCAAACGTTTATACCCTACTAATAGGATGTTTAGAGGTCTAGAAAGTCCCATGATTGTGTATTTCGGGACCATACGTATTTCAGGAAGCAGTTGATCGACTGCATGGCATGGACTCGCCGAGTCCAATGAACAGACTCGGCGAGTAGCTTGAAGATTCACTGGGACTCGCCGAGTTGTTCTTCAGACTCGGCGAGTGGAGTCGGGGTGGCCCCGCGATTCTTCCACGTGGATCTCGTCGGGTCAAGGGGGATACTCGACGAGTAGAAAGGGAACATCAGGGAAAGTTGGAGAGGACGTCTCGACTCGTCGAGTCACCTTTGCACTCGACGAGTCCGGTCCAGTTGACCGTTGACCAGAGTTGACCTGCATATAATTTCTTAGGGTCAGTTGTCTTGAATGATAAGAGTATTAATAAGGGTATATGGTATTATAGGGAGTCTGCAGATCGGCGGATCGAGTGCGAGTGATTTCAAGAGTTGATAGTTTTCATTACCACGAGGTGAGTATTCTCACTATACTATACCCGGAAGGATTTGACTGTGTGACCGGAAGGTCGAATACGATGTATGTTATATATGCTATAAATAGAAAGGTAGTTGCTATGCATGATATGTATGTTTATACGGGCCGGAAGGCGATATGTTATGTGACAGAAAGGTCAGGTATGGTATATGATATATGTGCTATGTGCGTTAGATTAAATGTATTATGTGTTGTCAATGTTATGGGCCGGAAGGCAATATGTTACGGGCCGGAAGGCAATATGTTATGGGCCGGAAGGCGATTATGTTACGGGCCGGAAGGCGATGTGTTGTGGACCGGAAGGTCAGGGCCTGGGAAGGCGTATATGTGTAAGTCGTATACTGGGGAACTCACTAAGCATTTATGCTTACAAGTTGTTATGTATGTGTTTCAGGTACTAGCGAGGACCGTGGGAAGGCGCCGGCGTGATGCATACACACTGCTGCTATTTGAGATCTTGGGAATTTATATATGTATTTGATATGAAACATGGAATAAATATTATTGGTTGAATGAAATCACTTTATTTTAAATGAAAATTTTATTTGAAAATTTGCGTTGTTACAGATATTCTCATGGTTTCATTTTCTTTTGTGTTCATGAAGAAGAAAGAGGTTAACTGAGATGAAGCAAACAATGGAAGTTTGAACTCGGAATGTTCGGGCAGCTATGGTGGCCCGTGCAGCATCTATTTCAATATTGATTGTGTGAAAGTCATCTACTAAAGCAAGGTTGGTGTAAGAGTTAATGATGAGAACATTGTTCCAAGACCTTCAGTGAGTTATGATGACGTCCCTTAATAGCAATGTAGTATTAGGTTATATAGTTACCGATGATTATTTGTATTTGACATTTTATGCAATTAATTATCTTACTTATTTATTGTATTTTATTTTGTATCTTCTATGAAATTAATTTTTGTGCAATGGATTGTATTTTTTGTATATGGTGTTTTATTTCTATTATGAGAAATTCAATGCAAATTTAATTTAAAAATTAATAAATATATAAATTTATTTTTTTAAACATTTAAATTTACGATACGCAAAAATGTGTCATCTTCATTTATGGCATGGCCTTTCTTGACAGGGGCTTTCTTGATACGCATTGCGTGTCATTAACACGCGCGTCGTAAGTTTACGACACGCGAACGCGTGTCGTCTTCCTTTATGACAGGGCCTTCCTTGATACGCATTGTGTGTCGTAAACGTGCATCGTAATTGCGCGTTGTAAATGAGCATCGTAAAAGCGCGTCGTCTCTCTTTATGACAGGGCATTCCTTGATGCGCATTTGCGCGTCGTCTGAGTCCTTTACGACGCGCAATGAGCGTCGTAAATGGCTGTTTTTCTAGTAGTGTCTGCGGACGAGCTACTAATAGGTTGTGAAAATACCATCTTTGCCAACATGTCCAAATATGGGTTTCGGTTCCATAGGTTGACCACCAATTTGGATCCATTGTTAAAGCATCCATTTGTGTTTCCGCCATAGAGTAGATACCTTTCTTCATAAAGAATGTTATGAATTGATCTCGTAACAATTGTCCTTCCTCTTCATTTTAAGAAAATCTATTGAAGGATTCCATGACACCTTGCATAACCTCTTTGTCTAGATTTGGTGGTTTCCTTTGCATACCACCAGGTGCCATTTTTTGAAGATATTGCATATCATAAAATCGTGGGTTTAATGCAAACCCAAAACAGTTTAGTTGGATATTGATCATCTCCCACCTAGTTAAAATTATTTCCTCTACTCATGGGTAATAGTTAACACAAGTACTTTCGAGCATTATGTCTTTGATTTCACCCATCATATTATCCATTCCTTCATAAATCTCACCAACATCCACGAATACTAATAAAGGACGAGTCTAAGACGCTAGTTTCTTGAAGACATAGAAAAACGATTTTGTGCGATATTTTTAATCTATTCACCCATTGTACCAAATGAGTTGCCCTGATACCACAAATATTCAAGGAGAGTTTTTTTTTTTTTTTTTTGTGTGTGTGAAATAGGAATATCTCCATTTTCACCATTCATTACTTCAACAAGTATATGGTTTCCAACACTGATCTGAAAACCAATATCATAGCCAAGTTTAGAAATGTTCATCATTTCGATAGATGCAGATAAATCAATCGAAGAGATGCATGGGGAACCAGATTCAACCATGGTCGTTTTAAGGTCGATTGAGGGTAGATGATCGATAGGAATGTTGATCGCAGGTGGAGGGTTAGGACTAGCGGCAACTAAATTCTTATTTCGGGATACACTGTCGTAAGGCGAAAATCTTGGAGGAGAAGATTATGCTAATTTTCTTCTCTTAACCCTCGATTCTTCAAAGTTAAATGCAGAGCGATCATCAAAGGGGTTGTGATTTAATTTAGATAATTGCTAGATTTGAGAGATATTATTTACATATGAGCTCATATTAAGAGTAGAAAAGAGAAACATATTAGGGCTAAAAAGGAAACTTGATTCGGCGGATCAATATGATGGTCCCCACATGAGTTACAAACATTAGGAAGCAATGTTTTAAAAACCGGTTTTTTAGTTGAATCGGCCCCGTGGTTGGTTACCGGTTCAACCGTTGCGACCGCTAGTAGTGGTGTGCATCTTAGGTCTATCTATCGAACTACTCAATTTGCTTTTGAAATCGTCTAATAACACACAATTTCCCAAATCCCCCCTTCCTCCATCCGATTGCAAAACCCTAGAATTTCATATGCAGCAGTATCTGAAATCAAAATGTCCGACGAAATTCCTTTCCATATCTAAGAGCTGATCATCAAAAGGCTTTCTATCGTATCATTGCTTCAGTTCATAGCCGTCTCCAAAACATGAAAATCTTTGATTGACAGCTCTAATTTTATCGCTGCTCACAGCGTTAGTGAGTCGCAGCATCTCCTTATAAGGTATGAAGATAAGGAATCTGACACTGTTGGAAAGTATCTTTCTTTCGTGGATGATGACATTTTCCCTCATCATAGGTTTGTTGATACCCTTCCTCTTTCCATTAAACTACTCAAAAATGCAAATATAGTCACTAGTTCTTTTGGGTTATTTTGTTTCCATGGTTATAACTTGGGAACGGAGATGGTTGTTCTTTGGAATCCTTCGATTAGAAAGTCAATCACTATTCCTATGCCTAACGAGTTTAATTTGAATCCTAAAACTAATCTTTGTTTTGGGGTTTCCCCTGTGACTGCTGACCCTAAGATAGTAGAGATCACACAATTTCACAAAACTAGCTACCATTGTGAAGCTAATGTTTACACTGTGAGCTCAGGAAATTGGAGAAATCTATCTAACAATCTTCCTAGTAAACCATTTCGTATCTTTTGGCCTCAGGTTGTTGTTGATAGGTTTATTTATTGGTGTGCTTTTTACCCTATGAATGTTGATAGTGAGTTACCGAATCATAATTTTATAATATCATTTGACATAACAAATGAGAGTTTTAGAGTGGTAGAACTCCCAGATAGTTTAAGTCGCCACTCTCCCCAACAGTTGTGCATTTTTATGGTAAGGGAGTCTCTTGTCATGCTTGAATATGATAGCTATCAGAAACGTGCTTGTAGTGTATGGATGATAGAGAATGCTGTTGAGAAATCATTTACAAAGAGATTTACTGTTGAGGCACCACAATATTCGTCAATGTCAATAACAACACTTGGATTTAGGATGAATGGTAAACCTATAGTGGAAGTGGAAAATGCTCATATGTGTTATGAACAGGGTGAACTTATGGTGTATGAGGCCAACATTGAATGCTTCAAATATCTTGGGATGTATGGAAAACCTGGAACATTCTTTGTGCATTCCTACATAGAAACACTAGTTTTGATACGTCAGTCTGATCGCAATATTGAGGTTGAAGATGATGTCTAGCATATAACAAATGACTGTTGGAGTGGACAATTAACTAACATATCTGCAGATTAGATTAAGTTGATAAAAAAGGTATATGTATTTTTTATTAGAAGTTAATATAATATTGTAAACAATATGCGTAAATTTTTTGTTGGGAGTTGATTAATATGTTTAGTAACCTCAACGGGTTGGCCTAATGGGTAAGGTTTGTGACATGAAATTTTGTTGTTTACGCTGTTCTTGCATTTTTTAAACTCCACTTTCATCTGATTAATCAATTCTTGATGTTCAAGCAAAAAATCAGCCTCATTTTCTCCCCAATCCAATTCCCATTTTTTTTACTTTACCTTCTTCCTCAAGTTTGATTATGTTTAGAAGCTCATTCACTTATTCCTTATTTTCGATACCCTAATCAATTTGTTATTCCATTGGAATCAAGATTTAGTTGTTTGTTTTCACGGTCTTGGAGAATGGGTTCAAATAGTCATCATCAATAGTCCTTTTCAACTATCTTTACCGTAAGCATTCCAACTTCCTTTGAATTCTTTATAATATGGTAAACGTTTTGAAAACAATAACAATTATGATTACAAAATAATACATAAGCAATTTGATAAATGGATATATTTGAAGTTTCAGCATTGTTGTTTGTAAGAAAAATATGTTTTTTGGCAGCTAGGAAATACTATTGAATGGAATAGAATTAACCGACAATGAGAGGAACACAAAATGTATTTAGTTTATATATTTTACATCATAATTGAGTGAAAAAATATCTTTTTCATAATAAATGACTAGTAAATAATTATATGCTACAATTATTACGTTAACTTAGAAACATTATATAACTAGATTATAACCCATTGATCATGGTTATAAAAATAAATAAATTTTTATATAAAAAGTCATAATTATTAATTAAATATTTTCAATAAATTATTAATTAAAATATTTCTGTTTTTTTTTTATTTATGTAGAATTATAATAGTTGATGCAAATAAATATATTTATAATTTTTTTAAGATATATGAGACAATTATATTTTGTAAATTAAAAAAAATAATGATAATATGTAACTAAATGTTGAATTGCTTATAAAAATAAAACGACCACACTAAAAGAAGGTTTTTATTGGATTAGTTTATTTATTGAATTACCTTATGAGATGTATAATTTAAAATTCTCAAAAAAATATATAATTAATAATATAATTAACACCAGGGATCAAAAACCACTCCCAGATTTTCAGCCCTCGGATCTCTCCAACATCGCATTACAACCGCATAAACTCACTATTTAAGGTTAAATCATGATCGTTTTCATTCTGGTTCTCCTTCCTCCCACGGTCTCCATCACGATCTGAAGATCGCAACCCTCGCCCACGAGACCCTCAATATCCTTTTCAACTTCTCCCCATGTTTCTTCGACCCCCACAGTTCAATGCATATACTAATTGTTGAATTTACCAGTTGCTTCTCCCACGTTCCAGCATCAAATCCTACGGGTGCTTTTAGTTGCAGAAAAATGGGTCCTTTTTCGGAAAAATTTTCCAAAAAAAATGAGAATTTTGAAAACGAGTTTAGTTCATTTATTTTTCTAAATTTTTCACGAAAAATGAAAAATTTTTGTTTTCTAAAATTACAAAGAAGTTGGAAATTTTTGGAAAACCGATAATCGTTGTTTTCCATATTTTTCTAATTCCTAATTTTTTTTCTAAAATATAACTACACCCCCACTCTCACCTCTACCTACCCCCACATTAACACCCCCAACTCACCACACTCCTACCAACCCACATCCACCCACTCCCACTCCCAAGCCCACCTCCACAAACACACATACCCACAAACACAAAGGCACACACACACACACACCCATCGATGGACTTACAAATGGGCTTGTTTGAATCAATACTTCCCTCCTAGTAAAACTACTTGTCCTCAAGTCGGAAAGATGGAAATTGACCGGCAAGTAAGTCATAATTCTTCCAAGTAGCTTCTTCCATAGGTCGATTAACCGAAGAAATAAGCAGCTCGAGAGTACGAACATCAGCTTCTAAAACCCATCGATGAGCTAAAACTTATTTTGGCAGGAGATCCCAGTTCCGACTAAATGGCAGCGAAGCAGCAGGAGTGGTAGAGAGTTGACCTCACGCTGTTTCCAACTCATAGCGAACCGTTCCCACTTTACGAGTGATACGATAGGGCCCAAAGAAACGAAGAGAAAGCTTTTCAAAGCGACGACGTGCAAGACTCTTCTGGCGATATGGTTGTATGCGTAAAAAAACAATATCACCTACTGCAAAGGATAATTCCCTACGTTTCCGGTCAGCTTGAGCTTTCATCTGGCTTTGGGCTTTCTGTAAATTGATACGCAGGGCTTGTAACATGTTATCACGGGTGATTAGCTGACCTTCTAATTCTGCATTGTTGGTATCCCCAAGAACATAAGGTTGAAGAGGATGGGATTCTTACCATAAATCATTGTAAATGGAGTTGTGCCTGTCGATGAATGAAAGCTTGTGTTATATGAATATTCTACCCAAGATAGAAACGTACTCCACTTGGTAGGCTGCTCATGGGCAAAACATCGAAGATAAGCCTCAAGACAATGGTTTAACACCTCGGTTTACCCATCGGTTTGAGGGTGATAGCTCGTGCTCATCTTCAAACAGGTCTTTCCTAACCGAAAAAGTTCTTACCAGAAGCTGCTCAGGAAAATGACATTCCGATCCGAAACAATGGAGCGAAGGAACCCATGCAACTGGACGATTTCTTTACGGAAGGTTGTTGCAACACTTTTGGCCGTAAAGGGATGAGTCAGGGGCAGGGAATGGGCATACTTGCTGAGTCGGTCAACCACCACAAGAACTGTATCAAAGCAATTAGAAGTTGGAAGACCCACAATAAAGTTAAGTGAGATGTCCTCCCATACACGATTAGGAATAGATAACGGTTGCAAGAGGCCGGCTGGAGATAGAGTTTCGTATTTATGTTGTTGACAAATCAAGCAGTTTTGGATGAAAAGACGAACATCATGTTTGATTTCAGGCCAGAAAAATTGAGATGTGATACGTTTGAAGGTCTTTAAGAACCTACCGTGACCAGCTGATGGGGTACTATGGGATTCATAGAGGATTTTCTTACGGATGGTAGGGATATCAGGTACAACCACTCGTCCATTAAACAATAAAGTTTTCCCCACCATTGAAAAATCAGGAAAAGAAGAAGGATCAATACCCAATTCTTGAACAATTTTACTCATGTAAGGATCTAATTTGAGACTTTCTTGAATTTCAGCTAGATCAAGACAGTAAGGGAGTACCAAAGTTAATAATTCAGTTGTGATTGGTCTTCTTGACAATGCATCTGCCCCTCGATTTTCTTTTCCAGATCTGTAAATGATAGTAAAGTCATAGAGCATTAACTTTAATAGTAGTCTTTGTTGCTTAGTGGTAGTGACTCGTTGCTCCAATAAGAAATTTAACGTGTAATGATTTGTTTTGACAAAAAAGTGTCTGCACAAAAGATAATGATTCCATTTTTGGATGGTTAGGACGAGTGCAAGTAGCTCACGATCATAAGTTGACTTTGGGCGATTATTTGGTGAAAATCCTATGTTGAAATAAGCAATCAGAAGGTTATCTTGTATTAAAATAGCACCCACACCATCTGAAGAAGCATCACATTCAATTGTGAATGGCTGCGAAAACTGAGGAAGCTTTAAAAACAGAGCTGTCATCAAGTTGTGTTTTAACAAGTCAAAAGCTCGTGTAGCTTCTTCGGTCCATTTAAAATCTTCATTCTTGTTTAGAACCGTAAGAGATCTGGCGATCAGCCCATAATTGCACACGAACCTCCAATAATAACCCGTTAAGCCTAGAAAACCTCGTACCTCTTGAGCATTGGAAGGCACTGGCCAAGTTTGAATGGCTGCAATTTTTTCTTGGTCTACTTGTACTCCTGCAATTTTTTTCCATTGTCGTCTAGCGGTTAGGATATATGGCATTCACCCAAGAGACCCGGGTTCGATTCCCAGCAATGGAACCAATTGATAAAAGTATGAAATTGCAACTAGAATTACTGAATTAAATAACACCAAATTAGTCCAATTCGAGAATGACAAATCTCCAAACTAGAATTCTGGAAAATAACATAAGTTTTGGCACATTCATAAAAATAACGATTCTACTGATAAAAGGAAATTAAACTGAATAGGTAACTGTTCCACTAAAATAGCTCATTCATTAATCCACTAATTCCAACTGTATAGGGGCATATGGGTCACGTGGGTTTCCAATTAAATGCAGCAAACCAGTTGGTTGGGCCTTCTTTCTACAGGAATGTACGCAAATGGGCTTACAAATGGGCTTGTTTGTATCAATTGAGTACCTAATTCTTTACACGAATTTGAGCTCTAGTCAAAACTCCATCTTGTGGATTCCCAATGACTTGTTCTCTTGGATGATTTTTTGTCCATTTTTCCAATGGTGGATATGCTGGATCAAAATCCAATGGTACATCTTCATACATTTCTTCATTTTCTGATCCTGCAATGGAAATGTTATTAGTTGAATCATGAAAATTTTCATATTGATTCCCATTTGACATATTCATATCAATTTGCTCCCCCTGGACATGATTATCATGATTTTGCTCCCCCTCAACATTTGCATTCATTCTCCTTGTCTCCCCCTCGAAAGAATGCTCCCCCTCAATCTGAGAAGACGAATTCAAGTGATCCCTCTCCACTTGATCATTCAACATACTTTCGCTAATTCTTGGAGAATTCGATGTTGAGAGTAAATCTGAACTATCGTGTGTTAAAGTCGAATCAACAGTGTTTCGATGCTTCAGGAATGTGATTATACATTGCATTATCTTCTGCATCAACTGCCCTATCAGGAACACCAAAGATTAAATCATAATAAAAATCTATTAAATTTTCATTTATAGATTCAGTATTTGATTCATTAATAAGTGGATGCTGTTCAAATCATTTTTCGACTCTTTTAACTTAATAATCATCAAATGTGAGATTAAACGTTTCTTCTATTTTTCGCGTTTTTTTGTTCAACACTCGATAAGCAACCGAATTATGTAAATATCCCAAGAATATGCCATCATCAGCCTTTGACTGGAATTTCGAAAGATTATCCTTAGGATTCATTATGAAACAACTGCAACCAAAAACACGAAAGAATTCGACATTAGGCTTTTGGCTATTGATTATTTCATATGGAGTAATATTGAAACGTCGATGAATGAATGAACTATTTTGAGTAAAACATGCAGTAGAAACTGCTTCAGCCCAAAGATATTGAGAAAGATTCGCATATGTGAGCATCGTTCTTACTGCTTCGCAAAGTAAATGATTTCGTCTTTCAACCACATCATTTTGTTGTGGTGTATATGGTAAAGAAAAATTATGTGAGATTCCTTTATCTGTTAAGAATGAGTCAAAAACATTGTTCTTAAATTCGGTTCCATTATCACTTTTGATCTTTCGAACGTTATTCCTTAAGATTTTCTCAATTTGCTTGATGAAATTGATCATTGTCTAAGTTACCTCAGATTTTAACCTGAGAAAATAAACCCAAGTGAATTCTGAAAAATCATCAACAATAAGTGAAATGTACCGTTTCTTGTTGAGTGTTTCAATAATTGATGGTCCACATAAATCAATGTGAAGAAGTTCCAATGGTTCAACAATTTTCAAATCTATGACAATTACATGTCCTTGCATATGTTGTTTTCCTTGTTCGGAAGCTGCACACAATGTATCATTGTCAAACTTTAGTACAGGTAAACCACAGTCAAGATCATTTACCACCAATTTGTTTAGATTTCAAATATTCACGTGAGAAAGTCTTCTATGCCATAACCAACTAACATCTGATGAAGCTTTCGTTAGTAAGCATACATGAGTTTTCCCAACTATTGGTTTAACGTCGAGAGTGAACATGTCACCATGTCTTTTGGATTTTAACAAAATTTCTTTGGCTTCAACATTCGAAATTATGTTGGCTTCTTCGTTAAAAACCACATGATTGCCAGTGCCGACAACAAGTTGAGAAACACTTATCAAGTTGTGTTAAAGTCCTTCACCATAAGCAACACGATTTATAGTAAATTGTCCATTCGTTACTTTTCTGTATCCTTTCACTTGACACTTGTGATTATTTCCGAACTTCACCACTCCAGCATTTTCTAAACTTCGAATATCTCTTAAGTTGTCCTTCCTCCCAGTCATGTGACGCGAGCAACCACTATCAATATAACATTTTTCGTCATATTGCTTGTTACATAAAACTTGAAATTAGTGGAAAGCTTTAGGTACCCAAGGCTATTTGGGTCCTTGGTGATTAGTTTGAAGAACATACTGAAAAGTTGAAGTTAAGATCCAATTGCTAACTTTTGATTTCACACTATTAATGAAGTCCACATCATGATTTAGAATTGTCACCAACAGTCGTCTTTTTCTTCTAAGTTAGGTTCTCAACGTTTTTCACTTTTGAAATTGGTTTCCATGCTAGCTTTAACAGATGGAACATAATCTTTTGACGAAAAACTTGCATTCGAAGATTCATTTAAATATTTCTCATACGCTTCTTTGATTTGTTGATGAGAGTATTTTCCAAATTGAAATGATTTTTCTTTGCCTTCAAGTCAATGGTCTATGTTATTCATTTATGAACAACCTTTTGTGTATGAAACTTTCGAAGGTTGTTTAGTGGACGGATTTGGATACTTTGGTTTTGTGGAATGAAATTCACTTTGGATTTTGTTCGAAAATCCTCAAACTTTTGATTCTCATTTTGCAAATGAAAATTTGGTTTTGTGAACCGATTTTGTGAAAATCTTTGTGAATTGTTTGTTCGAAAATTCTTTGATGGGAAAGTTGTTTGAAATTTCTGTTTGATATCATTTTGTATTGGATGTTGTGACGAAAATTCTTTGATGGGAAAGTTGTTTGAAAAATTATCTTGTGAAAAATACTTTTCCAATTAAGCGGACTTTTCTTAACATGTGAATGTGTTAAAGACTTCGTCTTAACAAATTTAAACATTACTTTTTCAGTCGTTTTCTTTGTTATGTCATTTGCTTTCTTTTCATTTTCCACAACTTGCCAAAATAATTTCTTTCGTTCTTGTCTTTTCGAAATTCCATTTTGTTTTGAAACTTTTTCAATAAGATGTTTGAATTCTTGTGAATTGAGTTTAATGTCTACATTAGTTTCTACAACATCTTGCTTTGAAACTTCTTTTGAAATCTCTTTTTGTTTCAACCCACTTTCTTTGTGGTTTTTGTCTTTAAAAAGTGTACGGAATTTTGGTAAGATTATATTCGACAATGCTCTAATTTGAAAAGAATCATCCATCTGAGGTTTTATTGTTATCTTCTTCAACCATTTTGTTGAATTCCATTTTGATATTATCAACATTCCCAACAATGACAAACACTTGATTGGGGATGAGAACATCATCTGTACACTTGAAATTTGGATTGACAACTGTATTTGTCTCAAGATAATGAGCACCTTTTTCAGTCATCACTTTGTCGAATTATTTAGTGTCTCCATACACTTGATCAACAACAAATCTTGGAATTTCACTTTCGAAATTTCCGTTTTGGACATTGAATTTTTCGAAACATCATCCTCTTTCTCATCATCACTATTATCAGTTTGACTATCTTTGATACTTACATGATCCAAATCAGTAACTTTCAAAGTAGAGGGTATGTTAGTGTCAACCTTAACCATCGAATCATTACATATTTCTTTGCCTTTTGACTTAGATGTGACATTAATGACAGATAACTGAGAACATTTGATACTTTCCTCTTCCTCAATTTCACTGATTTCGCTAAAACTGTCAGAGTTATTTTCGATATCAGCAAAATTTCATTGAGAGTCAGATTTCGAATTCTCAGTTCTTTTCAAAATTTTGATTTGTTCACTTTTTGTCAAAGTTTCATTCATTATATCAACAAGTATGTTTGGATCAAGACATTCATCTATTTTAACAACACCATATGCAAACCTATTGTCAGGAACTTTATCAAAAACAACTATTGTTTCCTCATAGTCATATGATAAACTATCAACCTTCTCTCTTTCAAAAAGAAGAAAAGGTAATAATTTCCTATGTTCTTTGATTATCTCAGAAGAATGATGTAAAGCATTTAACTTTGCATAAAGTCTTTTAGCTGATTTACAATATATGCTTCTCTGAGCCAAAATTTTACATCACATTCCAAGGTTTCCCTATCACTACCAAGGTTTTTCAATTGCATTTCCAAATACTTTACTCTGCTTTTCTTTGTATCCAACAATTTTTGGGTCTCTAGCAACTAAGTACTAAGTTTCTTAGCTTTGTTACTAGCAGAGACAACAATAGTATCGAAATAAGCAACAGTATCATCAAAAGAAATTATCTCATAATCATAAGCTTGTAAAGGAATAATAAAAGATTGAAGAATAGAACGTACCTTAGTCGTTATTGGTGATTTATCCCTGTTTTGGTCATGTAAGAATGACCTGTCACCATCTCTTCTTCATCATCTTCATACTTCGCGAACATAGAACCATGTGTAGGAATATGCATTTCCTCCTCATCTGATCCAGATGAAAAGATTTGATAAGTGCCATCATCCTCTACTTCACCTCATGCAACCAAAGACATTCCTTTAGCTTTAGTACGAACCTCTTCCAAACGCTCCACTTCGTAAGCTCCGTCCATCACTTTATTCTTCTTTTCGTCTTTCTTATGAAGCAAACAATCACTCGCCATATGTTTAGCTCCGTGGCAGTAGTGGCAATCAATTCCCGAATCTCCTTTAAGTTTCTTCTCAGCTTTGGATTCATCAGTCTTTGCTTCATTTTTCTCAAACTTTTTCTTCTCCTCGCAACCTAACTTATTAACGAAACTTCCTTTAGCATCACCTTGTTTCATCTTTGGATTGAACGGTTTCTTGAAAAACTTATTTACTCGATTGTTTGAGTAAAAAACAACCGCCTCATATTCTGAATTCATAAGAAATCCTTCTTCATCAGAATTCTGTTTTTCAATCGACACTTTCTCACTAACTTTCGAAACTAGTGCCAAAGGACCTCCCAAACTTAGTTTCGACTCTTTTTCCATCTCATTCACCTCTCCTTCATGAGTTTTCAGAAGATTGTACAAGTTATTTAAGGACGAAGTATCAAAACCTGATTGTGTTTTGACCATCAAAGTAACACATCTCCATTGTTTTCGAAGCCCCATGATGAAAGTAAGATTGACCTCCATTGTTGACCTTGTAATCCTAAAGCGATTACACTTGTAGATAAGTTCATTCAAGCGATCATAGTAGCTTTCAATTGTTTCGTTATCTTTTTGCTTGAATTCCTTCAACTCAACCAAGCATTGCTTGACTGAATTGATCTTCATTTTCTCGCTCCCCTGAAATTTTTCTTTAAGAGTGTTCCAAATATCTTTTGCAGTTTTACAACAACGAACATAATTGTAAACAACAGGTGGCAAGGCATCTCTCAATTCTCTCATACAACGTTTCTCGTTGTTCTTCAGCCTCGTAGATTATTCAGTAATAGCAGGTGTTGATCCTGATGATGCAATGTTTTGAACATTCGATGGAGGTTGAGCAGTTCCTGAAATGCAAATCTAGAGTTCCTCATCCAATCCGTTCAAGTAATCTTCCATTCGATCAGCCCACTGATCATAGTACTCTGGAATCAACATAGGAATCTTCGTAGAATATCCTAACAGGTGAGAAAATGAGGTCATCATGTTCATGTTGAAGTTCACCATTATCGTATGGATATGATTTTTCAAAAAAACTTGATGAAATTCAAAGATGAATGAATGAATTGATCAAAAACTCAAAGTTGATTACTCGATTACACAATTCGATTGCAGAATCAAATCAAAACTGAAGATCAGAGATGAGTTTTAGAACAAGACAGCGCAGAAACTTTTGAGACAAATTGCAATTCAAAAATAAATTATTCAAATTGAAAATCAGATCTTAGTAGTTAGATTCCTGCTCCGATACGAAATGTAGAAGTGAATAATCGAGTATTGGAATGAAAAATGAGAGTAAACAAGTAAAGAACACGAGATCTAAATCGAATCTGATGTAGCTCATATTACTTTTAGTGTTTTACAGAGAGAATATAAGATAGAGGACTCAAGAAAAAACTCATGTCTAACTCTAAGTAAACACTCCTATTTATAGGAGGATTGAAAGTACAAAAAATACTAAGGACTAAACATTCGACTTCGTTACAAAGATGCCTTAGTAAATATATAATAAAACTAACAAAACAAGCATTACATAGACTTCGACATATTACAACATATTTTCGACCTTACAACATTACTCTTTTGAAATGAATGGAGCTCTCGGGATCTTCGACCTTACAACATTACTCTTTTGAAATGAATGGAGCTCTCGGGATCTTCGACCTTACAACATTACTCTTTTGAAATGAATGGAGCTCTCGGGAGCTTCGCTCTGGCTTGGAGAGCCTCACTTTATCCTTCTATTCACTCTTCCCCTCAACCACCTTTTGTATCATCTCCCTCTATCTGGATTTGTATTTTACATCGAAAGTGATGTGTTGGGGTTTGTTTTCTTTTTTCTATTTCAGGTGAGTGAATTCAGAAGAGTTAGTGTGTGGTGTGTTAAAACCGACATCAATGGTTCGTCTCAGTTTCTTCAGTTGAAGTAGTTGTATGAACTATTAATTCCCTATGTCGTTTGAACAATTAAAGAAAATATCATTCTTATATATGGAAGCTAGAGCTACATTTTGGCTGTAAAATAGCGTTTACAAGTGTAGTTATTTAGTATATTTCACATAGAATTGAAAACTTTATTGAACTATATATATGTGGTCCAACATTACAAGAGCTTTTTGTGCAATGGACATAGTATCACATAAGTCATACGACCCTGTTTCTTTTTTATCCCCTTTGTTCTGATAAAGTGGTGTCCACATAAATGATGCTTAAGTGCTTAATAAGTATTTGAGAAAATGACTACACTTCAGCAAACAAAAGGAAAACGCACTCGAGGGCAAATTTGTAAAAACGTTAGAAATAAGTCATTAATTATATAGAACAATGGAGAGTCATTCGGATACTCATAATCTAGTGTTGTCGGTGGAAAGCTTATATACTCTTTGGTTTGTTTCAGGAAAACCAGATGACGGTATCCATAACAGGAGCTACAGGCTATAGAGGGAGTAAATTGGTGCAAAGGCTCTATGAAGGTATTAATATTCAATCTTTTTGTTGATAATGATCCATAACTAATACCAAGACAACTAAATTAGGGAGAGAAGGTAATATTATCTATTCTAATACAGTCCCTAAAAAAATACTATATGGTCGTGACATACACACTTTTTGGATGTTGGTGTCGAAATTTAAAACAAAAAAAATACAGGGTTAATATTTATTGTTTGTGTTCATTCTTTAGTCTTTACAGACTTCAAAAGGTGTTAGTGTTTCTTTTTTAAAGGCTTTAAAAGTATGCCCCTCTTCTTTTTTTCCTTTCTAAATAGAATTCATCGAGATGCTCTTTTAAGTAAATTGTTTCCTAGAAATTCCTAGCACTTTTGATTATATTTCTTGAAAATTTCTCTTATGATCTTTGTTCCTAATCCTTCTCCACTAAGTTTCCCAAGAAATAGATATTATTAATAATTTTATGTTCATATGTTGTTCAAAAAAATGATAAGCTATCGGATTATGATCATTTGAAGTATCATACCAGTTCACTTTTGATTTACTTTTCCAGTAGTTAGATCTTCTTAACTTTATATTTTCATATTTTTCTTGAACTTTATGATAAAAGATTTCCAAATTTCTTTATGTATAAAATCCTATATCAATCTAATTAGAATTTAGTTTCCATTCGTTTTCCCTAAAATCATATCCTTTTAGTAAATTACATTTACATACTCATGAAATTTAATGATACAATTATTGATTTTTTAATGCATACATGTTTTAACCATTATCAAGATTTAATCTTTTTGGGAGATATCTAGGTAAAATATTAAGGCCCCAGGAAAAGATCAAGATCAGGAAAGGGTAATTATGTCTTTTTCTATACACAACATAAATGCAATAAAATGATCAATAGAGTTAAGATTACGACTCTTTATTTGTCCCCGATTAGATGACATGAGGGGAAGTCTATGTGTTTCACTGATTCTGGATTATGACGAATTATGAAAGAGAAAAATTTGTTATTTTCCGGATATTATTGTAATTGTTTACTCTATGGAAGAAGGAAATGGACATATCGGATACGTTGCGGTAGGTTCATTTCGGTACGGTGTACCATAGGTCCGGGTACAATTTACCTATTTTCAGATTCGATGTACCTGTTTTCAAATTACAAAATCCGATTTAATATCAATATTTGATTTGTATTCAATATCAATGCGTATTACCTGTTAACCGAATGCAGAATCATGTTGCAGAAAAATGGATAAACTGTTAAGAATGCAGAATACAAATTTTAAACAGTTAAAAGCAACATACCAAAAACAAACATGATTCATTAAATTTAAACACTTATAATCAAAAGTTACATGCTAGACTTCAAAAGACAGAAACACATAACTCAAAAACAGACACAAATCATTCCATTCCAAATAAAAAGTAGGAACATTTGGTCCCTAACATGGCCGCATTTTTCCTTGTCCATTGTCCACATGTTCTTCATCTACATTCTCCCAAACCATGTCATCTAATCGTTAACTTGAACATTCAATATAAGTGCTTTTGGGATTGATGTCCGACTTTCTATGGTCTTTAAGATCTCGCTATAGTCTTGTCTAGTGTAGGATTAACCTACAATCCAGCAATGGAGATTTCAGGTCTCTAAGATCCCACCATACTCTTGTCTAGTGTGGATTGAGGGTCATAAATGTTCATAATAATGATAGTCCCAACCAATTCTTTCAAAGAGCCAATTGTTGCAATAAAATAACAAAATTTGAAGGTGTTTAGCAAAAAAATAATAAGCACGGATCCCAAATGTCGAGGATACACCCGACCTACCGGTGAGATTTACATATTCGAACACAAAATTATTATTTCACCAACATCCACGAATATCAATAAAGGACGAGTCTAAGACCCGAGTTTCTTGAAGACATAGAAAAATGATTTTGTTAGATCTTTTTAATCTATTGACCCATTGAACCATATGAATTGCCCTAATACCATGGGTATTCAGGGAGAGTATTTTTTTTTTGTGTGTGTGTGTGTGAAATGGGAATATCTCCATTTTCACCATTCATTACTTCAACAAGTATATGGTTTCCAACACCGATCTGAAATCCAACATCATAGCCAAGTTTAGAAATGTTCATCATTTCGATAGATGCAGATAAATCAGACGAAGAGATGCATGGGGAACCAGATTCAACCATGGTCCTTTTAAGGTCGATTGAGGGTAGATGACCGATAGGAACGCTAACCGCAGGTGGTTGGTTAGGACTAGCAGCAACTAAATTCTTATTTCGGGATGCGCTGCCTTAAGGTGAAAATCTTGGAGGAAAAGATCGTGCTAATTGTCTTCTCTTAACCCTCGATTCTTCAAAGTTAAATCTAGAGCGGTCATCAAAGGGGTTGAGATTTAATTTAGATAACTGCTAGATTTGAGAGATATTATTTAGATATGGGCTTGTATTAAGTAGAGAAAAGAGAAACATATTAGGCATAAAAGGGAAACTTGATCCGGCTTATGAATATGATGGTCCCCACATGAGTTACATACATTAGGAAACAATATTTTTAAAAACCGGTTTTTTAGTTTAATCGGTTCTATGGTTGGTTCCCGGTTCGACCGTTGCGACGGCTAGTAGTGGTGTGCATCTTACGTCTATCTATCGAACTACTCAATTTGCTTTTGAAATCGTCTAATAACACACAATTTCCTAAATCCCCCCTTCCTCCATCCGATTGCAAAACCCTAGAATTTCATACGCAGCAGTATCTAAATCAAAATGTCCGACGAAATTCCTTTCCATATCCAAGAGCTGATCATCAAAAGGCTTCCTATCATATCATTGATTTAGTTCAGATCTATCTCGAAACACATGGAAATCTTTGATCGACAACTCTAATTTTATCCCTGCTTATAGTGTTACTGAGTCGCAGCATCTCCTTATAAGGTATGAAGATAAGCAATCTGACACTGTTGGAAAGTATCTTTCTTTCGTAGATGATGACACTTTCCCTCACCAGAGGTTTGCTCATACCCTTCCTCATTCCATTAAACTACTCAAAATTGCAAATATAGTCGGTAGTTCTTTCAGGTTATTTTGTTTCCATGGATATAACATGGGAACGGAGATGGTCGTTCTTTGGAATCCTTCGATTAGAAAGTCAATCACTGTTCCTATGCCTAACAAGTTTAATCTGGATCCTGAAACTAATCTTTGTTTTGGGTTTCCCCTGTGACTACTGACCCTAAGATAGTAAAGATCATTCAATTTCACAAAACTAGCTACCATTGTGAAGCTAATGTTTACACTGCGAGCTCAGGCAATTGGAGAAATCTATCTAACAATCTTCCTAGTAAACCATTTCGTATCTTTTGGCCTCAGGTTGTTGTTGATAGGTTTATTTATTGGAGTGCTTTTGACCCTATGAATGTAGATAGTGAGTTACCGAATCATAATTTTATAATGTCATTTGACAAAACTAATAAGTGTTTTGGAGTGGTAGAACTCCCAGATAGTTTAAGCCACCACTCTCCAAAACAGTTGTGTATTTCTAAGGTAAGGGAATCTCTTGTCATGCTTGAATATTCTTTGGAACATTCTTTCTGTTTACAAGCTCATTCACTTGTTCCTTATTTTCGATACGCTAATCGGTTTGTTATTCCATTGGAATCAAGATTTTGTTGTTCGTTTTCACGGTCTTGGAGAATGAGTTCAAATAGTCATCATCAATAATCCTTTTCGACTCTCATTGTCGTAAGCATTCCAACATCCTTTGAATTCTTTATAATATGGTAAACATTTTGAAAATAATAACAATTATGATTACAAAATAATACATAAGAAATTTGATAAATTGATTTATTTGCAGTTTCAGAATTGTTGATGATGACTAGATTATAACTCGTAGGAATCATGGTTATAAAAATAAATAAACTTTCGAAGTAAAAAGTCAAAATCATTAATTAAATATTTTCAATAAATTATTAACTAACATATTTATGTTTTGTTATTTATGTAGTATTATAATCATTGATGCAAATAAATATATTTATTATTTTTTAACATATATGAGACAATTTTATTTTGTAAATTTAAAAACATAACGATGTTGTATAACTAAATGTTAGATTGCTTATAAAAATGAAACGACCACAATAAAAAAAGGTTTTTGTTGGATTACGATATTTATTGGATTACCTTATGAGATGTATAATTTAAAATTGTCTAAAAAAAATTAATTATTAATATAATTAACGCCAAACATAAAAAACCAGTCCCTCATTTTCAGCCCTCAGTCTCTCCAACTTCGCATTACAACTGCATAAACTTATTATTTACGGTTATGTCACGATCGTTTTCATTTTGGTTCTCCTTCCTCCCACGATCTTCTTCATCACAATCTGAAGATCGCAACCCTCGCCCACGACACGTTTCTTCAACCCCCACAGTTCAATGCATATACCAATTGTTGAATTTACCAGTTGCTTCTCCCACGTTCCAACATCAAAACCTACAACTTCCAATTTCCATTAAACCACCCACAATCTCATGTTGGTGTACTGAAATCCTGCCTGTAACGCTTAATGATTCTACGGTAAATTCGCATATTCTTCTTCTACCCCATTCTCTTGACACGACTTCTTCCCAAAATCGAAGGCATTTTCTTGGTGATATTAGGTATGAAATAAATGCATTAAATGTGGATCGAATGCAAACACGATGGGCCAATCCACCATTGTTGTCAACCGTGACCACCAGCAAAGCACAAAAAAACCCTGCATCTTCCCACTCACTCCACAAAATTTTCACACACATTACTCTTCTAAAATCAATGGAGCTTTGGGGAGCTTTGCTCTCGCTTGGAGAGCATCAATTTATCCTTCTCTTCACTCTTCCCCTCAACCAACTTTGGTACCATCTCCCTCTATCTGGATTTTTATTTTACGTCGAAATTCATGTGTTAAGGTTAGTTTACTTTTTTCTATTTGAGGTGAGTGAATTCAGAAGAGTAAGGGTTTGATGTGTTAAAACCGACTTCAATGGCTCGTCTCAGTTTCTTCCGCTGAGGTAGTTGTATGAATTGTTAATTTCCTACGTCATTTGAACTATTAAAGAAAATATCACTCTGATATATGGAAGCTGGAGCTAGATTTTGGCTGTAAAATAGCGTTTACAAGTGTAGTTATTTTGAATTCTTAACTTCATAAGTCCCCAGCCATACAAATTGACCAATTCCTCAAGTCATATATACGATGCAAATTGCAATGCTTCACTTTTTGGTGAAATTCCAACCTAAACTATTCGTCCATAACATTCTATTACAAGATATTATTTGTAATGATGTTTGTCCAGAAGATTAATTTATCATTTTTAGTGCTATTTAGTATATTTCAAATAGAATTGAAAACTTTATTGAACTATATATGTAGTCCAACATTACAAGAGCTTTTTGTGCCATGGACATAGTATCTCATAAGTCTTTTTTATCCCTGTTGTTCTGATAAAGTGGTGTCCACTTAACTGATGCTCAAGTGCTTAATACGTATTCGATAAAATGACTACACACTTCAGCAAACAAAAGATAAAACATACTCAGGGCAAATTTGTAAAAAAGTTAGATATAAGTCATTAATAATATAGAACAATGGACAATCATTATACTCATAATCTAGTGTTGTTGGTGCTCTTTCTTTAGCCTTTACAGACTTCAAAAGGTGTTAGTGTTCCTTCTTTAAAGGCTTTAAAAGTATGTCCCTCTTTCTTTTTTTCCTTTCTAAATAGAATTCATCGACATGCTCTTTTAAGAAAAATTTTACCTTGAAAATTCGTAGCACTTATATTTCTTGAAAATTTCTCTTATCATCTTTGTTCCCAACCCTTCTCCACCGAGCTTCCCAAGAAATAGATATTATTAATAATTTTATGTTCGTATGGTCTTGAAAAAAATGATAAACTATCAGATTATGATCATTCTCCACATTTTCTTCATCTAAATTCTCCCAAACCATGTCATCTAATAGTGAACTTGAACTTTCAATATAAGTGCCTTCGGGGTTGATGTCCCACTTTTTGGGTGGACTGGATTTGTATGATTCGTGGAAACGAGATAGAAATCGAATGTTGGAGTGAATGTCAACCAATTTATCAGCTCTTTTTTCATTCATTGGTTTCTTTTCAACTTATGAATTTAGCAATACGTACTCCAATTCCTTTCCGCGGACGAGCTACTAATAGGTGGTGAAAATACCTTCTTTGCCACCAGGTCCAAATCCGGGTTTCGGCTCCATAGGTTGACCACCAATCTGGATCCGTTGTTAAAGCATCCATTTGTGTTTCCTCCATAGAGTAGATACCTTTCTTCATAAAGAATGTTATGAATTGATCTCGTAACAATTGTCCCTCCTCTTCATTTTCAGAAAATCTATTGAAGGATTCCATGACACCTTGCATAACCTCTTTGTCTAGATTTGGTGGTTTCCTTTGCATACCACCAGGTGCCATGTTTTGAAAATATTACATATCATAAAATCGTGGGTTTAATGTGAACCCCAACCAATGTAGTGGGATATTCATCTTCTCCCACCTAGTTAAAATTATTTTCTCTACTTGTGGGTAACAGGTAACATAAGTACTTTCTTGCATCATGTCTTTGATTTCACCCATCATATTATCCATTCTTTCATAAATCTCACCAACATCCACGAATATCAACAAAGGACGAGTCTAAGACCCGAGTTTCCTGAAGACATAGAAAAATGATTTTGTGAGATGTTTTTAATCTATTCTCCCAATGAACCATATGAGATGCCCTGATAAAACAAATATTCAGGGAGTTTTTTTTTTTTTTTTTTTTTTTTTTTTTTTTTTTTTTTTTTTTTGTATCTGTGTGTGTGTGAAATGGGAATATCTCCATTTTCACCATTCATTATTTCAGCAAGTATATGGTTTCCAGCACCGATCTGAAATCCAACATCATAGCCAAGTTTAGAAATGTTCATCATTTCGATAGATGCAGATAAATCAGACGAAAAGATGCATGGGGAACCAGATTTAACAATGGTCCTTTTAAGGTCGATTGAGGGTATATGATCGATAGGAATGCTGACCGCAGGTGGTGTGTTAGGACTAGCAGCAACTGAATTCTTATTTCGGGATAGGCTGCCTTAAGGAGAAAATCTTCGAGGAGAAGATCGTGCTAATTTTCTTCTCTTAACCCTCGATTTTTCAAAGTTAAATGCAGAGCGATCATCAAAGGGGTTGAGATTTAGTTTAGATAATTGCTAGATTTTAGAGATATTATTTACATATGGGCTTGTATTAAGAGCAGAGAAGAGAAACATATTAGGCGTAAAAGGGAAACTTGCTCCGGCTCATGAATATGATGGTCCCCACATGAGTTACATACATTAGGAAGCAATATTTTAAAACCGGTTTTTTAGTTGAATCGGTTCCGTGGTAGGTTCCAGGTTCGACCATTGCGACCGCTAGTAGTGGTGTGCATCTTACGTGTATCTATCGAACTACTCAATTTGCTTTTAAAATCGTCTAATAACACACAATTTCCCAAATCCCCCTTCCTCCATCCGATTGCAAAACCCTAGAATTTCATACGCAGCAGTATCCGAAATCAAAATGTCCGACGAAATTCCATTCCATATCCAAGAGCTAATCATCAAAAGGCTTCCTATTGTATCATTGCTTCAGTTCAGATCCGTCTCGAAAACATGGAAATCTTGGATCGACAGCTCTAATTTTATCGCTGCTCACAGCGTTACTGAGTCGCAGCATCTCCTTATAAGGTATGAAGATAAGGAATCTGACACTGTTGGAAAGTATCTTTCTTTCCCAGATGATGACACTTTCCCTCACCAGAGGTTTGTTCATACCCTTCCTCATGCCATTAAACTACTCAAAAATGCAAATATAGTCGGTAGTTCTTTGGGGTTATTTTGTTTCCATGGTTATAACTTGGGAATGGAGATGGTTGTTCTTTGGAATCCTTCGATTAGAAAGTCAATCACTGTTCCTATGCCTAACAAGTTTAATCTGGATCCTGAAACTAATCTTTGTTTTGGGGTTTCCCCTGTGACTACTGACCCTAAAATAGTAGAGATCACACAATTTCACAAAACTAGCTACCATTGTGAAGCTAATGTTTACACTGTGAGCTCAGGCAATTGGAGAAATCTATCTAACAATCTTCCTAGTAAACCATTTCGTATCTTTTGGCCTCAGGTTGTTGTTGATAGGTTTATTTATTGGTGTGCTTTTGACCCTATGAATGTAGATAGTGAGTTACCGAATCATAATTTTATAATGTCATTTGACATAACTAATGAGAGTTTTGGAGTGGTAGAACTCCCAGATAGTTTAAGGCGCCACTCTCCAAAACAGTTGTGTATTTCTAAGGTAAGGGAGTCTCTTGTCCTGCTTGAATATGATAGCTATCACAAACGTGCTTGTAGTGTATGGATGATAGAGAATGCTGTTGAGAAATCATTTACAAAGAGATTTACTGTTGAGGCACCACATTATTGGTCAATGTCAATAACAACACTTGGATTTAGGAAGAAGGGTAAACCTATAGTGGAAGTGGAAAATGCTCATATGTGTTATGAACAGGGTGCACTTATGGTGTATGAGCCCAACATTGAATGCTTCAAATATCTTGGGATGTATGGAAAACCTGGAACATTCTTTGTGCATTCCTACATAGAAACACTAGTTTTGATAGGTCAATCTGATCGCAATATTAAGGTTGAAGATGATGTCTAGCATATAACAAATGACCTTTGGAGTGGACAATTAAGTAACATATCTGCCAGATTAGATGAAGTTGATAAAAAGGTATATGTATTTTTTATTAGAAGTTAATATAATATTGTAAACAATATGCGTAAAATTTTTGTTGGGAGTTGATTAATATGTTTAGTAAACTCAACAGGTTGGCCTAATGGGCAAGGTTTGTGACATGAAATTTTGTTGTTTATGCTGTTCTTGCATTTTTAACTCCACTTTCATCTGATTAATCAATTCTTGATGTTCAAGCAAAAAATTTACCTCATTTTCTTCCCAGTCCAATTCCCATTTTTTTTACTTTACCTTCTTCCTCAAGTTTGATTTTGTTTACAAGCTCATTCACTTATTCCTTATTTTCGATACACTAATCGGTTTGTTATTCCATTGGAATCAATATTTTGTTGTTCGTTTTCACGGTCTTGGAGAATGAGTTCAAATAGTCATCATCAATAATCCTTTTCGACCCTCTTTGCCGTAAGCATTTCAACATCCTTTGAATTCTTTATAATATGGTTAACGTTTTGAAAATAATAACAGTTATGATTACAAAATAATACATAAACAATTTGATAAATTGATTTATTTGCAGTTTCAGAATTGTTGATGATGACTAGATTATAACCCGTGAGAATCATGGTTATAAAAATAAATAAATTTTTGAATTAATAAATCATAATCGTTAATTAAATATTTTCAATAAATTATTAACTAAAATATTTATGCTTTGTTATTTATGTAGTATTATAATCGTTGATGCAAATAAATATATTCGTTATTTTTTAACATATATGAGACAATTTTAGTTTGTAAATTAAAAAATATAATGATATTCTATAACTAAATGTTAAATTGCTTATAAAATTAAAATGACCACAATAAAAGAAGGTTTTTATTCGATTACCTTATTTATTGGATTACCTTATCAGATGTATAATTTAAAATTGTCAAAAAAAAATAATTATTAATATAATTAACGCCAGGCATCAAAAACCACTCCCTCATTTTCAAACCTCGGGTCTCTCCAACTTCATATTACAGCCGCATAAACTCACTATTTACGGTTATATGACGATCATTTTCAATTGTTTTCATTCTGGTTCTCCTTCCTCCCACGATCTCCTTCATCACGATCTGAAGATCGCAGCCCTCGCCCACGACACCCTCTATATCCTTTTCAACTTCTCCTCACGTTTCTTCAACCCCGGTGGTTCAATGCATATACCAATTGTTGAATTTACCAGTTGCTTCTCCCACATTGCAACATCAAAACCTACAACTTCCGAATTCCATTAAACCACCCACAATCTCATGTCGGTGTACTGAAATCCTCCCTATAACGCTTAACGGTTCTAGCGTAAATTCGCATATTCTTCTTCTACTCCATTCTCTTGACACAACTTCTTCCCAAAATTAAAGGCATTTGCTTAGTGATATCAGGTATGAAATAAATGCATTTAATGTGGATCGAATACAAACACGATGGGCCAATCCACCATTGTTGTCAATCGTGACCACCAGCTCCAGCAGCACAAAAAACCCTGCATCTTCCCACTCACTCCACAAAATTTTCACACACATTACTTTTCTAAAATCAATGGAGCTTTGGGGAGCTTTTCTCTGGCTTGGAGAACCTCAATTTATCCTTCTCTTCACTCTTCCCCTCAACCAACTTTGGTACCATCTCCCTGTATCTTGATTTTTATTTTTCGTCGAAATTCATGTGTTAAGGTTAGTTTACTTTTTTCAATTTGAGGTGAGTGAATTCAGAAGAGTAAGGGTTTGGTGTGTTAAAACCGACATCAATGGCTCGTCTCAGTTTCTTCCGTTGAAGTAGTTGTATGAATTGTTAATTCCCTATGTTGTTTGAACAATTAAAGAAAATATCATTCTAATATTTGGAAGTTGGAGCTAGATTTTGGCTGTAAAATAGCGTTTACAAGTGTAGTTATTTTGAATTCTTAACTTCATATGTCCCTAGCCAGACAAATTGAACAATTCCTGAAGTTATATATACGATGCAAATTGCAATGCTTAACTTTTTGGTGAAATTCCAACCTAAATTATTCGTCCATAACCATCTATTACAACATGTTATTCGTAATGATGTTTGTCCACAAGATTATTTTGTCATTTTTAGTGCTATTTAGTATATTTCACATAGAATTGAAAACTATATTGAACTATATATGTAGTCCAACATTACAAGAGCTTTTTATGCCATGGACATTGTATCTCATAAGTCTATTTTATCCCTATTGTTCTTACAAAGTGGCGTCCACTTAAATGATGATCAAGTGCTTAATAAGTATTTCAGAAAATGACTACACACTTTAGCAAACAAAAGGAAAACATACGCTGGGAAAATTTGTAAAAAAAGCTAGACATAAGTCATTAATTGTATAGAACAATGGAGAATCATTCGGATACTCGTAATCTAGTGTTATTGGTGCTCTTTCTTTAGTCTTTGCATACTTCAAAAGGTGTTAGTGTTCCTTCTTTAATGTCCTTAAAAGTATGTCCCTTTTCTTTTTTTCCTTTCTAATGTAACACCCGTAAAATTTTAGCAATTTTTTAACATTTTTAAAACACTTAATTACCATTGAACATTACACCGTTTGTTTTCAATATAAAAATTATCAGAGTATCCCAGTATCAAATCATAAAATCATAACAGCAGGAGGAGCGGTATGATCATGCCTCTGCCTTCCCACGATCACCAGAAGTACCTGAAAGAATCATTTGAAACTGTAAGCCCGAAAGCTTAGTGAGCTACCCCCAATTACCAACCACAACAATATCATAACCATATCATATAAAAAACATAGAACAACCATGAATCTCGAGTCTAGAGTACGACTGGTCCGCCCTCATCGGAACTTCAGTCCACCTGGTCCACCCTCTGAGTCTACAGTCTGACTGTACCGCCCACTTCGAGCCTTCATTCTATCTGACCCACTCTCTGTGCCTCGTCACATCTGGACCAACCTCTCGGGGCCTTTAGCCAATCCGGACTGCTCGTTGGGCCTTCGGCCTGACTATGTGCCCTCCCGGGTCTGCAGTCCATCCGGTCCTCCTTAGGTAAGTTGGCCTACAACACAAGGTAGGACCTGCCTCAACCCAACCCCCATACCAACAACTTCTGCACTTAAACAGATAATCACATAACAATCCATAAATAACTAAATCGATCCAACAGATCATATAGCATAACAACATCCTAACCAGGATACCGACCTAACTAGGTCACTAACACAACATCATCCTATATACCAGGATAAAGACCTAACCAGGTCACTAACATCTGACCATCCTAACTACCGGGGCACATATCTAATAGGTCAAAAGCATATCAAACAAATACCAGTACACAATCCGAGAAAGGGCCGGCCTTGGTGCCTTAGACCTTGTTGATAAAGTGAGGATAACTCACCTTGAAATGTGGAACCGTAGCGATAATATCAAACCACCGAGTCACAGCCCCGAACTCCACCACCTGTAACTACCATAGGACCAAATCCATAAATTCCCAGATTACCCAAATACCCTTAGGAGACAAACTGGTCAAATCTTTGTCAAAGTCAAAGTCAACTATCAAGGTCAACAGTCCATGTTGACCTCAACTCGTCGAGTACCTTCAATTACTCGCCGTGTAACACCCTGGATTCCAAGGTACTATTTTTATTCTTTTATTTTTGGGGGATGTCAGGAGACTCGGCGAGTTAGAGTCTAAACTCACCGAGTAGGATCGCAGTTTTTGCACGCGGGTTCGCGTCTAGAATTTGTGAGTCCCAAAGAGGAGTCAACGAGTCCACGCTGGTTAATGAAACCCTAATTTCCAGGGTTTGAGACCTATTTAAAGGGGCTTATGGCCATCATTTGTGGCCACCAACACCAGAGAGAAACCCTAAAGAGATCTTGAGCGTTTTAGGAGAGAGAGGAGGTCATTGTTAACCTTTGAAGCATTGTTTGGCAAGGAAAAGGAGATTCTAGCTAAGAGGAGGCAAGGGAGGCGGACATCCTTCGAATTTGGAGCACAGAGCATCACTTTGGAGGTATATTTTGGCTCCCTTTTCTGATGTTATGATGAACATGGGGGTTTAGGGTTTCTTGACCCCTTTGTTGGTTAGATTTGAAGTCCATTTCGTCCCTATTTGTGATGAGGCTTGTAATGGGATCCATAGAGGTCCAGAGAAGCTTTATTCCTTACTTTATGAGGATTCAAGGGAGTTTTGACCAAGGGTTATGAGATATGGGGCTAAAACATCTTATAGGAGCAAATAGATGTTGTTTGAGCATCAAGGTTTGGACTTTACGTGATTATCATGCTTGCGGAGGCCAGATCTATGATTGTATGGAACAGATCTGACCTCAGAAGTGAGTTTGAGTTTATGCATGACATGAACTCGCCGAGTCTGAAGAACAGACTCAGCGAGTAGTATGAAGTTTGCCCGTAATCACTCAGTGAGTGGTCCTGCCGAGTTGAGGGAGTGACTCAGTGAGTCAGGGTGAGTCGGGGGGACTGAGTCAAGCCGAAACTCGCTGAGTTGTTCTTGAGACTCGACGAGTTGAGTCGTGGTGGCCCCGCGATTCATGCCAGGTGGAACTCGTCGAGTCAGAGAAGTACTCGACGTGTCGAGAGAGGATCCAAGAGAGTCAGTGCACACGTATAGACTCGTCGAGTCGCCATAGTGCACTCGCCGAGTCCGGTCAAAGTTGACCGTTGACCATGTTGACCTTTAGGGTTGAGTACAGTTGTATTTATGAGTATATTACTTTGTGTGATTAGGCGGAGGCTAGATCACGTTTATTCCGAAACAGACAATTACCGAGACATCGAGGTGAGTCTTCTCACTATACTTACATAGAGTGGTATACTGGGTAGACCGGAGGGTCTTATGTGTTATGTATGAGATTATGTGCTATGTGTTATGTGTATGTTGTTATAGACCGGACCGAAGGGTCCAACGATACAGACTGGGCCGGAGTGCCCAACGAGCTATGACCGGACCAGAGGGTCCAATGAGCTACGGGACTGGAGGGTCCCGCTCAGACATATCGACCGGAGGGTCGTATTATAGCCTTGAGTGGTGTATGTGTTGTATGCGGTATATTTGGGGAACTCACTAAGCATTTATGCATACAGTTGTTGTGTGATGTGTTTCAGGTACCAGTGATGAGCGTCGGAAGGCGCCGACATGATTCGTACACACTTGAGGAGTTTATGTTTTTGGATACTAGGGAAATGTGTTGTGATAAATACATTTGAAACAATATGTTGATGTTATTTTGTGAAAAATGATGGTTTGAATAAATACATTCGGGCGTATCTGAACTCAAACTGA
Source organism: Lactuca saligna (assembly GCF_052625555.1). Lineage (NCBI taxonomy): Eukaryota > Viridiplantae > Streptophyta > Magnoliopsida > Asterales > Asteraceae > Lactuca > Lactuca saligna. The sequence goes on along the minus strand of NC_136418.1, from coordinate 15,276,838 downwards.
GGAATTGAGGAGAATTTTTATAATAAAATAAAATTTTTGAAAAAAAAATAACAGAGTTTTGAGACAAACAGAGCAGAGCCGTGTGTACGATTAGCCAGCACCCGAACGATGAATTCCCCAAAAGTACCCTTACTCTATGTGTTATGAGATATGTTATATTATGCATGCTAGAGTAGGGTAAGTATACATATTTGGACTAGAGTGGCCTGATTTGTGATGCCTTAGTCTATGGGTTTTCTGTTGCTGAGATGCTTTGAGGGCCAGTGATAGCAGTTAGGAGCTCATGAGAATAGAGTACTTGTAATCCAAGATTCAAGGAGGAGGACTTGAAGTGAATGTTGGTGCGGTGTGGTCAGTAGAATTGGGCCCGTACTACTGAAGACACCGGATCAGTGGGCATTTCAAGTAAGAATCTTTTGGACGACGGAGGACAAGTAGGGTTGTGTCATCGAGTATGAGCATGTTCGATCGAATCTCTGATAATTTTTTTTGTATTTCAGAGACATCATGGTTGGGACTCGACACACATCTGAGACCAGTGGTGTCAGCGACGAGGAGATTCGTCGGATGATTCATGAAGAGGTGGCTGCTGCCATCCGGGTTGAGATCCTTGAGATGTTTGGAGACATCAAGACCACATTGATCGAGACTTTTGATGAGCGGTACGCCGCGTTGATTGGGGCTGCTGCAGCTGCAGCTACTGCTGCTGTTGTTGCTGCTAGACCTCAGGGAGGTGGCTCGTTGTTGTTCCGGGAGTTCAGCAACATGAAGCCACCAAAGTATGACGGGACGCAGGACCAGATTGCCGCTATGAGGTGGATCTCTGACATCGAGGGATGTTTCTATATGTGCTCTTGTCCAGAGCACTTGAGGGTTTGGTTTGCCTTGAACCAGCTCCGCCTGGGAGTGAAGGATTGGTGGAAGTTTGTGACGGCGAACTTTACTTTGGCTGAGATTCTGAGGTGACCTGGTAGAGGTTCACCGGTATGTTCCGAGAGGAGTATGTTCCCCCGATAGAGAAGGAACGGTTGATCCATGAGTTCTTGACCCTCAAGCAGGGTACTGATTCAGTGATAGTCATCACCAGGAAGTTCCATGAGAGGGCGATGTCTTGCCCTGAGCAGGTGTCGACTGAGCAGGCTCATATGAGCCGTTATCTGAGTGTTCTGAGGAGAGATATACAGGAGTTCGTGGCGAACTCGACTTACCGGACATTTTCTGAGCTCCAGGCAAATGCCCGGAAGAGGTAGATCGAGCTGGAGACTTAAGCCAGGGAGGAGGTCGAGTCTCAGAGGATGGATCGGCGGCCGACCCAGTCTCAGCCGGCAGCCAAGCGGGCTAGACCCGCTAATTCGAGATCTGGGGGCGCGAAGGGCCACACTTGTGGGAAGTGCGGTAAGAGTCATGAGGGGTCGTGCAGGACTGGAGTATGTTACTAGTGTGGGAAGCAGGGGCATATCGCGAGGGAATGCCCCAAGGGATTCTCGGTTTGCTTTCATTGCAACCAGACCGGCCATCGGAAGGCCGAGTGCCCGCAGTTTCTTCAGGGATCAGCACAGGGATCTGCGCCTGCTGCTAGGGTTTCCGAGACTCGGCCGGTGAAGGCCGAGGCCCCGAGGGCTCGTGGGAGAGCGTTTCAGTTGACCGCGGAGGAGGTCCGCGCAGCGCCTGATGTTGTGGCTGGTATGTATTTTCTTTTCATCTTTTATTTGAGTTGAGATTTTATGCTTATATGATCATATGCGTAGGTACTTTTCTTGTGAATTCATTACCTGCATTGGTGTTATTTGACTCGGTTGTGAGTCGGTCGTTTGTTTCCATAGCATTTAGTCAGCATATTAGTACCCGTCGAGAGGCATTGGATCGGCCTCTGCGAGTTTCTATAGCTGATGATCGAGATGTGTATGCTTCGGATGTGATTAGAGGATGTGTCCTTGAGATCTTCGGTGTGGAGTTTCCAATAGATCTGGTCTCGATCGCGATGGGGGACGTGTGTGTGATAGTGGGTATGGATTGGCTGAGTTGTTATGGAGCTGTGATAGACTGCAAGCATCAATTGGTGTCGATTCGAGATCCTAGTGGGGGAGCTCTTTCTGTGTACGGCGAGGGTACGCTTTCGGGGTCAGCATTTTGTTCGGCCGCCAGAGCGAGACAGAGTCTACAGTAGGGCTATAGGGGTTTTGTGGCATATGTGATGGATGTGAGGGTTGATATTGAGAGACCGAAGTCAATTGATGAGGTTCCGATAGTGCGTGAGTTTCCGGATGTGTTTCCAGAGGACTTGTCGGGTGTGCCTTCGGAGAGGCAGGTAGAGTTTGGTATTGAGTTGGTTCCAGGAGCTGCGCCTATCGCTAAGGCGCCGTATCGCCTTGCACCTACGGAGATGCAGGAGTTGTCATCGCAGCTTCAAGAACTGTTAGGGAAGGGATTTATCAGGCCGAGTGGTTCGCCTTGGGGAGCGCCTATCCTTTTTGTCAAGAAGAAGGATGGCTCGCTACGGATGTGCATCGATTATCGTGAGCTGAATAAGCTAATGGTCAAGAACCGTTACTCGTTGCCAAGGATCGATGATTTGTTTGATCAGTTGCAGGGAGCATCTTGGTTCTCCAAGATCGATTTGAGGTCTGGGTATCATCAGGTGAGGGTGCGGGAGGAGGACGTACATAAGACGGCCTTCCAATCTCGTTATGGGCATTACGAATTCGTGGTGATGCCTTTCAGACTCACCAATGCACTAGCGGTGTTCATGGAACTCATGAACAGGGTGTGCAGACCAATGTTGGATCGCTCGGTGATCGTGTTCATCGACGACATTTTGGTGTATTCAAGATCCAGAGAGCAGCATGAGGAGCATTTGAAGGAGATCCTCGGAGTTATGAGATCGGAGAGGCTTTATGCCAAGTTCTCCAAATGTGAGTTCTAGTTACAAGAGGTCCGGTTTTTGGGGTACCTCGTTAACCAGAAGGGGATTTTAGTCGACCCGACCAAGATTGAGGCGGTTATGAGGTGGGAGGTGCCGAGATCACCCACCGAGATCAAGAGTTTTCTCGGATTGGCTGGCTATTATTAGAGATTTATTAAGGATTTCTCCAAGATCGTTGTGCCCCTCACCAAGTTCACCCGGAAGGGTGTTGCGTTTTCTTGGGGTCCGGAGCAGCAGACCTCGTTCGTGACACTTCGCAGGAAGTTATGTGAAGCCCCAGTGTTAGCCCTTCCGGAAGGGATGGAGGATTTTCTAGTTTATTGTGACGCATCGATATCCAGATTGGGAGCGGTGCTTATGCAGAGGGGGTATGTGATAGCATATGCATCGAAGCAGCTTAAGCCTCATGAGTCGAGATATCCCACTCATGATTTGGAGCTGGGAGCGGTAGTGTTCGCTCTCAAGATCTGGCGACACTACATGTACGGGGTTCGATGTACGGTATACACGGACCACAATATCTTGAAGTATTTGATGGATCAGCCCAACCTAAATATGCATCAGAGGAGGTGGTTGGACGTGGTCAAGGATTATGATTATGAGATCTTGTACCACTCAGGCAAGGCTAATGTTGTAGCCGATGCACTGAGCCGAAGGGCAGAGAGTGCCCCATTGCGAGATGTATGTTTGAGATTGATGCTGATGACCCCGGTTTTGGATGCTATTCGAGGGGCCCAGACTGAGGCTGTACAGCCTGAGAGCCAGAAGAGGGAACGATTTGTCGGGCTGGTATCGGAGTTCGTTACCGATAGTCGGGGGCTTATGACATTTCAGGGTCGGATTTCGGTACTGTTCGTGGGCGGGATGCGTACCATTTTGATGTAGGAGGCTCATCGATCGAAATTATCGATCCATCCCGAGGCCACTAAGATATTTTTGGACCTGAAAAAGGATTATTGGTGGCCCTGTATGAAAAGGGATGTCGCATGGTTTGTAGAGAGATGCTTGACCTGTCGCCGGGTTAAGGCAAGCATCAGCGTCCGCATGGTAAGTTGTGGCCTTTAAAGATTCCCGAGTGGAAATGGGAACAGATTACCATGGATTTCATCACCAAATTTCCAAGAACCATGAGGGTTGTCGATGCAGTTTGGGTGATTGTGGATAGGTTGAGAAAGAGTGCTCAGTTCCTGGCCATCAGTGAGAGCTCTTCCGCGGAGAAGTTGGCAGAGATGTACCTGAGAGAGGTAGTATCGCGGCATGGAGTGCCGATTTCGATTGTTTCAGATCGAGATGTATGTTTCACATCAAGATTTTGGAAGAAGTTTAATGAGGAATTAGGTACGAAACTGCATTTTAGTACAGTGTACCACCCCCAGACCGACGGGCAGAGTGAGCGTACGATTCAGACGCTCGAGGACATGCTCCGAGCATGTGTGTTGGATTTCGGCGGAAGCTGGGAGACGTATTTGCCCTTGGAAGAGTTCTCTTACAACAACAACCATCATTCGAGCATTGGCATGCCGCCCTTTGAGCTGTTGTATGGGAGGAGGTGTCGTACCCCTATCTGCTGGGGAGAAGTAGGGCAGCGCGTGATGGGTAGTACCGAGATCGTGCTTCAAACGACAGAGCAGATCCAGCAGGTCAGACAAAGGTTGTTGACCACTCAGAGTCGTCAAAAGAGTTATCCGGTCTGACACCGGTCCAAGCATGAGTTTCAGGTCGGCGACTTTGTGCTTCTGAAGGTCTCTCCTTGGAAAGGAGTGATTCGATTCAGGAAGAGGGGCAAGTTGGGGCCCCGATATATTGGTCCTTTCAGAGTGGTCGCGAGGGTAGGCAGGGTAGCCTATCGTTTGGAGTTGCTAGCGGAGTTGGGTCAGATTCACGACACTTTCCACGTGTCTCAGTTGCGAAAGTGCGTAGCTGACGAGTCGGCAGTAGTGCCACTAGAGGATATTCAGGTGGATGCGGGCCTGAATTATGCTGAGAGACCAGTGGCGATCAGAGATTGGAAGATCAAGGTCCTGAGGAATAAAGAGGTGCCACTGATGCAGGTCCAGTGGCAGCATCGGAAAGGGTCGGAGTTAACTTGGGAGCCGAAGCGTGAGATGCGTGAGCAGCATCCGGAGTTATTTGCAGAGTGAGACTTCGAGGGCGAAGTCTGATTCTAGTGGGGGAGAATTGTAACACCCCGGATTCCTAGGTACTATTTTTATTCCTTTATTTTTGGGGGATGTGAGGAGACTCGGCGAGTTGGAGTCTAAACTCGCCGAGTAGGATCGCGGTTTTTGCATGCCGGTTCGCGTCTGGACTCGGAGAGTCCAAAAGTGGACTCGGCGAGTCCACGCTGTTTAATGAAACCCTAATTTCCAGGATTTGAGACCTATTTAAAGGGGCTTATGGCCGTCATTTCCGACCACCAACCCCAGAGAGAAACCCTAAAGAGATCTTCAACGTTTTGGGAGAGAGAGGAGGCCATTGTTAACCTTTGAAGCATTGTTTGGCAAGGCAAAGGAGATTCTAGCTAAGAGGAGGCAAGGGAGGTGGACATCCTTCGAATTTGGAGAACAGAGCATCACTTTGGAGGTATATTTTGGCTACCTTTTTTGTTGTTATGATGAGCATGGGGGTTTAGGGTTTCTTGACCCCTTTGTTGGTTAGATTTGAAGTCCATTTCGTCCCTATTTGTGATGAGGCTTGTAATGGGATCCATAGAGGTCCAGAGAAGCTTTATTCCTTACTTTATGAGGATTCAAGGGAGTTTTGACCAAGGGTTATGAGATATGGGGCTAAAACATCTTATAGGAGCAAATAGATGTTCTTTGAGCATCAAGGTTTGGACTTTACGTGATTATCATGCTTGGGGAGGCCAGATCTATGATTGTATGGAACAGATCTGACCTCAGAAGTGAGTTTGAGTTTATGCATGACATGAACTCGCCGAGTCTGAAGAACAGACTCGGCGAGTAGTATGAAGTTTGCCCGTAATCACTCAGTGAGTGGTCCTGCCGAGTCGAGGGAGTGACTCAGTGAGTCAGGGTGAGTCGGGGGGACTGAGTCAAGCCGGAACTCGCCGAGTTGTTCTTGAGACTCGATGAGTTGAGTCGTGGTGGCCCCGCGATTCATGCCAGGTGGAACTCGTCGAGTCAGAGAAGTACTCGACGTGTCGAGAGAGGATCCAAGAGAGTCAGTGCACACGTATAGACTCGTCGAGTCGCCATAGTGCACTCGCCGAGTCCGGTCAAAGTTGACCGTTGACCTTGTTGACCTTTAGGGTTGAGTACAGTTGTATTTATGAGTATATTACTTTGTGTGATTAGGCGGAGGCTAGATCACGTTTATTCCGAGACAGACAATTACCGAGACATCGAGGTGAGTCTTCTCACTATACTTACCTAGAGTGGTATACTGTGTAGACCGGAGGGTCTTATGTGTTATGTATAAGATTATGTGCTATGTGTTATGTGCATGTTGTTATAGAATGGACCGAAGGGTCCAATGATACAGACCGGGCCAGAGGGCCCAACGAACTATGCCCAGACCAGAGGATCCAACGAGCTACGGGACTGAAGGGTTGCGCTGAGACATATTGACCGGAGGGTCATATTATAGCCTTGAGTGGCGTATGTGTTGTATGCGATATATTTGGGGAACTCACTAAGCATTTATGCTTACAGTTGTTGTGTGATGTGTTTTAGGTACCAGTGATGACCGCAGGAAGGCGTCGGCATGATTCGTACACACTTGAGGAGTTTATGTTTTTGGATTCTAGAGAAATGTCTTGTGATAAATACATTTGAAACAATATGTCGATGTTATTTTGTGAAAAATGATGGTTTGAAAATGAAAAAAAAATTGTTGTTAAAATTTACGTTGTTACACACCGAGTTCTAGCATAACTTGCCAACTTGCCAAGTTAATCAACTGACTCATCGAGTCCAAGGTAATCTTCATCAAACTCGCCGAGTCACTCCTCCGACACACCCAACCCACGACCATCTTCGACGGACTCGTCGAGTCGACCATGCCACTCGCCGAGTCCCCTCAGACCTTCTTCTATACTGATGCTTTTTAAGCTATGCAAAGGCTCCATATTGCAGATCCAACTTCCCAAGGCATGCTTATCACGTGAAGTTGCAAACTTTACGTGCATGCGATGCTCTAATGCCTTAAAATGATAAAACTAAGCTTGCAAAAAAGTCCAAAACTTTAGGGAGGTTCATACTTGACAAATCTGGGTACTTTATGGACTTAGAGCCCAAGGAGAGTCCAGATCTGAAGTTACAACTTCAAATCCTAGCTTATACTCAAGAACGGCTTCTTATTATGCTAGAAAAGCCCAAAAGATATCTAGAATGAAATGGGGTTGAGATAGGAACTTAATACCTTCCAAAAGATGTTAATTGAAGTAGACGTTCATTCCCACAAGTTCCTTGCTTCAATCCAGCTGTTTTCCCCAAGTTTTTCCTCACCAAGATCCTTCTTCCAAGCTTAAACACACCAATGAACTACACAAACACGATCTAAGGTTTTGGATCCTCAAGAGGCTGTAAAGGGGAGGCTGGGGAGGCCAATGATCCTTTAAATAGGGTACAAAAATCCCAGAATTTGGGTTTTTCCTCCACCGGCTCCTACTTGTCGAGTCCCTTCTTGGACTCCGCGAGTAGGTCACTTAAACGCTTGGCCAACCCGCTGGTACTCGACAAGTCAGGCAACCAACTTGTCGATTAGACCTCGAAATCATGAGAATTTATAACCATAAATTGATACTCGGGAAATTGGGGTGTTACAATTTTCCCCCACTTGAACTAGACTTCGTCCTCGAAGTCCGCTACGGTGAACATCCTCCTCTAGTGCTCCCCCATCCCTGCCACCGGCTCCCACGTCCACTTAGACCCTCTATGGTGCTCCCAATGTACCTGTACCAAAGGTGCTTCCTGTTGGGTTTTTAGCAATCTAACACTTCCTAAGTGTGCATGCAACCCTAATAAACCTTGGATCTATGTTTGTCTAAATACATGCAAAATAATAATTTTCCAAGGTTTATAACCTATCTAACATGGCATGGGGAACATTTCAACATAAAAGAGTTAGAAGAGATTACATACCTTTTGGTGAGTTTGGTTCTAAGGAGTTTGAGGGCCAAGCACCAATAGTGTGAATGCCTCAAATGGAATCACAAACACTACAAACTCTTGGAAAACTTTGAGAGAGTATACACCTTGTATAAAATCGGCCACACACATGCACACACACACTCACACACACTAGTTCACTAGTTTTCTCTTAGGCTCCATTTCATGCTCCATAAGCATGCTTATATAGTGTGCATGGTTAGGGTGAAACCCTAATAACCCATGTCTTTTCCTTTTCCAAGGATCCATGGGTTAAAAGCTCCATGGATCATCCATGGACTTCCACATAAGCCTAGCCCATTAACAAATGAGTATTAGACCACACTATATAAAACAAATAGCCCATAATTTAATTAGTATTCCTTTTAATCTCTAAATTAATTCATAATTAATTTAAGACTAAAACTAATTAAATAACGTAACTTCATATTAATATATTATAACTCATAATATATTAATAAACATATGTGTATAACTCTCATAAAATTATCCATAATAGTTTGGATGAGATGCAACCCAAATGGACCATGTCGGTCGGGTCAAGTATATACCAAATAAGTTATGGACTTAGACACCTTATCCAACAGACTCCCACTTGGATAAGTCTAATAACTATATTTGCCTATAACTTCAGGAACCAACCAACAATCGTAGCTCTCGAAAACTCCCTCGAACAATGAAGACTCTGTCGAACTATGAAGCGCCATTTTAGATAAGTGATCACATAATCCTCTGTTCTCATGATATCAGCCGGACAAACACATGGAACTATGTCTTGCTTATTGTCTAGCAGTTGTTTCTCGATTTTCCGATTTGTTTGACGAAGAACTTCACTGAACACATCGGTTTAGTTCTGACCAGGCCTGGTACATGGGTCAACACAAAATCATCGAGGGGCCCAGATATCGCTTCTATTTCTAGAAGGAACAGATAAACTTCGACTGATATGCTTGTTCTACTACTTATTGAATTGTACACAAAGGCACATTTTATAACATCAAGTTACTGATGCGTTTGCGTGCAATCAATGCACAACCAACTCATAGGTAACAACTCATATCTCTAGGTTTAAATATTTATATGATGTTATCGTCTCATGATCACTCGAGATAAATTCCATGAAGTGATACAAGTGAGCGTGGGTTTATACCAATACTCATAACTTATGAGTACTCATGAATGTTGCAGCAACCATTTCCATGTCTAAACACCTTTAAGGCATCTACAAACCCAATTCATGACAATCTTGATTCATACCTACTTCCGACGTATGATCGATTGTGGAGGTTTGAATAAATTAATTATTCTGGAAGTCAAAACATGCAAAACTGAAACAATAGTAAATAATTGACAATGATAGTAACACTTTACTCATAAATAAATCACAAATTTTATTCAACATCAAACGTCGATTACATTTTACATGTTTCAGGAAAACTATCTAATCTGTAAAACTAATATCGTCCCTCAGCCCGATGCATCTCGGATGCTGAAAATGCTTAACCCTCGTCAGTCCCTTCGTAAGGGGATCTGCAGGATTCTCATCCGACGATATCCTCCTTGTCACAAGGAGTCCTTCTTCAATCTTGTGTCTTATGAAGTGATATTTTCTGTCAATGTGTCGGGATCTGCCATGATCTCTTGGTTCCTTGGCTAAGGTAACCGCACTATTGTTGTCACAGAAAATCTCTATAGGTTCCTTAATAGCTGGTACAACTCCAAGGTCTCCGATGAAGTTCTTTAGCCATATCGCCTCCTTCGCTGCTTCACTCACTGCTATATACTCTGATTCACAAGTCGAATCAGCCACCGTCTCCGGCTTGGAACTCTTCCAAGAAATTTCCCCTCCATTTAAAGTAAAGATCCAGCCTGACTGAGATCGGAAATTATCCCTATCAATCTGAAAACCAACATCACTATACCCTAATATTCTCAAGTCATCACAACCACCAAGGGTAAGGATCCAATCCTTAGTCCTCCGCAGGTACTTGAGAATGTTCTTTACCGCGGTCCAATGAGCCTTGCCAGGGTTCCCCTGAAACCTGCTGACCATGCTCAAAGCAAATGCCACATCAAGACGGGTACAAGTCATAGCATACATGATCGAGCCAACTGCGAAAGCATACGGTAATTGGCTCATCTCAGTTATCTCTGCCTCTGTACTTGGACTTTGAGTCTTACTCAGTTTGGTATTGCTTTGGATCGGTAAATCTCCTTTCTTGGAATTCTCCATGTTGAACCTTTTCAACACCTTATCCAAGTAGATACTCTGACTAAGTCCAATTAGTCTTCTACTCCTTTCTCTTAATATCCTTATCCCTAGGATATAGGTAGCCTCCCCTAGGTCCTTCATAGCAAAGCACTTCCCAAGCCAGGACTTAACCTCCTGCAAGGTTGGGATGTCATTTCCTATGAGTAGTATGTCATCCACATACAATACCAAGAAGCTAACTATACTCCCACTAGCTCTGACATACACGCAAGACTCATCTTCGCTTCTCGAGAAGCCAAACTCTTTTACCTTCTCATCAAAACAAAGATTCCAGCTACGAGATGCTTGTTTTAATCCATAAATGGATTTCTCAAGCTTGCATACTCTATTAGGGTACTCTGCACTGACAAAACCCTCTGGCTGATTCATGTACACATCCTCATCCAACTTTCCATTAAGGAAAGCGGTTTTGACATCCATTTTCCATATTTCATAATCATGAAATGCTGCAATGGCTAACATAACCCTAATAGACTTAATCTTTGCTACCGGCGAAAAGGTTTCATCATAATCAACACCTTGAGTTTGAGTAAAACCCTTCGCAACCAGTCGAGCCTTATAAGTATGCACTTTTCCTTCCATGTATGTCTTCTTCTTGAAGATCCATTTGCACCCGACTGTTTTACGGCCTGGTACATTGTCAACCAAATTCCAAACTTGATTGTCATACATGGACTATATCTCGCTGTCCATAGCCTCCTTCCATTTAGCAGACTCCGGGCCTGCCATGGCTTCCTTAACACTGCTAGGTTCATCCAAATTTACTAGTGTACTATCACTAATAAACGTATCACCTTCCGTAGTAATATGAAAACCATAATAAAACGAAGGTGTGTTCCTAACCCGTGTGGAACGCCTCGGAGGTACAGACTCGTCAGCTGGATCAACAGGAGTTTCCTCCTCAGGTTGATTGCTAGTGTCTGAGGTTCCTTCACCAATTGATTTTTGAATTTCTTCAAGATCAATCTGCCTCCCACTGTCTCCGTGGCTTATAAATTCTTTCTCGCGAAAGATCCCTCTTCGTGCTACAAAGACCACATTGTCACTGGGTCTGTAGAAGAGGTAACCGAAGGATTTCTATGGGTAGCCGATGAAAATAGACCTTTCACTTCGGGGTTCAAGCTTATTATGAGTTTCGCGCCTCACGAAGGCTTCGCAACCCCAAATTTTGATGTGGTCCAAATTGGGAACCTTCCCAGTCCACATTTCATGAGGTGTTTTGGTAACCTTCTTTGTAGGGACTAGATTAAGGATATGGGCGGCAGTCTCTAAGGCATACCCCCAAAAAGAGATTGGTAACAAAACTCGACTCATCATAGAGCGAACCATGTCCAACAAGGTTCGATTACACCTCTCAGCTACACCATTCAGCTGTGGTGTCCTGGGAGGAGTCAATTGTGAGACAATCCCACACTCCTTAAGGTAGTCAAGGAACTCGGTACTAAGATACTCACCACCTCGCTCGGATCGAAGCATCTTAATGTTCCTGCCCAATTGATTTTCTACTTCCTGCTTGAATTCCTTAAACCTTTCAAAGGTTTCGGACTTATTTTTGATTAAGTAGACATACCCATATCTACTAAAATCATCAATAAAAGTCACATAATACCGATTTGCATCCCTTGTGGTGGTTTTGAATGGCCCACATACATCAGTATGTATTAGGTCCAACAAACCCTCACTCCTTTCACAAGTTCCAGTGAAGGGTGATTTTGTCATCTTTCCAAGTAGACAAGATTCACAACTATCATCTGATTTGAGGTCAAATGATTCCAAGACTCCACTCTTTTGGAGTTGGCCTATGTGTTTCTTGTTTACATGTCCAAGACGACAATGCCACAATGATGCATTATCTAGGCTAGTAGAAGAATCAATATACAACACATTATTTCCTAAGTTGTCCACAATCGACACAGTTTCATACACACCATCACAAGGTAATGCTTTAAAATAAAACACATTATTAAAGAAAGCATTAATACCACCACATTCATTATCAAACGAAAAGGTAAAACCTTGTTTGTACAAAGCATGAAAAGAAATAATATTCCCTGCCATTTCAGACGAGTACACACATTTATTCAAATCTAATTTTAACCCATTATTAAGCAACAAAGTATAAACTCCAATCTTGGAAACAGGTGAAGCCTTCCTATTCCCCATGATTAAGTTTATCTTCCCGTGCTCCACATCCTCACTTCTTCTTAGGCCTTGCAAATCAGAACATATGTGAATACCACATCCTGTATCAAGCACCCAAGAGTTAGAATATGTTGAGTAATTAGACAATATAGTGTAAATACCTGCATAGGTGGGTTTCACTTTCCCATCCTTTAGATCCTGCAAGTACTTAGGGCAGTTTAGCTTCCAGTGTGCCTTTTCATGGCAATAAAAGCATTCAGCATCCTTGGGAATGGCAGAAGGAGTGACAGAACCGTTCTTAGTCTTTGATGAGGAGCCTTCAAGAGACTTTCCCTTGGTACCCTTCGAAGGGTGCTTCCTCTTTTTCCCTTTGCCTTGCCCAATTGCTAAAACAGGGGTATAATTTGGAGTAGGAGTAGTAGAGGTAACAACCGCTTTACCCTTAAGAACGGTTTCAGCGTTCTTCAAGAGTCCTTGAAGCTTGCTGAGGGTAACTTCCTCCTTGTTCATATGATATGTCATTCGAAAATGATCATAACAAGAAGGCAAGGAGTGCAAAATGATGTCAATTGCCAACTCCTCGGGGATGTTAACATTCAACTTTAGCAAACGGTCCACATACCTTTGCATCTTTTGCATGTGGCCCGTGACGGATTCACCATCCTTCATGCGGGTAGTTATTATGGAGGAGATTATTTCATACCGCTCCTGACGAGCACTCTGATGGTACCTTTCCATCAGGTCTTGGTGCATCTCAAAAGGGTAGAAATCTTCATACGACTTTTGGAGCTCGGCTGTCATCGTGGCCATCATGATACATGCCACCTTAGTAGCATCTCTCTCATGAGTCCTGAATTCAGCGATCTCCTCAGGAGTAGCAGTAGACTCATCAAGTACTTTTAACTCCTTATCGAGGACATATTCCTTGTCCTCGTAACGAGTAACCATCCTGATGTTCCTAATCCAATCCATGAAGTTGGAACCATCAAAGATGACCCTCCCACAAAGATTCATGAGAGAGAAAGAACCAGTTGGGTTAGAGCCTGAAGCATTAGTGTTGGAAGACATCTGAAAGAAGAAAGTAAGTTTAGATTAGATATTTAGGATCCTTAATAAGACACCCAAATGTAATATTAAGGCTAGGATCCAATCACAATATATTACACTTAGAAGAGGGATGCCGTAATCTAAGTAATAATATATTTGAAAGGTAGGTGAATGACGATTCACCAATTTCCACCATGAAAACGAAATGATTTATTAGGTTTAATTGGATTTGAAATTCCTAGATTCTTTTGAGATTCATTGAACTTTTCAATGGCATGTTTCAATCTCGATTGTGCCCTTCAAGTTTTGTGACTAGGATGCCGAGGATCACAAAACAAGGTGTGAATAACCATGCTAATTCACTTGGTACTCTTAATATTATCACCTAATCAATGTGCCGGTTAACCACACACGCTCCATTGATCTATGAAAAACATTAAGTCACCCTGCGTGATCCTTACTAGTCCTAGTTAGTGTGCCGGTTAACCACACACGCTCCACCAATGACTTGGTAAGGTACAAAGTGTGAATTCCATGGACTAGCACCATGTTCACATTTTTCCTAAATAACTAAGATTGGGAATTAAAAGAGTTTTGTTATTTTATAATATTCATTATACTTTTAATGAGGATTTAAAGTCATTGTTCTACCCGTTCGGCTAACGACCCTCCACCGATCAAGCAAGCGGTGGGTGAGAGTATACACCCATTAAGTCGCCATTTTATAGGCAACAACCTTATACCCACCTTATAGACCGGCTTCGCGAATGAGGCCTACTAACGGTAAAACGACTTATTCTTATACATATATATAATAATTAACCATTAATGTTATAAATAGTATAAGGGTTGAATTTTAACTATTAAAACTATAAGGTTTGGAATTAAAGTTTATTAAAGTGTGTGAAACTTTACAAATTCCAAAACTTGAGGGCAAGTTTTGTAACTTTGCAAAACTCTTCATTTCATAACTTATGAATTAAAGGTTCATAAAAATGAAGACTCTTCATTTTCATGTAACTTATGTGTTTTAAGTGTGTGTTAAATGAAAGTGACCTTTGGTAATCCATAACTTGAGGACAAATTATGGACTCCATTAAAACACATAAATGATAAAGAATTAATCCTAAACAATTCAGCAAATAATTCCTATCATTTTCTAAATTCATAAGAACATGAACATGATCATCAAAAATTCAAGAATTATATGAACACATAAAATCATGGAATTTTGATATATGCTATTGCAAATGGATTAGAACAACCGTTACACCAACTAAAATAAGTTTTATAACATCAAAACAGTTTAGGGTAATGTTTCTAGTCCATTTCCAGCAGCAAAAGTCGAGAATCTGCACTCTTTCGATCCTACTCGTCGAGTGCATGAACTTACTCACCGAGTAGGTTGAAGTTTGCCTTGGACTCGTCGAGTCCCCCCAATGGACTCGGCAAGTCCACCATGCTGACAGCAATGATTTCGACTTTTTTCACTATTTTGCATCAAGTATCAAACAAGCAAGCCTAGGCTCTGATACCACTGTTGGGTTTTTAGCAATCTAACACTTCCTAAGTGTGCATGCAACCCTAATAAACCTTGGATCTATGTTTGTCTAAATACATGCAAAATAATAATTTTCCAAGGTTTATAACCTATCTAACATGGCATGGGGAACATTTCAACATAAAAGAGTTAGAAGAGATTACATACCTTTTGGTGAGTTTGGTTCTAAGGAGTTTGAGGGCCAAGCACCAATAGTGTGAATGCCTCAAATGGAATCACAAACACCACAAACTCTTGGAAAACTATGAGAGAGTATACACCTTGTATAAAATCGGCCACACACATGCACACACACACTAGTTCACTAGTTTTCTCTTAGGCTCCATTTCATGCTCCATAAGCATGCTTATATAGTGTGCATGGTTAGGGTGAAACCCTAATAACCCATGTCTTTTCCTTTTCCAAGGATCCATGGGTTAAAAGCTCCATGGATCATCCATGGACTTCCACATAAGCCTAGCCCATTAACAAATGAGTATTAGCCCACACTATATAAAACAAATAGCCCATAATTTAATTAGTATTCCTTTTAATCTCTAAATTAATTCATAATTAATTTAAGACTAAAACTAATTAAATAACGTAACTTCATATTAATATATTATAACTCATAATATATTAATAAACATATGTGTATAACTCTCATAAAATTATCCATAATAGTTTGGATGAGATGCAACCCAAATGGACCATGCCGGTCGGGTCAAGTATATACTAAATAAGTTATGGACTTAGACACCTTATCCAACACTTCCTTGTTCTGCAGAACCTTCACCCTTCTTCCGGTCTGGCCACATGCCTCTCAACATAATCGAGGCGCTCGCCGACCTGAATATCATCCAACGACACTATCGTCTCCTGATCTATGATACACTTTCACAACTACGAACTATGAAACGTGATGTAAATCCCAATCGAACCTTCCCTTAAGGTCTATCCTTCCTTGCATTTTGCCATCTTGACAAAATCCTGATGATCCAAAGTATCGGAAACCCAACACTACGGCCCTGCAGATATCCACTTTCCTCTGCCGTTCAAAGGGCTTAATCAACACTCCTCCCATCACTGAAAAACATATCTATACAAAAAACTACTTCTACAACTGAATCCCAAGTCATAACTGACTTCAACTCTTCATGCTACCAGATGACGTTTCTCAAGCGAAGTTGACACCTCCTGGTCCCAAGTTAACTGCCCACTACCCGAAACATTGGACACCTCACCGATGGCTAAACCAAAATACACTTGCAAACAGTAATCCTCTGTGTCTCCAAAAAATAAACCGACTGACTGGACTTGCTTCCACGCCCTGCCATCATAATGAATGTTACATCTCCAACGTCAGCCTCACATCCTACCTGGTGTTCAGTGATCCATCTTCTCCTTACTTCAGACACACTATGGCCATTTTCATAGATGAACCAACCCAAGACACATTACAACCACTCAAACCATCATCAACATACCTACCACTATCGGCCAATCAGAATGGCATTCATGTCTAACCCATACCACCCCTTTCGGGTTGGAATACCAACATATCTAATCAATTCAATTATCGAGCTGAAATTCTTAGGGTTTGTTGGCCTATCGCCTCAACACTACCGCTCCCCTTGAGCCTCCATGCCTATGACTTTCTGTCGGCCCGCACCTAGTATCTTGGCTTACCGCATAAAGCAAGACTGCCTCAACCCTATCCAAATGCCATCAACGATCATGAGAAAGATCTAACCCGGTTCCTAGAACCTGAATGACAGGATATTCTAATCCCAAACATTCCTAAGGCTCACGAATACCCAATCAGATCTACTTCCCAGTCCCCAACTAGAGTATTAACCGATCCAAGAAGATTAATCCTTTGAGGCACTCCGAACTAATGAGATCACCAAGATCCTATATACTCCATCCAATCTCTAATAACAACTTCCGATCAGGCACAAAATACACCGGAATCCTCAGTTTACTGCAACAACATGTTTAATACCTGGGGACAGACCTGCTTATTGTTGTAGCATAGCGGGATACTCAATACCCGCACCTGGATCTCCAAACACATACAGAGTCTTTAGCATGACTGGACCGCCTCACCAGGTCTTCAGTCTATTTGGACCACTCTCAGAACCTTCAGCATGTCTGGACCGCCTCTCCGGGCTTTCAGCTTGTCTGGATCATTTTCCAAGCCTTCGGCCTAACTGGTATGCCCCATCAGCCTTCAGTCTATTCGGACCGCTCTAAAGTTTTAAGTATTTCCCTGGAGCACCCCCTCCTGGTGCTCTCTCTCCTATGCAACCCGTTCTCATCGACTTAGGATTTCGAACTCCTGATCCATTTTGCAGACTATAACCTCAGGCTAACCCTAGGTCTCATGTCAATCGTCCACCCTTTTGGAAAACCATGGTCTGTTCCCTGACCAGCGTATCTATAACACACACTAAATAACCCGCATACTCGTGCTCCATATGAAAATTCCTAATTCTCCCCCACTTGGGACAGTAACCACTACCTACTAGTGGCGAAAACAAAATACTACTTAACCGTCCTAACCAAGCATTTCCACACCTCACCATAGAACGATGAATACGGGAACGAATAATCTCTGCAAAACCACTCTCCTGGCATGGAGCAACCAAACTTCAGAAGAAACCCGAATCCCTGTGACACTTTTGCATCTCCAATTCATAGTTTCTGGCCCTGGAATGGTGATCATATATCCTAACTTCTGATCACCAACACCCTTGGATACTAACCGTCTACAACCCTTGTTACTAAATTCCTCGAACGCCTCTATGCTATATGTAGAAAAGGTACAGATAAATACTTACCAGTAGTTGCATCTGGTGTTGTCCTAGCCTCCTCTGCGGTAAGCTGGAAGGCACGCCCCTGAGCCCTCGGGGGCTCTGCTCTACCCTGACCCCTGCCAGTAATCCTCAATGTAGCCGACACTGGAGCTTGCACCAATCTAGCAACCTGTTGTGGAAAGTTGGCCTTCATGTGACAAGCCTGATGACAGTGATAACAAATCCTCATGTCCTGAACCGGGGCCAAATGGCGACAATCTCTCGCATAATGTCCCTCCTTTCCGCACTTGTGGCACGCACCACCGGACCTACAAACTTCGGAGTGACCCTTCCCGCACTTCTCACACGTGCGGTCGCTCTGGCCTCCAAACCTAGAATCAACGGTCTTTGACCGCTTTGGCACAGGCTGCGACTGTACCGGGGCCTGCCTCCGTTCTCGCAACTGTAACTCAACCTCGAGCTCACGCTGCCTAGCAGCCTCCTACAAGTCCAACAACATTTCACATCGTTGGGTAGGAAAAAACTGTCTAATGTCAATCTTGAGCATGGTTATATAATGTGTCATCTGAGCCTGCTCTGAAGCAAATTTTAGGCATAACATCGCCCTATCAGTGAACAGACGGGTGATCTCTGTCACCGACTTTGAACCTTGTCTCAACTCCAAGAAATCCTAAGCTAGCCTCTCACGCTCGACTCACAGAATATAACGCGAGCAAAACATCTCCCTAAACTGATCCCAAGAAACTGCTACTCTCTGCTCATTTGAATAAGACCTTGTCATCAACCTCCACCAGTCCTTCGCCCCGGACCTCAACATGTTCAGTGCACACCTGACCTTCTAGTCAGTCGGGCGGGAACATGTGAAAAAGCATCCCTCGATGTCTGATAGCCACCTCATGGCTATGATAGGGTCCTGAATCCTATTGAAACTCGTGGGCTTCATATTATCGAATTCCCGATATTGAAAAGCCCGGCTGACTCCTACCCTTTCCGCTATTACAGCTGCAGTAGCTGCCGCGACAGCCGCCTCCGCAATGGCTGCATAGCGCTCGTCAAAGTACTCGACCATGACGGTCTTGATAGACCCAAACAACTCCAGCAACTAAGCGTGGAACATAACAACAACCTCATCATGAAGGATCTCCCGGATCCTATCATCCATCTCGTCTGGCCTCATCTAGCCGATAGTCTCAAGCGTTGTCGGCGCCACTTGTCCATCCTCTCCGGATCCTGAGCCGGATCTAGACATGAATCATCGTGTAACCGCCATATTGAAAACATACCAAAAGGATATTAAATACTCCTCATAACAACCCGAGAACCAACTGCCAACCAAAAACCTAAGGTTTGTGGCTTCCATGATACGTATATGGGTCCTGTGCTTTCAGTAGTACGGGCCCATACTACCTTCCACACCTACCCATATTTGTCTCAAGTATCATCACAACACCCTAACAATACACACAAATATAGCGAGCGATGAATCCTCACTCCTAAAGGAAATACTAAATATCTCAAAACTGACCAACTCGCCTGGCACAACCCACCCATCCATGAAGCTTCCAACAACCCTGCAACATTGGTGTATGCTATCCATACGTAATGTTGGACCCCATAAACTTTTGAATATCCAATCCTACCCTAAGCTCCTAATCAGACAAGAACAAAACATAAGGCCAAATCAAACATTCTTAGTCTATTAGATCATAATTATGTGTAATCGTGATGCATACACTAAGAACTATAGTAATGATGTCAATTTCACATAAAGGAAACACTAGTCTAGCAGGCATCATCTAATCAGGCAATTCTATCATGCAATTCCTGAATATCCCTAGCCAAGTACCAGCATGTTGTTCTAACATATCACATAATCAAAAAACTATATGGTATTTTGGGGTTCACTTACTGGCTCCGGCTGATCGTACACTCTGCATCCTCCTTTACTTATTTTGAAAACCCTTTTTAAAAATCATTTTAAAAACCTTTCCTTGATTTGGGACTGGATTCACACAAATGTTCCTCCAATTCACTCAAACCAAGGCTCTGATACCAACTTGTAACACCTATAAAATTTTAGCAAATTTTTAACCTTTTTAAAACACTTAATAACCATTCAACATTACATAGTTTGTTTTCAAAATAATAATTATCAGAGTATCCTAGTATTAAATCATAAAATCATAATAGCAGGAGGAGCGGTACGACCATGCCTTTGCCTTCCCGCAATCACCAGAAGTACCTGAAACAATCAACTGAAACTGTAAGCCCCCGAAAGCTTAGTAAGCTACACCCAAAATACCAACCGCAACAATAGCACAACCATATCATATAAAAAACATAGAACAACCATGAATCTCGAGTCTACAATACGATTGGTCCGCCCTCACCGAGCCTTCAGTCCACCTGGTCCAACCTCTGAGTCTACAGTCTTATTGGACCGCCCACATCGGGACTTCACTCTATCTGGCCACTCACTTAGCCTTGACACGTCTGGACCGCCCTCTCGGGGCCTTCAGCCTATCCGGACTGCTCGCTGGGCCTTCGGCCTGACTATGTGCCCTCCCGGGTCTGTAGTCTATCCGGTCTGCCTTGGGTTTATTGGCCTACAACACAAATCAGGACACGCCTCAACCCAACCCCCATAGGAACAACATGTGCACATAAACAGATAATCACATGAAAATCCATAAATAATCAAACCGATCTAACAGATCATAATGCATAACAACATCCTAACCAGGATACCGAACTAACAAGGTCACTAACACAACGTCATCCTATATACCAGGATACCGACTTAACCAGGTTACTAATATATTACCGTCCTAACCACCAGACTGCAGATCTAACAGGTCAATAGCATATCAAACAAATACCAGTACACAATCCGAGAAAGGGCCGGCCTTGGTGCCTTATACCCTGTTGATAAAGTGAGGATAACTGTCCTCAAAATGCGGAAGCATAGAGATAAGATCAGACCACCGAGTCACAGCCCCAAACTCCACCACCTATAACCACCATAGGACCAATTCCATAAATTCCCAGATTATCAAAATACCCTCAGGAGACAAACTGGTCGAATCTTCGTCAAACTCAAAGTCAAGTGTCAAGGTCAACAGTCCATGTTGACCTCATTTGTCGAGTAACCTTAACTACTCGCCGAGTTCTATCATAACTTGCCAACTCGTCGAGTTACTCAACCGACTCGCCGAGTCCAAGGCAATCTTCATCGGACTCGCCGAGTCACTCATCCGATACACCCAGCCCACGACCATCTTCGACGGACTCGCTGAGTCGACCATGCCACTCGTCGAATCCCTTCAAACCTTCATCCATACAAATGCTTTTTATGCCATGCAAAGCTCTAAAGCCTTAAAATGACAAAACTAAGCTTGCAAAGAAGTCCAACACTTGAGGGGAGGTTCATACTGGACAAAGCTGGCTATTTTATGGACTTAGAGGCCAAGGAGAGTCTAGATCTGAAGTTACAACTTCATATCCTGGCTTATACTGAAGAATGGCTTCGTATTATGCTAGAAAAGCCCAAAAGAGATCTAGAATGAAATGGGTTTGAGATAGCAGCTTAATACCTTCCACATGATTTCAATTGAAGTAGATCTTGATTCCCACGAGTTCCTTGCTTCAATCCACTTGTTTTCCCTAAGTTTTTCCTCAGCATAATCCTTCTTCCAAGCTTAAATACACCAATGAAGTACACACACACGATCTAGGGTTTTGGATCGTCAAGAGGATGTAAAGGGAGGATAGGGAGGCCAATGATCCTTTAAATAGGGTGCAAAATCCTAGAATTAGGGTTTTCCTCCACCGGCTCCTACTCGTCGAGACCCTTCTTGGACTCAACGACTAGGTCACTTAAACGCATGGCCAACCGACTACTACTCGGCGACTCAGGCAACCAACTCAATGAGTAGACCTCGAAATCATGAGAATTTATAAACATAAATTGATACTCGGGAAATCGGGGTGCTACATCTAAATAGAATTCATCGACATGCTCTTTTAAGAAAAATTTTACCTTGAAAATTCATAGCACTTTTGATCATATTTCTTGAAAATTTCTCCTATCATCTTTGTTCCCAACCTTTCTCTACCGAGTTTCCCAAGAAATAGATATTATTAATAATTTTATGTTCATATGCACTTGAAAAAAATGATAAACTATCGTATTATGATCATTTGAGGTATCATATCAGTTCACTTTGATTTACTTTCCTAATAGTTAGATATTCTTAACTTTATACTTTCATATATTTATTGAAATTTATGATAAAAGATTTCCAACTTTCTTTATGTATAAAATCCTATATGAATCAAATTTGAATTTAGTTTCCATTCGTTTTCCTTAAAATCATATCCATCTTCAAATTACATTCACATATTCATGAAATTAATGATATAATTATTGATTGTTTAATACATACATCTTGTAACCACTATGAGGATATAATCTATTTGGGAGATTCCCTGGTAAAATATTAAGGACATCCAGGAAAAGATAACATCAGGAAAGGGTAATTATGTGTTTATTTCTATACTCAACATAAATGCAATAAAATGGTCAATAAGGTTAAGATTACGACTCTTTATTTGACCCCAATTAGATGACGTTAGGGGAAGTCTAGGTTTTACACTGATTTTGGATTTGACCAATTATGAAAGAGAAAAATGTGTTATTTTTTCGGATATTATTGTAATTGTTTGCTCTATGGAAGAAGGAAATGGATGTATCGGATACGTTGCAGGTAGGTTCATTGCGGTCCAAAATTGTACGAAAGAACAAAAGCAAAAACTTCTTGACAGAGTCCTGCGCTTAACACAGTTTCCTTAAATCAAATTCGCCCTATATGGGTGTTTATTTCCTAGGATACAACAGTGGAAAGCAATTCTTCTAGATTGCCCGAACCCTCACTTGGCCACAGATTACACCTTGGTTGCAGCAAGAGAGAAATGATGAAGCAGAAGAGTTAAAACGAAATTGTAACTGTCACAATTAAATAAGAAAATTAATCAAAGAATCAAAACTAAAATCTATGATTAATATCTCTTAATTTGTTTTTGTAACAGTTAAAAAAGAAAAAAAAATCTATGATTAATAGCTCTTAATTCGTTTTTGTAACAGTTAAAAAAGAAAAAATATATATAAAACAAATTCGCCCTATATGGGTATTTGTTTCCCAGGATACAACAGTGGAAAGCAATTCTTCTAGATTGCCCGAACCCTCACTTGGCCTGGATTATACCTTGGTTGTAGCAAGAGAGAAGCGATGAAGCAGAAACGTTAAAAGGAAATCATAACTGTCACAATTAAATAAGAAAATTAATCAAAGAATCAAAACTGAAATATATGATTAATAGCTCTTAATTTGTTTTTGTAACAGTTAAAAAAGAAAAAAAAATCTATGATTAATAGCTCTTAATTCATTTTTGTAACAGTTAAAAAAGAAACACAAGTTCAGTGGCCCGAAGAGAATCTAGCCGGTATTTGCACCACCCCCTGCATGCGCGCGCAAGAGAGAGCATTGGTTCTAATTAGTCTTACAAAGGTAGCTCGTCTTTGTGTGTAACGATCATTTTCGAGGTATAAATTCATTTAATTCTTCAGTTTATTTAGTGGGCTATAATTGAATTGTTATTGTGAGTAGACCTCTTTTATGGTACACCCAACGTACGCGACTAGGTGGCAAACCCTAATTTTAGGGGTTGAGGCGTATTTAAACCCCATTATAGCCTCCCATTTGGCCTCCTCACTTATCATTCACTCCATAGAAACCATAGTTCGTCCCCTTTGCTCCTTGTTTGTGTGTATTTGATCTTTGAGCTTATTTTGTGAAGAAGGAGAAGAAGATAAGTAGAAGAAGAAGAACTTGAGCACCTTGAGCTCATAGACCTAGGATCATTCCTTCATTTGGCATTCAAAAGAGATATAAAGTTTCCAACTTTCCTCTTGTAAGTTTAGATCTAGGAGTTTTTGGAATTTTGAACCTTTTTGGTCCAAAAGAAGAACTTTTATATTGCAACTTCGTTTTTGGAGCATGGGATTGCAATCCTTAAAGCTCAAGAGTCCCCATAGCAGTAAAGTTTCGATCTTTGTGGCTTATATGGAACCATGCATGAGATCTAGTTAGTTTTATGGAAGTAGAATGTTATTTGTGGAAGTTTCAGCCTTTATGAGACTTGTAAGCCATCAAGTAAGCAACTTTATGACTTAAGTCATGGAATAAGCTTAGGATCTGGATTTGTAGCTTTTGGATCGGATTATTAAGCACTTAATGAGATGTTGGCTTAACAGAGATGTACGCTGGGCGTACAAGGATGTACGCGCCGTGTACAAGCCAGTAGTCGGTACGCACAACGTACCTTGGTGTACGCCCTTCTTCTAGTTTGGGCTTCGAGTGTTGGGCCTTGGTGTGGGCCGGGTTTCAGGCTTAGGGTCCTTGGGCCTTTATGGCGCATCAGACTTCAGTTGCTAAGGACGAAGGATTTAGTATTGGTCTTGAGTGAGGCCCAATAAAAGGGTTCTAGGCCCAAAATAGCAAAGTGGGCCATTAATGGGCCTATAGTGGGGCCATAGATGGACTTAGAAGGAATTAAGGATTTGGGCCATGTTTGTGTCCCACACCATAGTAGGGGTAAAATGGTCATTTTACCCATAGAGGAATCCCTATTCTGATTTAGTATTTTATTTCCCATAATAGCTTGGAAGCAGCCGGAGCAGCAGTCAGGGATTTCTCATTCAGGAGTTCAGCAGTCAGCATCACGAGGTGAGTTTCCTTCCAGTAGGAACGGGTCTAAGGCCACAATGTCAGCCCGTTTAGTTAGCAGTAGTTTCCGGACTTCGGTCCGATGCAGTAGTTAGTATGTTTGATGCCTTCGTGGCTCAGACAGATTTTATGTGTTATGTGTTCTGGGCTATGGCCCGATGCAGTATGCAGTATATGTGTTCATGCTAGTTGATATGTTTATGCTATATGTTTATGCTATGTTATGTTCACATAGTTTCTGGACTTCGGTCCGATGTAGGGGGCAAGGCCCCGGTTAGTCTGGACTTCGGTCGGATGCAAGGGACAAGGTCCCAGTCAGTTTTCGGACTTCGGTCCGATGCAGGGGGCAAGGCCCCGGTTAGTCCGGACTTCTGTCCGATGCAAGGGACAAGGTCCTAGTCAGTTTCCGGACTTCGGTCCGATGCATGGGCAAGGCCCTGGTGAGTCCGGACTTCGGTCCGATGCAAGGGGACAAGGTCCCAGTTAGTCTGGACCTCGATCCGATGCAGTGGGTAGGGCCCAGTATGTGCTTTATATGTTGTATGGTATGTGGTAGTTTGGGGGAGCTCACTAAGCTTTGTGCTTACGGTTTCAGTTTTTGGTTTCAGGTACTCAGTTTTTCTAAAGAGGAGCTCGGGAATATTGCAGTGCACACACCATTTGTTCAGCCTGGGAAGTTTATACTCTGTTATATTTGATAGTTGTTATAATATTTTCAGAAACATTGCTTATGATTTTTATATGAGGTCTATCGACTATGGTTTTTATTATTAAATTAAACAAAATTTTCAGACTGTGTTTTTGGGATGTTACAAGTTGGTATCAGAGCCTTGGTTTGAGGGATTCGGATACACTTCCAGGTGTGTCAGAACTCTAACTAAGGAAATGGTAAAGATTTTCAAAAGAAAAAATGTTTTTGAAAAAGATTTTTGAAAAAGAAATTAGAAAGAAGAAGATTTTTTATAAAGGAAAAAGGGTGTGGTGCAAGCGATCACCCAGCTCAAGTAATGTGACATCCCCTAATTTCTCGGCCAGAAAAGACCGATTTAATTTATGCTTTTTAAAATAAAATCAGAGAGATCTTTTTAAAAGATGTTGCGGAATTGGTCCCCAAACAAAATATGATAAAAGTTTATCAAAACCTTCTTTAAGAAATGTATAGTTTCATTTCATATCAAAACCTCGGGATGTCATGTTCCGATTCATATCAAAAGCATAAACAAGACATTATAAGCCTTTCAACAGTTATTTACAACTACTGGCCTATAATCCAAAAATCTCTCATCGTCCTCCAATTATGCTCGAGGTCCACTACCTGTAATCATAAAACTAAGTGGGTCAGGCTTGGGAGCCTGGTGAGCATATAGGGTTTTCAACCCACAATAATAATATACTTATTAAGTTCAGCAATCAACAATAACCCTGATTACCCATTCCCGTTGTCCTCACTTTACGTCCCTAAACACCTGTCACAAGGGACCTAGCCTAAGGAATATCATCGGGATGGACACTACTGCTAAGGGGTTTCCTCAGCCATACATGTCCTTAAGGCAACCATAAGGGGAATGAAGTACGCCAATGAACATTTAATTCATCAACACCTACAAGTTGCGAACTTGCTAGTGTTCCACTAGACTATCTAGAAAGTCCGTGGTAGTCATCTATACTTCGCTAGATGACTACAACAACAACATCGAGGCCTCTCACCTTTTTAACACACATCAACTATTTCATCTACCCATGTTCTACCCAACATATTATGTAGATAAAAGCATATGCAGTTTAAAACCTGTATAAAACATCAATTCAATAGTTACCTCAAATAAACAATTAGCATATTTACACATAACACGTATTTCAAGATAAATACTTCATATCTATGTGTAAATTGAAAGTAACTACACACTCACATATTTTGGTGAAAATCGGGCAGCAATTCGTTTCCTAAAACGATCGTTTCTAATAAAACCGGGAGTTTTATTGAGAAACCGGGCTCTGCGAAAGGTTGGGCTTCGAAACCGAAAAGATAAATTTTCCAGGCTTCTCGGGCCCTTCGTAGGGTATTCCGGGATTTACAATCGATACCGGCGCTTTGGGGGATTCTAAGATGAAGAAAATATGAAGAGAGGGGCTAAAAATGGCAAAATTCCAAAAGTAACCGGGAACCCTCGCAGGTACCCTTCTATTTATAGGGTCCGAAGTTCTGATACAAGGGTTGAGAAGTCTCCTGATCCAACGGCTGAGAAGGCTCGCAGGGGGGTGGCTCGCATGGTTCGCACATGCGAGGGCTCGCTGGCGGCTTCTAAGTGGACCGCGGCTTACTAGCGCACCTGCGAGGCTCGGAGCTAGGCTATGCGAGGCTTGTACAAAAGGCTGGCAGCTTCGGATTGGGCCTCCTCCTCGGTCGAATCAGAAGATGACACGTGGCTTCGCATGACTCAGCAGCCTCGGTGACTCAGCAGCCTGATGACTCAGCAGGACACGTGTCACATTCTAAGCGAGGGTGACGTGGCAAGGTGTGACTATGCGAAATTTCTCGGTTTTCGCACCAAAACTTCTAAAATCCATAACTTTCGCATACGAGCTCAATTTTTGACGTTCTTTATATGCACGCGTAGCTAAAATTACGATCTACAACTTCCGTTTGGAATTCGTCGGCTAATTTTGACTTTAAAGTTTATATTATTATTTTTAAAAGACCGGGATACGAAATCTGTTAAAAATTCATAACTTCTTCATCCAACGTCCGTTTTCGTCAGACTTTTTACCATTGTGCTCCTAATGACGAGACCTTCAATTCTCGTTTAGGTTGTGTCAGCTAAAAATCACTCGATCTAAAATTCGAGTTTTTTGCTGTCTACTGCTACGCTGAAACTTCGAAAAATCATAACTTCCTCATACGAAGTCAGATTTGGGCATTCTTTTTATCGAACTTCTCGGTTTAACAAATACTACGACTTTCATTTAGATTACTAAGGCTAAAAAGTAGTTTATCGAAAACTCACTTTTTACGACATTCAGCACCGTGCCGGTTTTGTCGCGAAACTTCGACAGGTCATAACTTCTTCGTTATAACTCGGATTTTGGTATTCTTTATATCCCCGAAATCCTTGTTTCGACCACTACAATTTTATGTAAAGATATCGGGCTTATCTCACACTTTAATTTTGACCCTTATTTTTATTCTTAATTAATTAAGCCGTAATAATTAAGCATAAAACACATAATTCACATAATATTCACATAATTCCTTTTCATTTCTTCAAAATGAGTTACAAAGGTTAACGTAGACTATCAAATCAATATAAATGCCTAGGCTAGAAACACGAGTGTTACAATTCTCTCCCCCTTAGGATGATTCCGTCTCCGGAATCACATATCACCAAACAACTGTGGGTAGCAACTCATCATGTCACTCTCCGTTTCCCAAGTGAGATTTGGTCCATTCGTATGTTTCAAACGCACAAGCACTAATTCGACCATCTTGTGTCGCAACTTCATAGTCTTACGGTCAACGATTGCGTCAGGTTCGTCGATCAACCTCTTGTTTTCATCCAGCCTTAACTCATAAATCGGAATTATGTCGGGCATATCTCCTGTGAAATTTCTCAAGTAACACACATGAAAGGTGTTATGAATACCCTCCAGTTCTTCCGGTAACTCTAGCTTGTAAGCTTGATTCCCGATTCTCTGAAGAACTTTGAACGGTCCAATAAACCTTGGACTCAACTTTCCTCATTTCCCAAATCTTATAAGTCCCTTCCACGGCGAGACTTTAAGTAAAACCGAATCTCCAACATCGAAGGATATCGTTTTGTCTTTTCTTGTCAGCATAACTCTTTTGTCGATCTTGAGCAGCTAACATCCTTTCCCTTATCACTTTCAACTTTTCGGCAGTCTGATGGACTATTTCAGGTCCCATAAACTGCTTTTCCCCAGCTTCCAACCAACATGATGGCGTTCGACACTTTTCCCCATACAAAGCGTGATAAGGTGTCATCTTAATGCTTGAGTGGAAACTATTATTATAGGAAAATTCTACTAAAGGTAAGTGTTCATCCCAGTTACCTTGGAATTCTAGCGTACATGCTCTCAGCATATCCTCCAATGTTTGAATCGTTCGCTCGCTCTGACAATCGGTTTGTGGATGGTAAGTTGTACTCAAACACAACTCGGTACCCAATTCCTCTTGTAGACTCCTCCAAAACCTTGAGGTAAAACAGCTGTCACGATCGGACACAATCGTTAACGGAACACCGTGAAGCTTCACAATTTCCTTCATGTAAGAATTCGCAAGTTTATCCATAGACCATTTCTCTTTGACTGCTATGAAATGTGCACTCTTAGAGAAGCGATCAATGACCACTCAAATCATGTCGTGACCGTTCCTTGTTCTGGGCAGTTTAGTCACAAAATCCATGGTGATGTCTTCCCATTTACCCATGGGTACGGATAAAGGTTCTAAACTCCCATACAGTTTCTAATGTTGTGCCTTAACCCTAGCACAAGTTACACACTCGGCCACATACTTAGCAACATCGAGCTTCATCGTCGGCCACCAATAATAGGGTTTTAAGTCCCTATACATTTTTGTACTGCCGAGATGAATTGAGTACATGGTCTTGTGAGCTTCTTCTATCAGAAGATCTCTTATTCCGCCCGTCTTAGGTACCCAAATTCTATCTTGAAATACCTTCAACCCTTGGTTGTTTGTACCGAACACTAACGTTTTGCCCAAACGTTCTTCCTTTCGGTCATTTTTCTCTAAAGCTTCCTCTTCAGCTTTCTTTATACTTCCCACAATTGTCGAGACAACTTCAATTCTCAACGCTCTTGGCCTTTTCTTTTCAAGGTTTACCTTCCGACTGAGAGCATCGGCAACAACATTTGCTTTACCAGGGTGGTAAAGTATCTCACAGTCGTAGTCCTTGAGTAACTCTAGCCAGCGTCGTTGCCTCATGTTCAATTCCTTCTGATTAAAGAGATATTAGAGACTCTTATGATCAGTGAAAAGTTTACACTTAGTGCCATAAAGATAATGCCTCCATATCTTTAAGGCAAATACTACCACTGCCAACTCCAAGTCATGAGTGGGGTAGTTCTTTTCATGTTCCTTCAATTGCCTCGGTGCATACGCAATCACTTTATCCCTTTGGGTCAGAACACAACCTAACCCAACTCTAGATGCATCGCTATAAACTGCAAAGTCATCAACTCCTTCAGGCAATGAAAGAATCGGTGCTTCACACAATCTCTTCTTCAACTTCTCAAAGGATTCCTTATGCTTCTCATTCCAAGCATAAGTAGCTCCTTTGTGGGTCAAAGCTGTTAATGGAGTAGCAATCGAAAAAAGCCTTGGATAAACCTTCGGTAATATCCAGCTAATCCTAAAAAGCTTTGAATCTCCGTAGGACTTTTTGGTTGTTCCCACTTCATTACAACTTCAATCTTTGCTGGGTCGACCATTATCCCTTCTTGGTTAACCACATGAGCTAAAAATTGGAATTCTTGAATCCAAAATTCAGACTTGGAGAACTTTGCATACAACCTCTCCTTTTTTAGGACTTCTAGCACTTCACGTAGATGCTTTTCATGCTCCTGCTTGCTTTTCGAATAAATCAAGATATCATCTATGAATATTATCACGAATTTATCTAAGAATGGTTTACAAACCCTATTCATCAAATCCATGAAAGCTGCTGGGGCATTGGTTAGTCCGAATGACATAACCAAAAATTCATAGTGTCAATATCTCGTTCTAAAAGCAGTCTTTTCGATATCCTGCTCTCTCACCTTTAGTTGATGGTATCCCGACCTAAGATCGATCTTCGAGAAATAGCTCTAACCCTGCAACTGGTCGAACAAGTCATCGATCCTTGGCAACGGGTACTTGTTCTTTATCGTCACTTTGTTCAGCTCTCTGTAATCGATGCACATTCTCATGCTTCCGTCTTTCTTCTTTACAAATAACACAGGGGCTCCCTAGGGTGATGAACTAGGTCGAATGAAACCTTTTTCCAATAACTCCTGAAGTTGTGTCATAAGTTCTTTCATTTCGGTTGGCGCTAATCGATAAGGTGCTTTCGCTATCGGCGTCGTTCCTAGTAACAAGTCGATACGAAATTCTACTTGTCGATCAGGGGGCATTCCGGGAAGATCTTCGGGAAAGACTTCCGGATAATCACACACCACCGGAATATTCTGCACCTCCTTCTTTTCCATCTTGGCATCGATCACGAACGCTAGATATGATGTACATCCCTTGGCCAAACACTTTCTGGCTTTCATTAGGGAAATGATTCCAGAGTTTACTATGCGTTTGTCTTCGTACACCATAAACGACTCTTTACCTGACGGGTTTACTTTTACTATCTTCTTTCTACATAGTATTTCTGCATCGTTGGCTCTAAGCCAATCCATTCCTAAAACTATGTCGGATCCATTTAACTCGATAGGCAATAATTCCTCTTGGAACTTATTCCCATCCAAGTCAATGAGGATTTTTTTCATACGATGGCTAATAGGTACAAACTTGCCACTAGCAATCTTGACTATTATAGCATTAACTAGCATATCTACAGGTAAAGTTAGCTTTCTACCAAATTGATGTGATATAAAGGAGTAGTTGACTCCAGAATCAAACAAAATTTGGGCAGGCAATTCGTTTACGAGAAAGGTACCTGAAACAACATCGACTTCTTCTTTCGCAGCTTCGAGTGTCATCTGAAAGGCTCTCGCCTTCGTCTTTGGTGGTAGATTGGGTTTTGCTGCGTCCTTCTTCTTCGTGCAGTCCCTCAAAATATGCCCTTCTTCATTGCACCCAAAACATACGTTCTTATTGAAGGTGCATTCATTGGCATAATGCCCTGGCTTTCCACATTTGTAACAAGTGACTTCCACGCTGGACTTCCCAGCATGTTTCTTCTTACACTTGTCACACCACTTGGCTTCGCTTCCTCCTCCAAACTTTCTCAAACCAGTCTTCGAGAACTTATTCTTTTTATTGGAACCTGAAGTTCCTTCAAACTTTCTCTTTTCGCCAACTTCAACCTTGCTGGCGGCTCTCCCTTTTATCATATCTTCAACAGACTTGGCAGCCCAGATAGCTGCCTCCAAAGTAAGTGCCTGATGTACTGGCACCGCGTACTCCCATGGAAGTCCCTTTGCGTACCTGTTTATTTTTGCCAACTCATATGGGACAATACGCAAAGCAAACTCCATTTTGTCTGTGAAGTTATTTGTATATTTGTCAACAATCATACTCCCCTTCTGCAACGTTATAAATTGTTTTTCTAACTCAAGTACGTTTTGGGCCGAGCAGTACTTAAGCTTGAAGTGCACCAAGAACTCTGCCCAAGTTAATTGCAGTGGCGCATTAGGGCTTAGGGTTTTCGCCAAAGTGCTACACCAACGAGCAAAACTACCCCTGAACTGACGTACTGCAAACGTGGTTTGTAACTTGCCTTGGCAATCACAAGTCATGAAAGGCAACTCCATTTCCGAGATCCATTCCATTACTCCGACATGATCTTCTTTTCCATTGAAGGTCGATGGCTTGCAAGTCATAAAGTCCTTATACTTGCACCCATATCTCTCCACTCTACCCTCGTGGTTATTCCTCCCAACCACAAGCGGTTCACTATGACCAACCGATCTGCTATTGTTCCCTTCTTCGGATCGATCGTCATTTAGTTCACGTTGTTCCACAGGAATTGAAGGTTCATCTCTGTTGTTCAGCAACACTTGCCTCAATTCCTCCCTCTGTTCAGCCAACATGGTCTGAATCATGGTTCGTACTCCAGCCATGGTGATGGGTTCGG
The DNA here is from genome assembly GCF_052625555.1 of Lactuca saligna. Lineage (NCBI taxonomy): Eukaryota > Viridiplantae > Streptophyta > Magnoliopsida > Asterales > Asteraceae > Lactuca > Lactuca saligna. The sequence continues at coordinate 15,244,358 of NC_136418.1, read as the reverse complement.
GTGCAGCTCCTACTATAGGCACCTGTTCCACCACTGGAGGTTGAGGTTGTTGGTTTCTGTTTGCATTTCCAGCTCTACTCCGAATTCTTGCCATTTCAATCTATATACCGAATAAGGTGAATTTAGGTCTTTATTCTTGTTAGACATGTCAATTCCCTTATCACTCCGAAAGGTTTACATGTTAGTTCTAATCTCGTAATCATACGCTTAGAATCCTACACACATAAAGTTTCCAGATCTGGTCGGTAACAGACCATAGATCCGTACAAATAATGGCACACATGGCAAACACATAGCATTTAGCACATAAGGGGATTTTAGGCATCTTCCCTAAAATAAACTAGTGCTCATGTCTAAAATATGGTAGACACTCATCTCACAATCATCACTTAGCATTCTAAGTTCAAGTCTAGAAATTCTACAATTTCTTAGTTTGCTTAAACTAATGCTCTGATACCAACTGTGACATCCCCTAATTTCTCAGCCAGAAAAGACCAATTTAATTTATGCTTTTTAAAATAAAATCAGAGAAATCTTTTTAAAAGATGTTGCGGAATTGGTCCCCAAACAAAATATGATAAAAGTTTATCAAAACCTTCTTTAAGAAATGTATAGTTTCATTTCATATCAAAACCTCGGTATGTCATGTTCCGATACAGATCAAAAGCATAAACAAGACATTATAAGCCTTTCAACAGTTATTTACAACTACTGGCCTATAATCCAAAAATCTCTCATCGTCCTCCAATTATGCTCAGGGTCCACTACTTATAATCATAAAACTAAGTGGGTCAGGCTTAAGAGGCTGGTGAGCATATAGGGTTTTCAACCCACAATAATAATATACTTATTAAATTCACCAATCAACAATAACCCTGATTACCCATTCCCGTTGTCCTCACTTTATGTCCCTAAACACCTATCACAAAGGACCTAGCCTAAGGAATATCATCGGGATGGAGACTAGTGCTAAGGGGTTTCCTCAGCCATACATGTCCTTAAGGCAACTATGAGGGGGATGAAGTACGCCAATGAACATTTAATTCATCAACACCTACAAGTTGCGAACTTGCTAGTGTTCCACTGGACTATCTAGAAAGTCCGTGGTCGTCATCTATACTTTGATAGATGACTACAACAAAAACAACAACAACAACATCGAGGCCTCTCAACTTTTTAACACACATCAACTATTTCATCTACCCATGTTCTACCCAACATATTATGTAGATAAAAGCATATGCAGTTTAAAACCTGTATAAAACATCAATTCAATAGTTACCTCAAATAAACAATTAGCATATTTACACATAACACGTATTTCAAGATAAATACTTCATATCTATGTGTAAATTGAAAGTAACTACACACTCACATATTTTGGTGAAAATCGGGCAACAATTCGTTTCCTAAAACGATCGTTTCTAATAAAACCGGGAGTTTTATTGAGAAATCGGGCTCTGCGAAAGGTTGGGCTTCGAAACCGAAAAGATAAATTTTCCGGGCTTCTCGGGCACTTCGTAGGGTATTCCGGGCTTTACAATCGATACCGGCGCTTTGGGGGATTCTAAGATGAAGAAAATATGAAGAGAGGGGCTAAAAATGGCAAAATTCCAAAAGTAACCGGGAACCCTCGCAGGTACCCTTCTATTTATAGGGTCCGAAGTTCTGATCCAAGGGCTGAGAACTCTCCTGATCCAACGGCTGAGAAGGCTCGCAGGGGGGTGGCTCGCACATGGCTCGCATGGCTCGCACATGCGACGGCTCGGAGCTAGGCTATGCGAGGCTCGGAGCTGGGTGCGAGGCTTGGACAGAAGGCTGGCAGCTTCGGATTGGGCCTCCTCCTTGGTCGAATCAGAAGATGACATGTGGCTTCGCATGACTCAGCAGCCTCAGTGACTCAGCAGCCTAATGACTCAGAAGGACACATGTCACATTCTAAGCGAGGGTGACGTGGCAAAGTGTGACTATGTGAAATTTCTCGATTTTCGCGCCAAAACTTCTAAAATCCATAACTTTCGCATACGAGCTCAATTTTTGACGTTCTTTATATGCACGTGTAGCTAAAATTACGATCTACAACTTCCGTTTAGACTTCGTCGGCTAATTTTGAATTTAAATTTTATATTATTATTTTTAAAAGACCGGGACAGGAAATCCGTTAAAAATTCATAACTTCTTTATCCGATGTCCGTTTTCATCAGACTTTTTACCGTTGTGCTCCTAATGACGAGACCTTCAATTCTCGTTTAGGTTGTGTTGGCTAAAAATCGCTCGATCTTAAATTCGAGTTTTTAGCTGTCTATTGCTACGCTGAAACTTCGAAAAATCATAACTTCCTCATACGAAGTCAGATTTGGGCGTTCTTTTTATCGAACATCTCGGTTTAACAAATACTACGAATTTCATTTAGATTACGACATTCAGCACCGTGCCAAATAGTTTATCGAAAACTCACTTTTTACGACATTCAGCACCGTGCCGGTTTTGTCGCGAAACTTCGACAGGTCATAACATCTTCGTTATAACTTGGATTTTGGTATTCTTTATATCCCCGAAATCCTTGTTTCGACCACTAAAACTTTATGTAATGATATCAGGCTTGTCTCACACTTTAATTTTGATGGTTATTTTTATTCTTAATTAATTAAGCCCTAATAATTAAGCATAAAACACATAATTCACATAATATTCACATAATTCCTTTTCATTTCTTCAAAATGAGTTACAAAGGTTAACCTAGACTATTAACTCAATATAAATACCTAGGCTAGAAACACGAGTGTTACAAGTAAGTACTCCCAAGTTACCCATACAAGTTTATGTTATGAATATCAGTTCAGTTTCAATAGAACAACATGCTAGAATAGGCCTAAGGATTTAGGAAGGATGCCTTATGTACCTATTATATGTGTATCAGCTTTATGTGAATTGCATGCTAGTTAGGGCTATGTATCTAAGGAGGATGCCTTATGTGTCTGTTATATGTGTACCAGCTTATTGAGAGATGCATGCTAGTATAGAGTAGCCAGTATGATAGCCAGAGTAGTATATGTTTTAGTATGTGTACTCAACGCCCGAATGCTGCTTGCTTTGTGCTCCTAGGAGTTCTAGTTGTCTTTCACTAACTAGTAAACGAATATGAGAAGTTACATATTGCAAAGACTAAATAATTTCAGAAGGTTCGGTCTAGCCCTATTTCGCAGCTCTTGTCTGAGTCCAACCGTTGTAGGGAAGGGTCTCTCATTCGAAGAATTATCTAGCCTGAGTAATATGTAACAGTATTCGCATGCTAGTTAGGGAAAGAAAGCAGGAACTTCTTATGCAACTGATGGCGGGGAGTGAGTTGGTGGAGTCCGAGATTTCCCTAGGGCAAGCCTAGGATGAGAGTAGCAGAGATCAGTAGTAGTAGAAGTGACTTGGTGGAGTCGAGGCAGTACTTGAGGAAAGTACGGATAGATCTGGAAGGTAGTATGGGCCCGTACTACTGAAAGTAGAGGATCCGTAGTCGAATCAAGGAAAGCTGAGATGAGACCAGGAAACTTGTGGTAGTAGTGTTTCCTCGAGATATATTAGTGTTCGTGACGTTTATTATGTTTTTCAGAATGGTGGTATTACGCTCTAGACCAGCAATCGGCAGTTTAGGTGCCGGAGGGGGATCAGGACCAGGCCCGGAGGCCGAGCAGTTGGATGAGAAGACAATGGAGTTTCTCTCTTCAGAGATTACTCGCACCATACTTGAGCAGACTCCTGTGATCTTCGGTTCGATCAAGGAGGGTATCTTAGAGTTGATGGATGAGAGGTTGAGCACCTTCCGTGCTGAGGTGGCGGCCACGATGGGTTCGCGCACGCTTACTTTTAGGGAGTTTCGGGCATGCGGAGCTCCGGATCATCACGAGGCGCGGGACCCCATAGCGAGTACTAGATGGTTGGCAAATCTGGCCAACGCTTTCTGCACTAGCAGATGTCCCAAGGGGGACAAGGTCAGATTGGCGTCATGTCTTATGAAGGACAGGGCATGTGATTGGTGGGAGGAGGTTGGTCATGCCATTGGAGATGACTACCCAGATGTATTTCCAGAGGAATTGCCTGGAATACCTCCCAAGAGGCAGGTCGAGCTTAGGATTGACCTGATCCCTGGTGCGGCTCTGATAGCCAAAGCACCGTATCGGTTGGCTCCCCTAGAGATGCAGGAGTTATCTACGCAGCTGCAAGAGCTGCTAGATAAGGGTTTTATCAGGCCGAGCAGTTCGCCTTGGGGTGCACCGATTTTGTTTGTGAAGAAAAAGGACGGGTTGCACCGTATGTGTATAGATTACCAGGAGCGGAATAAGGTAACGGTGAAGAACCGTTACCCACTTCCAAGGATAGATGATTTGTTTGATCAGCTGCAGGGAGCACCTTGGTTTTCCAAGATCGATTTACACTCCGGGTATCATCAGATACGAGTCAGAGGCGAGGATGTGCAGAAGACTGCTTCAGGACCCGGTATGGTCATTATGATTTCATGGTGATGCCGTTTGGGCTCACCAATGCTCCAGCCGCATTCATGGATCTCATGAACCGCCTGTGCAGGTCAATGCTGGATCGGTCTGTGATAGTATTCATAGATGATATATTGGTGTATTCCAAGACTCAAGAGCAGCACGAAGAGCACCTGAGAGAGGTGCTAGAGATTTTGAGGAGGGAGAGACTTTTCGCAAAGTTCTCCAAGTGTGAGTTCTGGTTGCGCGAGGTGCAGTTCCTTGGACATCTCGTCAACCAGAAGGGTATTTTGGTAGATCCGGCCAAGATAGAGGCCATGATCCAGTGGGAAGTCTTGAGATCTCTATTTGAGATTAGGAGCTTCCTAGGTTTAGCGGGGTACTACAGGAGATTCATCTAGGATTTCTCCAAGATAGCTGTACCGCTCACCCGACTGACTAAGAAGTCGGTGGTCTTTCGCTGGGGGCCTAAGCAGCTGGCAGCATTCGAGACCCTTAGGCGGAAATTGTGCAAGGCACCGATTCTTACCCTTCCCGAGGGAGTAGAGGATTTAGTAGTCTACTGTGATGCTACGATCGCAGGTATGGGAGAATTGTTGATGCAGCAAGGCCGTGTGATAGCTTACGCATCGAGACAGTTGAAGCCTCACGAGGCTAATTATCCTACGCATTATTTAGAGTTGGGGGCAGTGGTGTTTGCCCTTAAGATTTGGAGACGTTACCTCTATGGGGTCCGTTGTACCATTTACACGGATCACAAGAGCTTGAGGTACCTCATGGACCAGCCGAATCTAAACATGAGGCAGAGGCGATGGTTAGATGTGCTGAAGGATTACGACTGTGTGATCCTTTATCACCCAGGGAAGGCCAACGTAGTGGCCGACGCCCTGAGCCGCAAGGCAGCAGCAGCCCCGATCAGAGACATTTGTTTGAGGATGATAGTGATTACTCCATTGATGGAGCAAATTAAGGAGGTGTAGGCTAAGAGCCTCAAGGAGGAGAGGAAAAAGTGTGAGAGGATCGTGGACCGAGTAGCTTCCTTTGACTATGATAGTCGAGGATTGTTGACCCTTCATGGGAGGGTCTGGGTGCCGTGATGGGGCGGGGTACGACAAGTGCTGATGGATGAGGCTTATAAGTCTTGATTCTCCATCCATCAAGGGGCAACAAAGATGTATAGAGATCTTAGACCCGATTATTGGTGGCCCTGCATGAAGAGGGATGTGGCCTGGTATATAGAAAGATGCCTGACCTGCAGGAAGGTTAAGGCGGAGCACCAGAGACCCCACGACAAGATGCAGCCGTTAGACATCTCTGTGTGGAAATGGGAGGATATCACCATGGATTTCATCACTAAGCTTCCCAGGACCGCACGAGGAGTAGACGCGATTTGGGTTATAGTGGATCGGTTGACGAAGAGTACTCATTTTATACCGATCCAGGAGAGCATATCGGCTGAAAATCTAGCCGACATTTATGTATGAGAGGTGGTGGCACGGCATGGGGTGCCTATTTCAGTGTTGTCAGACCGAGATGTTTGTTTTACTTCCAGATTTTGGAAGCGGTTTCATGACGAGATGGGTACTCATCTCCATTTCAGCACCGCTTTCCACCCTCAGACGGACGGACATAGCGAGAGGACGATTCAGACTCTTGAGGACATGCTCCGGGCATGTGTCCTAGATTTCGGTGGCAGTTGGGATACGTATCTTCCATTAGCAGAATTTTCGTATAACAACAGTTACCACGCGAGTATTGACCGCCCTCCCTTCGAGATACTCTATGGGAGGAAGTGTAGGACCCCGATTTGTTGGGGGAGGTCGGTCAGCGTGTCATTGGGAGCACCGAAGTGGTGCTCAAGACGACAGAATTGATCCAGCAGGTACGCAGTAGGCTGCAGACTGCGCAAAGTCGGCAAAAAAGTTATGCCGACAGGAGGCGATCAGACTTGGAGTTTTAGGAAGGCGACATGGTCCTCCTGAAGGTATCACCCTGGAAGGGTGTTATCAGGTTTCGGAAGAGGGGCAAGCTGGGCCCCAGGTTCATTGTTCCTTTTAGGGTTTTGGTCCGAGTGGGTCGGGTTGTATATCGGTTGGATCTTCCGGCAGAACTTAGCCAGATCCGCAACACTTTCCATGTTTCCTAGTTGAGGAAGTGTTTGGTGGATGATTCAGCAGTTGTTCCCTTAGAGGGCATTCAGGTTGATAGCAACCTGAATTATATTGAGAGGCCAGTCGCGATTCTGGACCGAAAGACAAAGACCTTGAGGAACAAGGTAATTCAGTTAGTGAAGGTGCAGTGGCAGCACCGGAAGGGTTCAGAGTGGACATGGGAATCAGAGGAGGAGATCTAGGAGCATTACCCAGAGTTATTTTCAGATTCAGTAGCAGCAGACTCCAAGGACGAAGTCTAATTCAACTGGGGGAGATTTGTAACGATCGTTTCCGAGGTATAACTTCATTTAATTCTTCAGTTTATTTAGTGGGCTATATTTTAATTGTTATTGTGAGTAGACCTCTTTTGGGGCCGAAGTGTAAACAGCCCATAATCCATACGCAGGGCCTACCCCCCCCCCCCCCCTTGTATGATGGGCGTACTGATTAAATGAAGTGCGGGGAGGCTGAGCGTACGCGCAGCGTACCTTATGGTACGCCCAGCATACGCGACCAAGTGGCAAACCCTAATTTTAGGGGTTGAGGCGTATTTAAACCCCATTATAGCCTCCCATTTAGCCTCCTCACTTATCATTCACTCCAAAGAAACCCTAGCTCATCCCCTTTGCTCCTTGTTTGTGTGTGTTTGATCTTTGAGCTAATTTTGTGAAGAAGGAGAAGAAGAGAAGTGGAACAAGAAGAACTTGAGCAGCTTGAGCTCATAGATCTACGATCATTCCTTCATTTGGCATTCAAAAGAGGTATAAAGCTTCCAACTTTCCTCTTGTAAGTTTAGATCTATGAGTTTTTGGAAGTTTGGACCTTTTAGGTCCAAAGGAAGAACCTTTATATTGCAACTTCGTTTTTGGAGTATGGGATTGCTATCCTTGAAGCTCAAGAGTCCCCATAGTAGTAAAGTTTCGATCTTTGTGTCTTATATGGAACCATGCATGAGATCCAATTAGTTTTATGGAAGTAGAATGTTATTTGTGGAAGTTTGAGCCTTTATGAGACTTGTAAGCCATCAAGTAAGCATCTTTATGACTTAAGTCATGGAATAAGCTTAGGATCTGGATTTGTAGCTTCTAGATCGGATTATTAAGCACTTAATGAGATGTTGGCTTAACAGAGTTGTACGCTGGGCGTACAAGGATGTATGTGTCGGGTACAAGCCAGCAGCCGGTACGCTCAGCGTACCTTGGTGTACGCCCATCGTACGCTGCCAGTTTGGGCCTCGAGTGTTGGGCCTTGGTGTGGGCCGGGTTTTAGGCTTAGGGTCCTTAGGCCTTTATGGCCCATCATTCTTCAGCTGCTAAGGACCAAGGTTTTTGTATTGGTCTTGAGTGAGGCCTAATAAAAGGGTTCAAGGCCCAAAATAGAAAATTGAGCCATTAATGGGCCTATAGTGGGGCCATAGATGGACTTAGAAGGAATTAAGGATTTGGGCCATGTTTGTGTCCCACACCATATAAGGGGTAAAATGGTCATTTTACCCATAGAGGAATCCCTATTCTGATTTAGTATTTTATTTCCCATAATAGCTGGGAAGCAACCGGAGCAGCAGTCAGGGATTTCTCATTCTGGAGTTCAGCAGTCAGCATCACGAGGTGAGTTTCCTTCCAGTGGGAACTGGTCTAAGGCCACAATGCCGACCCGTTTAGTTAGTAGTAGTTTTTGGACTTCGGTCCGATGTAGTAGTTAGTATGTTTGATGCTTTCGTGGCTCAGACAGGTTTTATGTGTTATGTGTTCCGAGCTACGGCCCGATGCAGTATGCAGTATATATGTTCATGCTAGTTGATATGTTTATGCTATATGTTTATGCTATGCTATGTTCAGTTACTTTCCGGACTTCGGTCCGATGCAGGGGGCAAGGCCCCGGTTAGTCCGGACTTCGGTCCGATGCAGGGGACAAGGTCCCAGTCAGTCTCCGGACTTCGGTCCGATGCAAGGGACAAGGTCCCAGTTAGTCCGGACCTCAGCCCGATGCAGTGGGCAAGGCCTATTATGTGCTTTATATGCTGTATGGTATGTGGTAGTTTGGGGGAGCTCACTAAGCTTTCTGCTTACGGTTTCAGTTTTTGGTTTCAGGTACTCTGTTTTTCTAAAGAGGAGCTCAGGAAGATTGCAGTGCACACACCATTTGTTCAGCCTGGGATGTTTATACTCTGATATATTTGACAGTTGTTATAATATTTTGAGACACATTGCTTATGATTTTTATATGAGGTTTATCGACTATGGTTTTTATTATTAAATTAAACGCAATTTTCAGACTGTGTTTTTGGGATGTTATAAGTTGGTATCAGAGCCTTACTTTGAGGGATTCGGATACACTTCCAGGTGTGTCTGAACTCAAACTAAGGAAACGGTAAAGATTTTCAAAAGAAAAAATGCTTTTGAAAAAGATTTTCGAAAAAGAACTTAGAAAGAAGAAGAGTTTTTATAAAGGAAAAAGGGTGTGGTGCATGCGATCAGTCAACTCAAGTAAGTACTCCCAAGTTACCCATACAAGTTTATGTTATGAATATCAGTTTCAGTTTCAGTAGAAGAGCATGCTAGAATAGGACTAAGGATTTAGGAAGGATGCCTTATGTACCTATTATATGTGTATCAGCTTTATGAGAATTGCATGCTAGTTAGAACTAAGGATCTAGGGAGGATGCCTTATGTGTCTGTTACATTGTAGTTATAAATCAATTTTCTTTTCCTTCGTCCACCAATGTGGGATGAGTTTTAAAAACCTACTTGACTTCTTTATCTTCTCTTCAATTGCATTACTTTGACAAGCAATTTCTCAATCATTTTAAATCCGTTTTGGACGTATAATATATCGGAACGTAGATATCACGGAGGAGAACACAAATATATAACCAATAATTTGTTTTGATTATATTTAGAGTATTAAATTTGTGCTCAAAATGGAGAAAATCCATTTTTGGAAATTAATGAAATTAATTTTCTAACAGGTACGATGTACCAGTTTTTCGGATTCAATGTACGTGTTTTCAAATTACAAAATCCGATATAATATCAATATTTGATTTGTATTCAATATCAATGCATATTACCAGTTAATAGAATGCAAAATCATGTTGCAAAAAAATGGATAAACAGTTAACAGAATGTAGATTTGTAATTTATAAACAGTTAACTACAACAAATTATAAACAGTTAAAAGCAACATACCAAAAACAAACATGATTCATTAAATATAAACATTTAACATGAAAAGTTACATGTTAGACATCAAAAGACAGAAACAAATAACTCAAAAACAGACACAAATCATTCAATTCCAAACAAAAGGAAGGAACATTTGGTCCCTAACATGTCGATCAACCCACCGCCTATTTCCTTGTCCATTCTCCACATTTTCTTCATCTAAATTCTCCCAAACCATGTCATCTAACCGTGAACTTAAACTTTCAATATAAGTGCTTTCAAGATTGACCTCCCACTTTTTGTGTGGACTGGATTTGTATGATTCGTGAAAACAAGATAGAAATCGAATGTTGGAGTGAAGGTAAACCACTTTATCGGCTCTTTTTTCATTCGACTGGTTTCTTTTCACATTATGAATATAACAATACGTACTCCACTTCCTTTCTGTGGACGAGCTACTAATAGGTTGTGAAAATACCTTCTTTGCCACCATGTCCAGATTCGGGTTTCAGCTCCATAGGTTGACCATCAATCTGGATCCATTATTAAAGCATCCATTTGTGCTTCCGCCATAGAGCAGATACCTTTCTTCATAAAGAATGCTATGAATTGATCTCGTAACAATTGTCCTTCCTCTTCATTTTTAGAAAATCTATTGAAGGATTCCATGACACCTTGCATAACCTCTTTGTCTAGATTTGGTGGTTTCCTTTGCATACCACAAGGTGCCATTTTTTAAAGATATTGCATATCATAAAATCGTGGGTTTAATGCAAACCCCAAACAATGTAGTTGGATATTCATCTTCTCCCACCTAGTTAAAACTATTTTCTCTACTTGTGGGTAATAGGTGACATAAGTACTTTCGAGCATTATGTCTTCGATTTCACCCATCATATTATCCATTCTTTCATAAATCTCACCAACATACACAAATACCAATAAAGGACGAGTCTAAGTCCCGAGTTTCTTGAAGACATAGAAAAATGATTTTGTGAGATACTTGTTAATCTATTCACCCATTGTACCAAATGAGTTTCCCTGATACCACAAATATTCAGGGAGAGTTTTTTTTTTTGTGTGTGTGTATGAAATGGGAATATCTCCATTTTCACCATTCACTAATTCAAAAAGTATATGGTTTCCAACACCGATCTGAAAACCAATATAATAGCCAAGTTTAGAAATGTTCATCATTTCGATAGATGCGGATAAATCAGATGAAGAAATGCATGGGGAACCAGATTCAACCATGGTTGTTTTAAGGCTGATTGAGGGTAGATGATCGATAGGAACGCTGATCACAGGTGGAGGGTTAGGACTAGCGGCAACTGAATTCTTATTTCGGGATACGTTGCCGTAAGGTGAAAATCTTGGAGGAGAAGATCATGCTAATTTTCTTCTCTTAACCCTCGATTCTTCAAAGTTAAATGCAGAGCAATCATCAAAGGGGTTGAGATTTGATTTAGATAATTGCTAGATTTGAGAGATATTATTTACATATGAGCTCGTATTAAGAGAAGAAAAGAGAAACATATTAGGCCTAAAAAGGAAACTTGATCCGGGGGATGAATATGATGGTCCCCACATGAGTTACAAACATTAGGAAGCAATGTTTTAAAAACCGGTTTTTTAGTTGAATCAGCTACGTGGTTGGTTACCGGTTCAACCGTTGCGACCGCTAGTAGTGGTGTGCATCTTACGTCAATCTATCGAACTACTCAATTTGCTTTTGATATCGTCTAATGCCAAATCCCCCCTTCCTCCATCTGATTGCAAAACCCTAGAATTTCATACGCAGCTGTATCCAAAATCAAAATGTCCGACGAAATTCCTTTCCATATCCAAGAGCTGATCATCAAAAGGCTTCCTATCGTATCATTGCTTCAGTTCAGAGCCGTCTCGAAAACCTGGAAATCTTTGATTAACAACTCTAATTTTATCGCTGCTCACAGCATTACTGAGTCGCAACATCTCCTTATAAGGTATGAAGATAAGGAATCTGACACTGTTGGAAAGTATCTTTCTTTCGTAGATGATGACATTTTCCCTCACCAGAGGTTTGTTCATACCCTTCCTCGTTCCATTAAACTACTCAAAAATGCAAATATAGTCGGTAGTTCTTTTGGGATATTTTGTTTCCATGGTTATAACTTAGGAACGGAGTGTTAGGTCAAAAATATGGTTTATACTTTGCTTTTCTAGGATATTGTATTTTTCTGTAATGTTTATGAGTTTACGGTCAGGTTTACGGCCCAATGGGTGTTTACGGCCGTAAACCCATTTACGGCCCATGTCCACCAAGCCCATATTCTCCAAGTATAAATATAGGTATTAGGGTGTGAGGAATAGATTGATGAACCCTAAGGAGTTTACGGCCAGAGAGAAAGGAACGTTTGTGTGGATGAATCTTGTGTAAGGAACTTAATTCATATTATCAATACATTCAAGATTCATATTATTCTTCTTCTCCTTCTCTTCTATTTTATCTGACATCATCCGTTTGATTGGGAATCCGCACCATCAAATGGATCTGATTGATACACGGGCAAATTAGGGACTTACAATTGGTATCAGAGTCAAGTTGTATCAGTCAATTTTGTTAGATTTGGGGCATTATTTGATCTTATTTTCAAAATATTTTTGCAGTTTTGGATAGATCTCGCAAAAATAAGAGGGGTTTGTTCTTCGTGTTTTTCATAAAAAAGGGTTTTTGATAGAGTTTTGGAGCTTCAAAGTCGAAAAATCGGTGTTTTTGATCGGAGTTTGCGGCCGGCGGCTAGGGTTTCGGAGTTCACGGCCGGAGCTTACTGCCGGAAATAGTTCATGGCCGGTGGCTAGGGTTCCCGAGCTTGTGGCCCGAGGTTCACGGTCCGAGCTTGCGGCTCAGCCTCGATGGTTTACGGCCTCGTAGATAGCACCTCGTCCTCGCAAGCACTTTCCTCGCCTCGCATCAAAAATAATACGTGAATTATTCAACATCCATGCGTCTTACCAACTGAGCCAAGCTATCTATTATTCAAGCATCCGTTTTTTTTTTTTACTATAACCACTCCTGTCGCAGCAAGTTTTGTTTTTTTTGACACTTTTAACCCCAAAACTAAATTTCTTTTATTTTTAAATTCCTTTTTCATCCAAAATATATAAAAAAAAAAATTAATTAAAAAATAAATAATAATAATAAAATAATAAAAAAATATATTTATTTATTTTTAACTTTTGACCTTAAATTTTGACTTTGACTTTCAAGTTTGACCTTTGACTTTAAACTTTAACTTTTTCGTTTAACTTTTAAATTTTCAAATTTAACTTTTCGGTTTGACTTTTGAGTTTGATTTTTGAGTTTAACTTTTTTAAATTTGACTTTTAAGTTTGATTTTGGTTTCTAGTTGTGCTTTTTAATTGATTTTAAGGTCTACGAGGGAGTTGAAACATGAAAGAGAGTCGTCAGGATATGTTAAGACAAAATTTCAACATTTTCGATTATATCCCTGGAGAAACCCTCGAAATTCCGTTGCAGCGATTTACTACACTTATTACCGAGATGAATATAGTTGGGATCTTCTAGCTGGGATCTTCTTGTCTAAATCTGAGATAAACAAAAAGATATTGAATTCACTTCCAAAATCGTGGGATATGGACGTGGCTCTCATCAAGAAGACAAAAGATCTCAATCGTCTTAGTCTTGCTGATGTAATTGAAGAACTTGATGCTTTGAAGTGTGGAAATACAATGTGTTCTACAAACATCTCGGTCAATGAAGTTTCAGGTTCTCAATCATGTGAAGTTTCATGTACACTATCTAGTGAAGATACGATTAAATTTCTTCGGTAACAAATTGATTTATTAAAAACAGAAGTTGAGGACCTGAGATATGAAGGATATCAACTCAGGAAACGACAGAAACCCCTGAAGGCTGAATTACAAGCAAAAACCAAGGACTTTAGGAAACTTCAGGAAGAGTATAGCAACAAGGGTGAAAATTATGATTATATTAAGAGACAATTTGCTGCTGTAACTGAAGAACTTGACGCTTTAAAAAATAAGTGTGGAAAAACAGATGTCAGTTTCAAAAATTATACTGCGTCAAGTCAGACAGTCGAGTCCTTATATGAAACCCAATTAAAATTCAAAGATAATCAAAACAAGGGTCTAGGGTATGATAGTGTACCTCCTCCTTAAAAGCATAACTACACATCCATCCATATGACACAGGACGAAACTGATAGGGAGCCACATCTTCGATATGGAAAACGAGCTGGATTTATGTCAGGAGGAGTTATTAATATTGAAGATACTAATGTTGCTGCTTCATGTGCAGGTAAAGTAGCAAAAGATGAGAACAAGGAGAGCACCATTGAACAAACCAACATCTCCTTGAACTCTAAATCTGTTGCTTCGAACTCAACTGCTTCTAATCAACCTGCCGTTGAGAAATATAGGCCACCAATTCCAACGCAACAGAGTTCTTGTGGCAAGTGTGCATGTGGGAACAACAAGAGACAAGACAAAGATACGCCACCAGGGGCAAGAAGAAATAACTTCACAGTGAAGAAAAAGACTTGTTTTCATTGTGGAACACCTAGACACATTGCCAAAAATTGTCCAAATCACACATACGTTCCTTACTATGCACAAGGCTGGCAGAACGTGCCAAGAGGGAAATACTCCAAAAGAAACCCCTCAAGGTCACGTTCAGACCATGATGACTGGAACGCGCAGAAGGCCAAGAATCAAACTCCAAAGGACAAGAATCTAAATCCCACAGTCAAGAAGGGAATGTTGGCCCAGAAGTCTAGTTCAAGAGATGCTCCTGTGAAGCCAAGATCGGTTAGGTCAAAGTCATCTAGGCAACCGACTTCAAGTTCCAAATCAAGTACTGAGCCACCCATCCGATCGAAAAAGAAATGGGTTAAACCCAACTACAAATGGGTTCCGAAGGCTCAATCTCCCAAATCAACTAAGGATTCTAATATTTCTATGTCTTCTGTTTGTGATAAACATGACAAGTCATGGGAGAGAGTAACGTGCAAGGATGACAAAGGTCGACCCAGTTTTAAAATGGACTGGGTTCCAAAGAGCAACTAATCCCGCTCTGTGTCGGAGCAGCTATGGAGGCATATCATCAAACTTCGGTTTGTTGGTAGTGGCTGTTCCAGGCACATGATAGGGGACATCTCTCAACTTTACAACATTCAGACCTTTGTTTGAGAGTATGTGTCCTTTTGCGAAAAAGAAATAAAAGAAGGGATCACATGGGGTTTGTGCTTAATGACATGAAGAATCTTCGGATCTGTTCTGAGATTATGTGTGTTGTTCTCAGACCTTCTGAATGCAGATTCAATCGGTGAATTACGTTTTGCATTTTCTTCTTTATACTCCTGAGTTTTTCTTAAGCTGATTCGCTTTAAAGACAAATTTTTGTTTTAGGATAGTTTAAATTTGCGCATTTATTTTCGTTTCTCTCCTATGCACAAATTTAGGGGGAGAAATAAAAACAAAACAACAAAAAGTTAATAATAAAAAAAAAACAAAACAAAAACATAAAAAAAATCAGAAAATCAAAAATATGTTGGTTATGAAGTGTGCTTGAGGGAGATTTTTTGGGAAGTGATATTATCAAGTGATAATAGGCAACCTGAGTCTGCGTAACGTACCCAAAGTTGAAGGGTCTTTGCTCTGGTTTGATGCGTTGGTAGGCACGAAAGATTTTAAATGAACTTGACTAGGCAGAGTTGAACTTAGGAAATTTATAGACTTGACAATTCTTGACCTAGTTAGATACGTTCAGCCTGACAATACGACGCTCGGATAGGTTGAGTAGGGAGATATATATGGGAATCCACTCGTCACATTAAATGAACCCGTACTTGGAACCGTGGTTTAACTTTTCCTCGATGTGCGGATTTTATCCTTAATTCTGGTTGGATGGGGCGACTGGTAAATTCCGATAAATTAGATTTGTAGAAAATCATTTTCTTTCTTTCTATCTGTTAGTCATATGTTGTCTCCTTGGCGTGACTTCCAATCCGACCTGGTACACAACATATGCAACTCTATTTCTCTGCAGGTTATATATGTGAAATACTTCTTATCTGTTAGCCATATGTTGTCTCCATTGTGTGACTTCTAATCCGACCTGGTATACAGCATATGCAACCTTCTTCTTCTCAACCCCTCTGAAGTAATAAGTAATAGAATTCTGAATCTATCCTCTCTCTGAATGGTTGTCTGCTCACCCTATGTAAGGAGTAATCTGGATGTTCTTGATGGCTGGGGCATATCAGGAAGCGGGAAACATGTTCCAGTACACTTAATGAACTAATACAGATTGTCTATAGATCTCGTTGCTCAATTTAGATGGACAACAATATCCCTGGTCGTCGTCAGATGAATGGACCTTAAGATATAGTATCTAAGGAATCAGGATCAAATATAAATTTTAGGATTTTAAGTACACCCTGTCTTGTAACAAATAGTATGTCCTAAATCTATCATAATTTTTCGTGTTTAAGTGGACCACAATACCGACGATCGACCAGACAAAGATGTGAATATGGAAGGTACCGACAAGTGGATAAAGGCTGTCTAAAAACTTTGATCCCAAATCACTCTTAAAGTTAGATATCATTTTTATTTTTGTTAAATTTGTCATAGTTTCTTCTAATTTAAAAATTAGGGGAGAATTAAAAATTAAAAATAATAATAAAAAAATCAGAAAAATTCAAAAATCAAAAAACAATCAAAAAAATTAAAAATCCAAAAATAGGGTTATTTTTGTTTTATTTCTTTTTCAGAAAATATGAAAAATCCAAAAATATTTTTGTTTATGTTTTAATTTGTGTGCTAAGTTTTCTTTTAGTTTTGTTTTATCTTGAAAAGTGATTTCAAGTGAAGATGAAACTCATGGAGTTTGTGTTGAAGATTTCTGAGCCAAAGCCTTGTCCGTGAGCATCGAAGAATTCGCATTCGAAGGAGCAAGAAATGAAGATTATTCTTTCGACATTCAATCCTTTAACCCTAGAAGCAAGGTGAAGCAGAAATTGAAGATTATGTGACGGATTGCATTGAAGCCTCCTCAATCAGTCTGTTGCTATCTTTGTACCTCCTGAAGTGATCTAGAAGTTCAGTTCTCTCTGATGTTCTCTCTAAAGATTCTCATGCTGAAAGCACCAATTTTCAAGAGTCAGTACAAGAAGCCTCCTCACCCAATGGGCGTTCAATGTCAAATTCTGCAGAAAAGCTCAAGTGCTCAAGATGAAGTCATTTATTGAAGATTCATCAAGTTCATCTTGAAGTCGTGAAGAATTTGAAGATTAATGTTGAACCCAAGCTCTCAGTGAAGATTAACAAGAAAAGCCAACTACTTTTTAGGGGGAGCTTGTTGGGTCAATTAAGAAAAGAAAGATATAAACCAAGGGGGAGATTGTTGGGTCAAAAATATGGTTTATACTTTGCTTTTCTAGGATATTGTATTTTTCTGTAATGTTTATGAGTTTACGGTCAGGTTTACGGCCCAATGGGTGTTTACAGCCGTAAACCCATTTACGGCCCATGTCCACCAAGCCCATATTCTCCAAGTATAAATATAGGTATTAGGGTGTGAGGAATAGATTGATGAACCCTAAGAAGTTTACGGCCAGAGAGAAAGGAGCGTTTGTGTGGATGAATCTTGTGTAAGGAACTTAATTCATATTATCAATACATTCAAGATTCATATTATTCTTCTTCTCCTTCTCTTCTATTTTATCTGACATCATCCGTTTGATTGGGATTCCGCACCATCAAATGGATCTGATTGATACACGGGCAGATTAGGGACTTACACGGAGATGGTTGTTCTTTGGAATCCTTCGATTAGAAAGTCAATCATTGTTCCTATGCCTAACAAGTTTAATCTGAATCCTAAAACTAATCTTTGTTTTGGGGTTTCCCTGTGACTAGTGACCCTAAGATAGTAGAGATCACACAACTTCACAAAACTAGCTACCATTGTGAAGCTAATGTTTACACTGTGAGCTCAGGCAATTGGAGAAATCTCTTTAACAATCTTCCTAGTAAACCATTTCGTATCTTTTGGCCTCAGGTTGTTGTTGATAGGTTTATTTATTGGTGTGATTTTGACCCTATGAATTACCGAATCATAATTTTATAATGTCATTTGACATAACTAATTAGAGTTTTGGAGAGGTAGAACTCCCTGATAGTTTAAGTCGCCACTCTCCAAAACAGTTGTGTATTTCTATGGTAAGGGAGTCTCTTGTCATGCTTGAATATGATAGCTATCAGAAACGTGCTTGTAGTGTACGGATGATAGAGAATGGTGTTGAGAAATCATTTACAAAGAGATTTACTATTGAGGCACCACAATATTGGTCAATGTCAATAACAACACTTGGATTTAGGAAGAATGGTAAACCTATAGTGGAAGTGGAAAATGCTCATATGTGTTATGAACAGGGTGCACTTATGGTGTATGAGCCCAACATTGAATGCTTCAAATATCTTGGGATGTATGGAAAACCTGGAACATTCTTTGTGCATTCCTACATAGAAACTCTAGTTTTGATAGGTCAGTCTGATCGCAATATTAAGGTTGAAGATGATGTCTAGCATATAACAAATGACTTTTGGAGTGGACAATTAAGTAACATATCTACAGATTAGATGAAGTTGATAAAAAGGTATATGTATTTTTTATTAGATGTTAATATAATATTGTAAACAATATGCGTAAAATTTTTGTTGGGAGTTGATTAATATGTTTAGTAACCTCAACAGGTTGGCCTAATGGGTAAGGTTTGTGACATGAAATTTTGTTGTTTATGCTGTTCTTGCATTTTTTAACTCCACTTTCATCTGATTAATCAATTGTTGATGTTCAAGCAAAAAATCAGCCTCATTTTCTTCCCAATCCAATTCCCATTTTTTTTACTTTACCTTCTTCCTCAAGTTTGATTCTGTTTAGAAGCTCATTCACTTATTCCTTATTTTCGATACTCTAATCGATTTGTTATTCCATTGGAATCAAGATTTTGTTGTTCGTTTTCACGGTCTTGGAGAATGGGTTCAAATAGTCATCATCAATAATCCTTTTCAACTCTCTTTACCGTAAGCATTCCAACTTCCTTTGAATTCTTTATAATATGGTAAATGTTTTGAAAACAATAACAATTATGATTACAAAATAATACATAAGCAATTTGATAAATTGATTTATTTGAAGTTTCAGCATTGCTGTTTGTAAGAAAAATATGTTTTTTGGTAGCTAGGAAATACTATTGAATGGAATAGAATTAACCGAAAATGAGAGGAACACAAAATGTATTTAGTTTATATATTTTACATCATAATTGAGTAAAAAAATATATTTTTCATAATAAATGACTACTAAATAATATATACTACAATTATTATGTTAACTTAAAAACATTATATAACTAGATTATAACCCATGGTGATCATTGTTTTCCATATTTTTCTAATTCCTAATTTTTTTCAAAGATATAACTACACCCCCACTCTCACCTCTACCTACCCCCACATTAACACCCTAACTCACCACACTCCTACCTACCCACATCCACCCACTCCCACTCCTATGCCCAACTCCACAAACACACATACCCACACACACACACACCCACTCCTATGCCCACCCCCACAAACACAAACACAGATATACACACACCCACTCCCAAGCCCGTCCCAACAAACACACACACACACACACCCATCCCCATCCTCACCCATACAAACACACATACACACACCCACCCCCACCTCCACACCCATAAATACACACACCTACACACACACCCACCCAACACCACAACCACAATCACCGACCTACCATCACCACCACCACTACCCCATCACCAGCAGCACCAGCGTCGCCGCCATCACCACCACTGCCACAATTTCCGCCGTCACTACCACCGCTGCCACCCCATTACTGCCTCCATCACCACCACCGTCTCCATCATCGAGACCACCACTGCCCCCCGTCGCTGCCCCCACTCCCACCCTACCACAGCTACCGTTTTCTAAAAGTGAAAACCGTTGGAAATATACACATCTAAACACGTTTTCTAATTTTCTAAAACTGAAAATGAAAAATGAATAAGTTTTAACAAAATGCGTTTTCTAAATTTTCCAATGAAAACTGAAAACAAACAACGAAAACTGAAAGGGGAAAAGGAAAACGGAAAATGAAACTGTTTTTCCGTAACTAAATGCAACGTGCAACTTCCAATTTCCATTAAATGACCCACAATCTCATGTTGGTGTACTGAAATCCTCCCTGTAACGCTTAACGGTTCGAGGGTAAATTTGCATACTCTTCTTCTACTCCATTCTCTTGACACGATTTCTTCCCTAAATCCAAGGTGTTTGCTTGGTGATATCATGTATAAAAGAAATGCATTTAATGTGGCTCGAATGCAAACACGATGGGCCAATCAACCATTGTTGTCAACCGTGACCACCAGCTCCAGCAGCAAAAAAAAACCCTGCATCTTCCCACTCGACCCCACAAAATTTTCACACATATTACTCTTCTAAAATCAATGGAGCTCTGGGGAGCTTTGCTCTAGCTTGGAGAGCCTCAATTTAACCTTCTCATCACTCTTCCCCTCAACCAACTTTGGTACCATCTCCCTCTATCTGGATTTTTATTTTACGTCGAAATTGATGGGTTAAGGTCACTTTTCTTTTTTCTATTTGAGGTGAGTGAATTCAGAAGAGTAAGTGTTTCGTGCGTTAAAACCAACATCAACGGCTCATCTCAGTTTCTTCAGTTGAAGTAGTTGTATGAATTTTTAATTCCCTACGTCGTTTGAACAATTAAAGAAAATATCATTCTGATATATGAAGCTGGAACTAGATTTTGGCTGTAAAATAACGTTTACAAATGTAGTTATTTTCAATTCATAACTTCATATGTCCCCAGCCATACAAATTGAACAATTCCTCAAGTCATATATAAGATGCAAATTGCAATGCTTCACTTTTTGGTGAAATTCCAACCTAAATTATTCGTCCATAACCATCTATTACAAGATGTTATTTAGAATGATGTTTGTCCACAAGATTATCTTGTCATTTTTAGTGCTATTTAGTATATTTCACATAGAATTGAAAATTTTATTGAACTATATATGCAGTCCAACATTACAAGAGCCTTTTGTGCCATGGACATAGTATCTCATAAGTCTTTTTTATCCCTGTTGTTCTGATAAAGTGGTGTCCACTTAAGTGATGCTCAAGTGCTTAATAAGTATTTGAGAAAATGACTACACGCTTCAGCAAACAAAAGGAAAACATACTCAGGGCAAATTTGTAAAAAAGTTAAATATAAGTCATTAATTATATAGAACAATGGAGAATCATTCGGATACTCATAATCTAGTGTTGTTGGTGCTCTTTCTTTAGCCTTTACAGACTTCAAAAGGTGTTAGTGTTCCTTCTTTAAAGGCCTTAAAAGTATGTCCCTCTTCTTTTTTTCCTTTCTAAATATAATTCATCGACATGCTCCTTTAAGTAAATTTTTACTTCGAAAATTCCTAGCACTTTTGATTATATTTCTTGAAAATTTCTCTTATCATCTTTGTTCCCAACCCTTCTCCGCTGAGTTTCCCAAGAAATAGATATTATTAATAATTTTATGTTCATATGCTCTTGAAAAAAATGATACACTATCGGATTATGATCATTTGAGGTATCATATCAGTTCACTTTTGATTTATTTTCCCAACAGTTATATCTTCTTAACTTTATAATTTCATATATTTATTGAAATTTATGATAAAAGATTTCCAACTTTCTTTATGTATAAAATCCTATATCAATCTAATTTGAATTTAGTTTCCATTGCTTTTCCGAAAAATCATATCCTTATGTAAATTACATTCACATACTCATGAAATTAATGATACAATTATTGATTATTTAATGCATACATGTTGCATTATCAAGATTTAATCTTTTTGGGAGATTTCTAGGTAAAATATTAAGGCCAAACAGGAAAAAATCAAGATCAGGAAAGGGTAATTATGTCTTTTTTTTCTAGACACAGCATAAATGCAATAAAATTGTCAATAGGGTTAAGATTACGACTATTTATTTGGCCCCAATTAGATGACGTTAGGGGAAGTCTATGTTTTTCACTGATTCTAGATTATGACCAATTATGAAAGAGAAAAATGTGTTATTTTTTGAGATATTAGAAATTAATATATTATTAGAAGATATCTGCAGATTAGATGAAGTTGATAAAAAGGTATATGTATTTTATATTAGAAATTAATATATTATTGTAAACAATATGCCTAAAATTTTTGTTGTGACCTGAAATTTTGCTGTTTCTGCTGTTAAACTGTGACACTTGGGGTATTTGTAATAGTATGAGTAATTTAGCTTGTAGGTGTCAATGTGATCATATATTGCTTATATCATTTGCTAATATATTTTTCTTAGATGAAATAGTGAATGATATTCAGTTTTCATCGAACATGTAATGTTTAAATACTTTGGAGGTTAATATGGAAACATTTGTTATGAATATAATACCCAAAGACCCTAAAAAAAGATACATGAGCAATTAAATCAGTGAAATATAGGTGTCTACTTCAAATGAAACATTTGTTATGAATATAATACCCAAAGACCCTAAAAAAAGATACATGAGCAATTAAATCAGTGAAATATAGGTGTCTACTTCAAATGAAAATGATAACAATTTAGGTAGTTTTGTCACACCTCACAAGCATGTCGATTACATTTTCATCACCAATCCAATTTCTTTTTTTTTTTTTTTTTTTTTGAATCACCTTCTTCCTCAAATTTGATTATGTTCACGAGTTTATTCACTGATTCCATATTTTTGATATGCAAATCGATTTGTTTTACCATTGTAATCAAGATTTTGTTGTTCGTTTTTATGGTATGGGAGAATGGTTTTAAATAGTAGTCATCAATCTCTTATAGAATCAAAACTTTCTGACTTTCTTTTCATTAAGAATTCCAACATCCTCTAAATACTTTAAAATCTATGGTAAATGTTTTGAAAATAATAACAATTATAATACGAAATAATACATAAGCAATTTGATAAACTGATTTATTTGCAGTTTCAGAATTGATGTTTGTAAGAAAAATGAAACCAGTCTAACACATACGTTTGATTTGTATTAAAACCATCATTTAAGATGTCTTTAGAAAATGATATTTGAAAACTAAAATATTTACACACTACTTAAATCCTCTCTAATGGAAAAGGAGAGAGTTATGTGGAAGAAAAACACTATTTAAGCCCATTCTGTCGCTTAATTAAGCAATGATAACTTCTCTAAGTTTAATGGAATAGAATGACAAAGGAATGGAATGAACCATGTAATGGAATGAATGAGGTAATTGAATGATTCATTACCATTCCAGTATATGACTGGTTACCTTACTTGAAAGGAATGAAACAACCACCTATGTTGTTCGGTAGTTAGGATATATTAATGAAAGGAATAAAATTAACCGACAATGACAAAAATGACCTTGTAACACAAAATGTATATAGTTTAACATTTTACAGCATAATTTAGTAAAAAAAAATATATCTTTTATCATAATAAATGCCAAATAAATAATTATATGATACAATTACTACATTAACATAAAAACATTACATAAAGATCAATATTTTTTTGATAAAACATTTTAAAGTATATATTCTATAAATGATATGTTAGTGTTTTTATAAGATTAATAACAAACTTACAATATTTTATACACTTGTCAAACAAATGCAAACAAGAGAAAAAAACAAAACATGAGAGAAATTGACATGATATCTAATAACATTGTGTGTTATGCAAAGAGAGTAGTATTATATCCTCATCCACATGTACCCAACGTGGAAACCAATAAAATCAATTTAGAATCAAACTTAAGAAATAATCAACTCCATTATCATTGTCTAGTATAATATTACATTGAATAATTCTTGTAGTTGTGATTTGGTTGCAAGGTTATCTTGACAAACTCTCCAGAGGGTTGTGAAGTCCCCATGGTAGCACACAATGAAGCTTTCACCAAATCACCTTGTGATATAATCTGTCCCAGCTCATCCACCATAACGTAAGTTTTTAACAAAATAAACGTCATGAGAAGATCCGACATGCATTAGCAACTATGTAGAGAAAATTGTGGTACATACATCGTATATTATCCACCTCATTCAAGAAAAAGAAAAGATATATTGGTACACAAAATATCATCCTTCGATCCTAAAAGAAAATTCACTATGACATTTTATCAAACACATATGATTGAATACAATTTAAAGAGGAGAAAAAACCAACCTTCAATATTTTTGCACTTTCACAAACAAATTTAATATGAAATCACTAAATCGTAATATCAACAACTCAATAAACGTGGCCTTGAATTGAAAAAAGAAAATCATTGAGGCAGTAATCAAACACAATGTAAATTGCATATATTTTGAAGAAAAAGTAAACACATTCAATTGAATTTAGTTGGTGTTGACCGAAGTAGGCCGAGGAAATTAAGAAAGCAATTCATAGCTTTTGACTGAAGTTCGCTTCAGATTGTTGATGAACATTTGGACGCCTTATCTTCTACTATAAAAATTGATTTGCATTATCATAATCGATTTTAACATCTGCTTCAAATATATGGTTACAGATTGGTTACCGTTATTTCTAGCTTAAATTGTTGTTCCTAACAGTCTTCTTCTTAAAAGGCCTTTATGAACCTTAAGTTGTTGTTCCTAACATTCTTCACGTTACGAAAACCTTCCAGAGCTGGATTAAACTTCCAAAAACACAATATGTAACAAACAAATTTACTATTAGGGTTAAATAAGAATAAATTGTTGGAACTTTGTTTAAAGAAAATAACCTTTATGGGACTTGTCTCACATTGGAATTAAAAAGAAATTTTTACTCCTTTATAAAGCCTTCTATTAGTATTATATGAACATGTTTGTTCGTTGAAAATGATAAACCGCCAATATGAAGCCTATAAATACATCACCAAAAGTCAGATTTGAGTTTTAGAGTAAAACATACACTCTTTATATATTTTTACAATTTTGCGGGAATCAAAATTTGTTCTTAATTGATTGTTGTATCCTCAAAACAGACTCATATATGGGCAATTTATGTCCTAGGACACTGCAATTCGCAGGCTGCAATCAACATATTTTCGTATTTTTGAGATTTTGCTGTAAACATCAACATTAAAGTATGTTTTTCTAATTATGTGAATCTTGTATATAAATTCGATTTATTTAGTTTGTGTTTGTTATATTCCGTGTTTTGATTACTTTTTGTCATAACATAAATTACAATAATGGTGAGTATGCTCTCTGACGTTTACCATATTTAGTATAAAATTGAAATATTTTTCTATTGTGGTCACTAATTCAAGGTTTTTTATCGATTTTTTTTTCTTATTTCAAATTTCTAGAGACCAAAATTAATTAATTGAAGAAGAGCCAAATTTGAAAAATGTTTTGATTTTGGACTAAACAAAATAAAAATTAGAAAGTATTCATCCACCCATCCACTCCCATGCTTACATCCACAGCCCACGCCCACATGCCCACCCTCAACCCCACGTCCACATGTACACGCCCAAGCCAACATCAACAAGCCATGCCAACGTTGACGTCTACCCCACACCTACATGAAACTACCTACGCATATACTCACCCACCCACCCCAAACTCATATACGCACACATACCCTACCCCATCCCACCTTTACACTTACCCTACCCCCATCCCATCTTTACACTTACACGAATCCACCATACCTACAACCACACGCAGCCCCACCCTTCTCATACACATAACCTGTTGGGTTTTGAGCAATCTAACAATTCCTAAGTGTGCATGCAACCCTAATAAACCTTGGATCTATGTTTGTCTAATACATGCAAAATAATAATGTTTCCAAGGTTCATAACCTATCTAACATGGCATGCGGAAATTTTAAACATAAAAGAGTTAGATGAGATTACATACCTTTTGATGAGATTGATTCTTTGGAGTTTGAGGGCCAAGCACCAATAATGTGAATGCCTCAAATGGAATCATAAATCACCACAAACACTTGGAAAACTTTGAGAGAGAGTACACACTCTAATAACTTTCGGCCACACACAAGCACACACACTAGCTCACTAGTTGCCATTTCATGCATCATAAGCATGCTTATATAGTGTGCATGGTTAGGGTGAAACCCTAATAACCCATGAGCTTTCCTTTCCAAGGATCCATGGGTTAAAAGCTCCATGGATCATCCATGGACTTCCATACAAGCCTAGCCCATTAACAAATGAGTATTAGCCCACACCATATAAAACCAATAGCCCACAATCTAATCAGTCTTTCTTTTAATCTCTAAATTAATTCATAATTAATTTAAGACTAAGACTAATTAAACAACATGACTTCATATTAATATATTATAACTTATAATATATTAATAAACATATGTGTACAACTCTCATAAAATTATCCACAAATAGTTCGGGTGAAGTGAAACCCAAATGGACCATGCCGGGTCGGGTCAAGTATATACCAAATAAGTTATGGACTTAGACACCTTATCCAATAGACTCCCACTTGGATAAGTCTAATAACTGTATTTGCCTATATTACTTCAGGAACCAACCAGCAATCATAGCTCTCGAAAACTCTGTTGAACTATGAAGCGCCATTTTAAGACAATTGATCTTATAATCCTCTGTTCTCATGATATCAGCCGGACAAACACATGGAACTAGGTCTTGCTTATTGTCTGGCAGTTGTTTCTCGATTTCCGATTTGTTTGAAAAAGAACTTAACTGAACACATCAATTTAGTTCTGACCAGGCCCGGTACATGGGTCAACACAAAATCATCGAGGGGCCCAGATATCACTTCTATTTCTAGAAGGAACAGATAAACTTCGACTCATATGCTTGTTCTACTACTTGTTGAATTGTACACAAAGGCACGTTTTATAACATCAAGTTACTGATGCGTTTACGTGCAATCAATGCACAACCAACTCATAGGTAACAACTCATATCTCTAGGTTTGAAGACTTATATGATATTATCGTCTCACGATCACTCGGGATAAATTCCATGAAGTGATACAAGTGAGCGTGGGTTTAATCCAATACTCATAACTTATGAGTACTCATGAACGTTGCAGCAACCATTGCCATGTCTAAACACCTTTAGCCATCTACAAACCCAATTGATGACAATCTTGATTCATACCTACTTCCGACGTATGACCGATTGTGGAGGTTTGAATAAATTAATTATTCTGGAAGTCAAAACATGCAAAACTGAAACAATAGTAAATAATTGACAATGATAGTAACACTTTACTCATAAATAAATCACAAATTTTATTCATCATCAAACGTCGATTACATTTTACAAGTTTCAGGAAAACTATCTAATCTGTAAAACTAATATCGTCCCTCAGCCCGATGCGCCTCGCATGCTAAAAATGCTTAACCCTCGTCAGTCCCTTCGTAAGGGGATCTGCAGGATTCTGATCCGACGATACCCTCTTTGCCACGAGGAGTCCTTCTTCAATCTTGTGTCTTATGAAGTGATATTGCTGTCACATAAAATCTCTATAGGCTCCTTAATAGCTGGTACAACTCCAAGGTCTCCGATGAAGTTCTTCAGCCATATCGCCTCTGTCGTTGCTTCACTCGCTGCTATATACTCTGATTCACAAGTCGAATCAGCCACCGTCTCCTGCTTGGAACTCTTCCAAGAAATTGCCCCTCCATTTAAGGTAAAGACCCAGCCCGACTGAGAGCGGAAGTTATCCCTATCAGTCTGAAAACTAGCATCACTATACCCTAATACTCTTAAGTCATCACTCCCACCAAGGGTAAGGATCCAATCCTTAGTCATCTGCAGGTACTTGAGAATGTTCTTTACCGCGGTCCAATGAGCCTTGCCAGGGTTCCCCTGATATCTGCTGACCATGCTCAAAGCAAAGGCCACATCAGGGCGGGTACAAGTCATAGCATACATGATCGAGCCAACAGCAGAAGCATACGGTAATTGGCTCATCTCAGCTATCTCTGCCTCTGTACTCAGACTCTGAGTCTTACTTAGTTTGGCGTTGCTTTGGATCGGTAAATCTCCTTTCTTGGAATTCTGCATGTTGAACCTTTTCAACACCTTATCCAAGTAGATACTCTGACTAAGTCCAATTAGTCTTTTACTCCTTTCACTTAATATCCTTATCCCTAGGATATAGGCAGCCTCCCCTAGGTCCTTCATAGCAAAACACTTCCCAAGCCAGTACTTAACCTCCTGCAAGGTTGGGATGTCATTTCCTATGAGTATTATGTCATCCACATACAGTACCAAGAAGCTAACTATACTCCCACTAGCTCTGACATACACGCAAGACTCATCTTCACTTCTCGAGAAGCCAAACTCTTTGACCTTCTCATCGAAACAAAGATTCTAGATACGAGATGCTTGTTTTAATCTATAAATGGATTTCTCAAGCTTGCATACTCTATTAGGGTACTCTGCACTGACAAAATCCTCATGCTGATTCATGTACACATCCTCAGCCAACTTTCCATTAAGAAAAGCGGTTTTGACATCCATTTGCCATATTTCATAATCATGAAATGCAGCGATGGCTAGCATAACCCTAATAGACTTAATCTTTGCTCTGGGCTTGCCATGGCTTCCTTAACACTGCTAGGTTCATCCACATTTACCAATGTACTATCACTGATAAACGTATCACCTTCCGTAGTAATATGAAAGCCATAATAAAATGAAGGTGTGTTCCTAACCCGTGTGGAACGCCTCGGAGGTACAGACTTGTCAGCTTGCTCAACAAGATTTTCCTCCTCAGGTTGATTGCTAGTGTTTGAGGTTCCTTCACCAATTGCTTCTTAAATTTCTTCAAGATCAATTTGCCTCCCACTGTCTCCTTGGCTTATAAATTCTCTCTCACGAAAGACCCCTCTTCTTGCTACAAAGACCACATTCTCACTGGGTCTATAGAAGAGGTAACCGAAGGATTTCTGTGGGTAGCCGATGAAAATAAACCTTTCACTTCGGGGTTCGAGCTTATCTTGAGTCTCACGCCTCACGAAATCTTCGCAACCCCAAATCTTGATGTGGTCTAAATTGGGAACCTTCCCAGTCCACATCTCATGAGGTGTTTTGGTAACCTTCTTTGTAGGGACTAGATTAAGGATATGGGCGGCAGTCTCTAAGGCATACCCCCAAAAAGAGATTGGTATCGAAACTCGACTCATCATAGAGCGAACCATGTCTAACAAGGTTTGATTACGCCTCTCAGCTACACCATTTAACTATGGTGTCCTGGGAGGAGTCAATTGTGAGACAATCCGACACTCCTTAAGATAGCCAAGGAACTCGGTACTAAGATACTCACCACCTCGATCGAATCGAAGCATCTTAATGTTCCTACCCAGTTGATTTTCTACTTCCTGTTTGAATTCCTTAAACCTTTCAAAGGTTTCTGACTTATGTTTGATTAAGTAGACATACCCATATCTACTAAAATCATCAATAAAAGTCACATAATACCGATTAGCATCCCTTGTGGCGGTTTTGAATGGCCCACATACATCAGTATGTATTAGGTCCAACAAACCCTCACTCCTTTCACAAGTTCCAGTGAAGGGTGATTTTGTCATCTCTCCAAGTAGACAAGATTCACAACTATCATCCGATTTAAGGTCGAATGACTCCAAGACTCCACTCTTTTGGAGTTGGCCTATGCGTTTCTTGTTTACATGTCAAAGACGACAATGCCACAATGATACTTTATCTAGGCTAGTAGAAGAATCAATATGAAACACATTATTTCCTATGTTGTCTACAATCGACACAGTTTCATACACACCATCACAAGGTAATGCTTTAAAATAAAACACATTATTAAAGAAAGCATTAATACCACCACATTCATTATCAAACGAAAAGGTAAAACCTTGTTTGTACAAAGCATGAAAAGAAATAATATTCCTCGCCATTTCAGACGAGTACGCACACTTATTCAAATCTAATTTCAACCCATTATTAAGCAACAAAGTATAAACTCCAATCTTGGAAACAGCTGAAGCCTTCCTATTCCCCATGATCAAGTTTATCTTCCCGTGTTCCACATCCTCACTTCTTCTTAGGCCCTGCAAATCAGAACATATGTGAATACCACATCCTGTATCAAGCACCCAAGAGTTAGAATATGATGAGTAATTAGATGATATAGTGTAAATACCTGCGTGGGTGTGTTTCACTTTCCCATCCTTAAGATCCTGGAAGTACTTAGGGCAGTTTCGCTTCCAGTGCCCCTTGTCCAGGCAATAGTAGCAATCAGCATCCTTGGGAATGGCAGAAGGAGTGACAAGACCGCTCTTGGCCTTCGATGAGGAGCCTTCAAGAGACTTTCCCTTGGTACCCTTCGAAGGGTGTTTCCTCTTCTTCCTTTGCCTTGCCCGATAGCCAAAACAGGGGTAGTTGTTGGAGTAGGAGTAGTAGAGGTAACAATCGCCTTGCCCTTAAGACCGGATTCAGCGGTCTTCAAGAGTCCTTGAAGCTTGCTGAGGGTAACTTCCTCCTTGTTCATATGATATGTCATACGAAAATGGCTATAACAAGAAGGTAAGGAGTGCAAAATGATGTCAATTGCCAACTCCTCAGGGAAGTTCAAATTCAGCTTCAGCAAGCGGTCCACATACCTTTGCATCTTTTGCATGTGGGACGTGACGGATTCACCGTCCTTCATGCAGGTAGTTATGATGGAGGAGATTATTTCATATCGCTCCTGACGAGCACTCTGATGGTACCTTTCCATCAAGTCTTGGTGCATCTCAAAAGGGTAGTAATCTTCATATGACTTTTGGAGCTCGGCTGTCATCGTGGCCAACATGATGGATGCCACCTTAGTAGCATCTCTCTCATGTGTCCTGAATTCAGCAATCTCCTCAGGAGTAGCAGTAGACTCATCAAGCTCTTTTAACTCCTTATTGAGGACATATTCTTTGTCCTCATAACGAGTAACCATCCTGATGTTCCTAATCCAATCCATGAAGTTTGAACCATCAAAGATGACCCTCCCACAAAGATTCATGAGAGAGAAAGAACCAGTTGGGTTAGAGCCCGAAGCATTAGTGTTGGAAGACATCTGAAAGAAGAA
This sequence comes from Lactuca saligna, assembly GCF_052625555.1. Taxonomy (NCBI): domain Eukaryota; kingdom Viridiplantae; phylum Streptophyta; class Magnoliopsida; order Asterales; family Asteraceae; genus Lactuca; species Lactuca saligna. The sequence goes on along the minus strand of NC_136418.1, from coordinate 15,213,322 downwards.
AGCAAGTTTAGATTAGATATATAGAATCCTTAATAAGACACCCAAATGTAATATTAAGGCTAGGACCCAATCACAATATACTATACGTAGAATAGGGATGCCGTAATCTAAGTAATAATATATTTGAGAGGTAGGTGAATGACAATTCACCAATTTCCACCATGAAAACAAAATGAATTATTAGGTTTTAATTGGATTTGAAATTCCTAGATTCTTTTGAGATTCATTGAACTTTTCAATGGCATGTTTCAATCTCGATTGTGCCTTTCAAGTTTTGTGATTGGGATGCCGAGGATCACAAAACAAGGTGTGAATAACCATGCTAATTCACTTGGTACCCATAATATTATCACCTAATCAATGTGCCGGTTAACCACACACGCTCCATTGATCTATGACAAACATTAAGTCACCCTTCGTGATCCTTACTAGTCCAAGTTAGTGTTTTGGTTACCCACACACGCTCCACCAACGACTTGGTAAGGTACAAAGTGTGAATTGCATGGACTAGCACCATGTTCACATTTTTCCTAAAGTAACTAAGATTGCGAATTAAAAGGAGTTTAGTTACTTTATAATAATCATTATACTTTTAATGAGGATTTAAAGTCATTGTCCTACCCGTTCGGCTAACGACCCTCCACCGATCAAGCAAGCGGTGGGTGAGAGTGGACACCCATTAAGTCGCCATTTTATAGGCAACAACCTTATACCCACCTTATAGACCGGCTTCGTGAGTGAGGCCTACTAACGGTAAAACGACTTGTTCTTATACATATATATAATAATTAACCATTAATGTTATACATAGTATAAGGGTTGAATTTTAACTATTAAAACTCTAAGGGTTGGAATTAAAGTTTATTAAAGTGTGTGAAACTTTACAAATTCCAAAACTTGAGGGAAAGTTTTGTAACTATGCAAAACTTTTCATTTCATAACTTATGAATTAAAGGTTCATAAAAATGAAGACTCTTCATTTTCATGTAACTTATGTGTTTTAAGTGTGTGTTAAATAAAAGTGACCTTTGGAAATCCATAACTTGAGGACAAATTATGGACTCCATTAAAACACATAAATGATCAAGAATTAATTCTAAACAATTCAGCAAATAATTCCTATCATCTTCTAAATTCATAAGAACATGAACATGATCATCAAAATTTCAAGAATTATATGAACACATAAAATCATGGAATTTTGATATATGCTATTGTAAATGGATTAGAACAACCATTACACCAACTAAGACAAGTTTTAAAACACCAAAACAGTTTAGGGTAATGTTTCTAGTCCATTTCCACAGCAAAAATCGAAATTCTGCATTCTGATCATTCTACTCGCCGAGTGCACGAACCTACTTGGCGAGTAGGATGAATTTTGCCTTGTACTCGGCGAGTCCCCCCATGGACTCGGCGAGTCCATCAGCCAGACAGCAACAATTTCAACTTTTTTCACTATTTTGCATCAAGTATCAAACAAGCAAGCCTAGGCTCTGATACCACTGTTGGGTTTTGAGCAATCTAACACTTCCTAAGTGTGCATGCAACCCTAATAAATCTTGGATCTATGTTTGTCTAATACATGCAAACTAATAATTTTTCCAAGGTTCATAACCTATCTAACATGGCATGGGGAACTTTTAAACATAAAAGAGTTAGATGAGATTACATACCTTTTGATGACATTGATTCTTTGGAGTTTGAGGGCCAAGCACCAATAATGTGAATGCCTCAAATGGAATCACAAATCACCAGAAACACTTGGAAAAGTTTGAGAGAGAGTACACACTCTAGTAACTTTCGGCCACACACAAGCACACACACTACTTCACTAGTTGCCATTTCATGCATCATAAGCATGCTTATATAGTGTGCATGTTTAGGGTGAAACCCTAATAATCCATGACCTTTCCTTTCCAAGGATCCATGGGTTAAAAGCTCCATGGATCATCCATGGACTTCCATACAAGCCTAGCCCATTAACAAATGAGTATTAGCCCACACCATATAAAACCAATAGCCCACAATCTAATTAGTCTTCCTTTTAATCTCTAAATTAATTCATAATTAATTTAAGACTAAAACTAATTAAACAACATGACTTCATATTAATATATTATAACTTATAATATATTAATAAACATATGCGTACAACTCTCATAAAATTATCCATAAATAGTTCGGGTGAAGTGCAACCCAAACGGACCATGCCGGGTCGGGTCAAGTATATACCAAATAAGTTATGGACTTTGTAACAACCCGTTATTTCAAGTCAGTAAAAATCGAGTCATGTAATCTCTTTGAGAAAGGAATTAGAATATCATCGAAAAATGAAGTATTCAAAAACTCTATTTGGAGTACACTATGTGGTAGTTATCGTCTTAAGGTTTCCAAACATATAAATAACACAAAAATCCGAGTTATAACGAAGAAGTTATGATCATTCTAAGTCTTCCGACAAAAACCGGCAATACGAAGTTGCGTAAAAACGCAAAGTTTCAACAAAACACTTTTTGACCTTAGGTGTCTAAATGAAAGTCGTAGATATCGTTAAACTACAAACATGCATAAAAAGAACGTCCAAATCTGACTTCGTATGAGGAAGTTGTGATTTTTGTAAGTTATAGATATAGCAGTAGACAGCTAAAAACTCGAAATAGAGATCGAGAGACTTTTGGCCAAAACAACCTAAATGAGAATCAAAGGGATCAACAATTCTGGCGCAACAGTAAAAAGTCTGACGAAAACGGACGTCGGATGAAGAAGTTATGGAACTTTAACGGACTTTTCCTGTCCCGACCTATTAAAAATATAATATTAAAAATAAAATCAAAACGTCGAAAACGGAGTTAGTATGAGAAAGATATGAATTTTTGAAGTTTGTTAATTAATTTAAATATAAATTTAATTAAATCCCGGTATTATCCGAAGAAGGAGTCACCGGTCCGATCCCTCGTACGCCCAGCGTACCGTCGTACGCCCAGCGTACTCGGATGCTAAGCTCTGGTTCGTCCACGTCGCTCCAATGTTTCGACCGAGGATGCGCTCATGCATGACGCATGAGTACGCAGCGCGTACTCTAGTACGCCCCGCGTAATGCAACCCCTCAGACCCCTATAAAAAGGATGTGAGGATGCCGGCCAAAATTGCTAATTTCCTTCCTTTCTCGCACCGAAGATCTACGTTTCAACCCTCGGAATCATCCCAAAGGCCCGGTTTTCATATCCAAGGTGGGAAGAAAGTTTTACACTCCCGAGACTCCCGAGATTTCCCGAGAATCTCGAGAGATCCGCTTTCTTAAGTAGAAGTTCTGCTCGGTTTTCGTCACGCTTTCTTCAATCAATCAAGTGAGTTCATACCCCTTTCAAACACACTTTAAATACATTTTAAATGCTTTTATAATCTTTTAGGGGGGGAATACAAGTAAACATACGGTTATTATCGTGTATTTTATAAAGTTTCACTTCACTTTTTTTATCGAATAAATCACTTGGAACTCATTACTACTATGGAAAACTCTTGTCATACTTTGCGTGCATTAGACTTATACAAAGTATAAAATTATTTCAAAGTACCTTTCATTGTTAAGTTGTTTTATACATTCTAAAAACTTATGATTTTGCTTTGTCAAACATTGTGAAAAAGGATAAACTTTTCATAGAAAACTATCACTTTAATACGGGCTTAGTTGAGAATCCATGAGACGTGTATATCTTCAAATGTTACTTTTCTTTATTAGAAAGTAATGCTGCAAGTCCTGTCTATAACCAGAGTCTCCCGTTCGGAGAACGTGTCAAATGTGTATAGATCTATACGGGAAGTCATGATCCCGCACCCTGACTGTTAGCTACAGTCTGTCTTTTGGGGTGACAGTTGTCATAACGCTGCGACGCCTGAAGAACGTCGTTACAGGCATATTATGTTTAGTATGGTTATAAAACTCATCGGATATACAATTATTATGGTATTATGCTTTTATGAACGAGTACCTATTAAAACTATTCTTCATCTAACAAATGCGATCTTCGTATAGCTTTATTATATAAAACTATGACACAACTTTGAGAACGTCGGTTTCTTGCGATTTTCGGTCTTAGAGACTGCCATTTATGTTAGGAAAATAAGGGTTTTTCCTGCATACAAACCAAACAACTAATAGGAAAATAAGGGATTTTCCTGGTGCAATTATTTACAACTTATAACACGAACATTCATATGCATTTCATACTTTTATAAGAAAATAAGGGTTTTTCTTGGAAAACACAACAACTCATATCTCAACCATTAGGGAAAATATGGGATTTTCTGGATCTAATACATTCACTTTCAACACAACAAATCACAACTCTTTACATTTGAAATGTTGCGTTTTCTGGAAAACATACACCCATTTTGGAATGGCATCCAATTTTTCTAAACTACTTATGAACTCACCAACTTAATTGTTGACACTTTTTCTTTGAATTAACTTGTATTCTTAGGGAACCGCTAAGCAGGTTTGGGAATCAACTTTTGGGATTAACGCGCTGACGTTAATTACTTCTTTTGAAAGATGTTTATGTATTTAACTTTTGAACATGTAATGAATACAATTATGTAAACATTTTGGAAACTTTAATATATATGGTGGTGTGTACTTTCCTTTCTATGAACTGTTATGATACTGAATATGACGTCCTCCGCCCCCGAACATTTCCGTCGTTCGGGTTTGGGGGTGTGACAGACTTAGACACCTTATCCAATATAACCTACCCGCATCCTAACACCTATACCATACACACAAACCACCACACCCCACCTGTTGGGTTTTGAGCATTCTAACACTCCTATGGTGTACATGCAACCCTATAAACCTTGGATCTATGTTTTCTCTATTATACATGCAAATAAGAACTTTCCAAGGCTTTAATCCTAACTAGCATATTATGAAGTTCTTATACTACAAAGTTCTAGTTAGATGACATACCTTTTGATGTAGCTTGATGTCTTCAAGCTTTAAGAGCTTAGCCCCAATAGTGTGGAAGCCTTAAATGGAATCACAAATCACCAAAACACCTTAGAAGACTTTAGAGAATATGGATACTTGGTTCTCTCTAGTGAAATCGGCTAGCCCTTCTTAGTGTACCACACTAGTGCCAATTTCACCAACCAATGACATCTTTATATAGTATGGAGACTAGGGTTAAACCCATGACCTTTCATTTCATATAATCCATGGGTTAAACACTCCATGGACTATCCATGAAAGCTTAGCCCATCCTAAATGAACTTGGCCCATTCCATATATGTAAGAGTCCATATTTAATTAGTTCATTTTGATCACTTAATTAATTCTTGATCAATACTAATTAAATAATATGATTCCATATTAATATATTAATATTAATCATAAATATACTATTCTCAAAAGATTATCCATACAAATTGTGTCAGTGAAGTGCAACCCAAATGGACCATGCTGGGTCGGGTCAAGTACATACTAAATATAGTTATGGACTTAGACATTAATCCAACACCATCCACCCCACCTTACCTTGCACCATACACCCTATCTTGTACCCACAACCATACATATATATAAATTCCTACGCCAAGAAACCCACACCGATGCTGACATTGAGTCTGACACCCACCCCACACCCGCATGCATTCGCTCCCACCAACAATTCCCACATATGATTTATTAAATAAGAGTTTAATTAATGAAAGTTTTATCATTTTTATTAAAAATAATAATAAGTTACAAAAAAATTAGTAAAATGATATTTTGGTTATATTACATAAATTACTCTTCATTTCATTTGAAAAATTAGTAAACCTAGTAGAAAACAAATTTCAGTGAATGTTAACTAAACGAATAACAAATTCAAAATCCTTTATATTCTTTTTTTTTGTTGACAAATTTCATTCTAATAAAAATATTCTACGAACCAAAATCCCCTAAATGTTTTGGATTAGGCACAACAAAATTTTGAGTTTGTATTTTTTTTTTAAATGAAGATAAATATAAAAATCCAAGTATTATACGTTTAAAATTGAAGGCCAATGGATGGCTAACATATGAAGTATTTGGGTTTTTTTCCCCCAAGCATGGACTTACATTTATGTGCTGGAACCCAATTATTAATTGGGTGTTATTTTTATGTTGATAGTTCGGAAATCTGTCATCCAGTAGCTCTAGAGTTTTGTCTGTAGGACTTCAGCATTGTGAGGTGAGTTTCCTTTAGTAGGAACGGGTCTAAGGCATCAAGGTCGTCCCGTATATGTGATATGTTAGTAGCTGAGTGTCGGCGGGGCCCGTATCTCATTATTGTCAGGGTATAGATATCTGTTAGATTGTTTGATTGCTATACTTGTTGTCTGTGTGATACTTGTATGTGTTGATTATGTATGTCAGTGTGGGCGGGGCTCGTATCTCATTATTATTCGAGTGTGGGCGGGGCCCGAATCTTATAGTTATAGAGTGTGGGCAGGGCCCGAATCTCGTAGTATTTGAGTATAGATATGTGACTTCTTAATAGGAGTAGTTATACTTTTCGTCTGTGTGATACTTGTATGCATGTTAGTAGCGGAGTGTGCGTAGGGCCCAAATCTCCTAGACATCGGAGTATGGGTGGGGCCCGAATCTCCTAGATAGCAGAGTGTGGGCGAGGCCCGAATCTCCTAGATAGCAGAGTGTGGGTGGGGCCTAAATCTCCTAGACATCAGAGTGTGGGCAGGCCCAAATCTCCTAGACAACAGATTGTGGGCCAGGCTCGAATCTCCTAGACAGCGGAGTGTGGGTGGGGCCCGAATCTCCATGAGAGTGGGTGGGGCCCGTATCTCCTAGTTGCATGTTATGTGTATTGTATGTGGTAGTTTGGGGAGACTCACTAAGCTTCGTGCTTACAGCTTAGGATGATCGCATGACACACACAACAGTGTTATCCTGGGATGTTTAGACTTTGATATTTATCTCATGTGATTTTGATACAGTATTTGACATGATGTTGTGAGATATATGATTCTTGATTTTCTTTATGATGACGGATGATTGATGGTTTTGTTATAAGTTTTATAAAAAAAATTTGGACTGTATTTTTGTGATGTTTTAGTTTAACATAGTACTAATGTTTTAAAAAATCGGTTTTTCAGTTGAACCGTTATGGTGGCCAATTACTGGTTCAACTAGTTTAACAGGTTCGACCGTCGGATTAACTAGTTACTATAATTGTAATATATATTTTTTCTATTTTCCTTTCTATATCTATATCTATATCTATATATCTTATAAAGCTAGCATTTTTTCTTGAACCTCATGCATTTGAAACTCCCATGCATTTTTCCTTTCACCATATTAATTTGAAACTCCCTTGACTTTTCAATTTCTTTTTATTAATAGTTATAACTGGTTAATAAGGTTAAATAAATATCAAACGTAAATTGTAATGATATATAAACTAAATTTCAATATTAAAATTATATCTTTACTTCTACTTATAAAGTTATCTTTTAAATTTTTAACATATTATACTTAATTTATTAGTGTTAATATATCGTTGGATGTAAACCATTATCATTTTAAGGAATCAATTTTGAAATAATTTGTATAAAATACTTAAATTATTAATTTAAATATAACATTATATGGTCAACTTAAATATAAATTTAATTTACGTTAAACAACCCAAAAAATATTTTGTAAATAGTTAAAAGTGATAAATTCTAGTGTCTTTCTAATAATGATTATAAGTTCGTTAATAGGGTTAAATAAATATCAAACCTAAAGTGTAATCATAAATAAACTAAATTTCAATTTTAAAATAATATCTTACTTCTACCTAAAAAGTTATGACTTTAACTTTTAACATATTATACTTAATTTATTAGATTTAAAATGCTGTTGTATGTAAACCATAATCAATTTAAAGCTACAACTTTTGAACAGTTTGGACAAAAATACTTAAATTGTTAATTTAAATATAAAATTACAGTATCAACTTAATTATAAATTTCATTTCCACTTAAAAAAACCAAAGAATATTTTGTAATTAGTTAAAAGTGATAAATTTTAGTAATAAATGCAAAAACTAAACTATAATCTCAATTTAACTAAAATATTTTCTATAGATATTTTTATAATCGTTAAAGTTTTCAAATAAGTAGTTTAATATAACTTAGAGTAACAATAGTTAAAAATAACTCTATATAAATGATTATATTGTTAAATTCAAAATAATAATAAAAAAAAACAATGTTTGATGTTTTAAATAATTATAATGATTGAAATTAAAACATTAAGAAAATAAATTTTAAAAAATTAATTAACAATAATGACAACTATAAATAACATTAAACGATATATTATATTTAATTTTATTCACGTTTAATTTACAGGTAGAAGTCATTCAAACTATTAAGATAATGCAGTTTATTAGATGTATATATATTATCATATAATTCAAAATAATCAATATATTATATTAATTTAGTATATGAATTATAATATCAAATTTAACAACATTATTGTTATATTTAAAGAAACATATATTTGTAAAGGCTTCAACTATATAGGTGTTTTTCGTGCAACGCGCGGGCATTCGCCTAGTAAATAATATATACAGAAATCAAGAATTTGATGTCCAAAAATCAAAACATTAAAAATATACATGAAAACAAGTTCTAGATAATCCAAATACATTAACATAATACATAAACATAAATTTTATATCAATCTACATATATCAAAAAGAAAATAAAGTATAATATTGAAACAAAATATAGTTTCAGAAGAATACAAACGCATCAAAAAAAAAAAAAAAAAAACTTCATACTATTCGCCATATTTTTTATTTAGAAAAATCTAAATTGATGTGAAAAAGACCATCAAAGTTTATTATGTAAAATGGTTCTTTTTCATGTGTTTTTATTCAATGAAATCAGTTCAACTAGTTTCATTTAACCAGTTCAACCGATATTTTGTAAAAAACGGTCGGTTCGTTTCTGTTTCAAAATAGACATAAACCGATGATATTTAAACATCTTCCTTCCGAGGTTTCCAGTCCAAGGTTCGACTGACCGGGTCAAAGCAATTTTTAAAACATTGCATAGTAATAACGTTCTTACAAATTAGTTGATGAGTGGATATTACTGATTAAAGTAATACATTATATAAATTCATTTTGCTACACAAAAGTGAGAAAAAAATTCATTTAACTCCACTGGGTTGGATTTAGTAGCATGTCAACGTATTGAATTTCAACGAGTTTCTGGAACAGATCTCTAATTTGATATACATGATCTCAAAGTATGTACCCCCCCCCCCCCCCCCCCCCCCCCCCTCTAATTTTTTGAAATCCCTCCATGCACCCCTATTTTTTTCTCCTTTTTTTGTCTTTTGTATTTTGTCTTTTGTCTTTATTATTATGGAAGATTTGACATAGATACCAAATAGGGTTTTCTTTATGTACCCCCAAAATTATCAAAACATGTCGTGACATAAATATATACCAAATGGGGTTTTCTAAGGGGGTAGAAGTTAATCAATTATGATTAAGTTTTCACTACATGTTTTGATAATATCCTCATTTGTTAATAAATAGCATTTGTAATTAACGATTAACCAAGGTTATTAGTAACTATTTTTATTCCTCCGCGATATTGTAGTTAATAATTTTTTTATGGCTACACTACTACATCTACAAGATTCTGTAAGGTACATTTTAATTTTAGTTATTGTAATTTGTAATTAGTACTTTTCGGTTGATAATTTGGTTTATTATAAGGTATCCCTAATTATAATCATAGGGTAAATAATAAACAAAAAATAACCATTGATTTTTTTTTGTGTGACCTACAATTGCATCCGGTAAGTGATACTACTAAAAATCAATTTAGTTCTTATTTAGACGATTTTTGTTCTATATCAATTTCTTTTCGAATTTTACACTCTTATGATATTTTTATATAAAAAATATTTTAATTTCTTACTAAGTTGTAGGCCACCTTATCATAAAATCCAAGCTCCGCCCCCCTTGGAGTTGACATTTATAAGATAAATGAATCTAGCAAAACAAATATGATGATTTGTATCATTTAAAAGGTCTTTAGAAAATCAGATTATATTTATGCACCACTTAAATTCTCGGAAGGAAATGATTTTATGGAAGAAAGGCACTACTCCAATTTTATGAAAATCAGATTATATTTATCCATTTGAATGATTGGGTATTTTGATGAAAAGAAATCAATGATAACTTCTCTGAAGATCGGAAACTTAACACACACGTGTTCTGGCTGTCAAAGAACATACCAAAACGGCTGCAAAAATAAAAAGTTTCGGATAAATAAAGTTAATTAACCATCAGTTTCCTCAGTAAGTCAGTATATGCAATCTTTAAATCTCAATAATTAATCTAAAAATTGTATGCCACAACCTCTATGGCATAAAGGGTGTGGATTCATGTCCCGAGAGCTACTCCTATGTATTTCTCCGTAACATATTTTTAATTTAAAGAGGCATTCGACGAAAAGAAATTACTACAATCAAATATTTCCTATGTAAGTATATATTTCATTTATATAGAATCGACATTTTTTTAGAAAACTAAGTGCATGAAGATAAGTCAACTTTGTCATAGCACTCATTCCACATCCGGGTACCTTGAGATCTTTTAGATACACACATACCACATTCGTAACAACCAATACGATAACAATACGATAGAAACATGTTTCAATGTATTTTGGTACTATATTTCTATCTAAACAATTTTTTATTCTCCATTTTATCTTTATTTCTTTGGTATTCATTTCTAAAGCATTAATATTTATCCAAAATACTGATGTATACTCCACCCAGTCTTGAGATCAAACAATGATATTGGCTGCAATAGCATGCATGCCAATTTAGATTTTTGTTGATCATTAATAGAATTTTTTGTGCCATTTGAAAGATGAAGATCCCAAGTGAAATTTCACAGTAACTCAATGTGAAAAATCCACTTTTGCTAGAAAAAAAACATACACAAAATGCATAAAAGTAATAAATAAGCCATCAATGGTGATTGAACAGCATCTCTCTTTTGAAGAGAGACCCCCTTCCGCTATCATCTAACGTGTTTCCACCTGAGTTGTTAGCAAACTAAAAAAATATACATACCGATTCCAATATTTATACACTAATTGATCTTAATTCAAAAAATACATAAATATCCTCAATCTTCATAGCATTATCTATTTATTTTTGGACCATCAACGATCAAGGTTATAAGAGCATGTGTGCCTCATATTTGGTGGGAGTTCCAATAACAACTTTTGGACGTATAAGTTTGGAACCATCCACGATGAAAGGTTGTAAGAGCATGTTAAACGTACCCTATTTTTTTCTTAGTTCGCTAACAACTCAAATGCGATAAAACTTGCTAAACGTTAAAAATTTGTGTTAGTCCACCACTTCAATTAAGCAAATTTTTAGTCGGAATTAATCGATATATTTTGCAGCTTTACTGGGATGGCTTTTCCATGGAACCCTTCAATTAGAAAATCGATTGTTTTTGTTGTGCCTAATGAGATGTATGTGGGACATGAAATAGTTGTTGGTTTTGGAGTTTTTGTCCTGTCACTATTGACCCTATGATCATCAAGATTACACAATTCAATTGGTGGTATAAAGAGAAAAGTGAAATCAACAACCCTTGGAAAGTTAAGATTTATATGATGAGTTCTGGGAAATGGAGAATTCTATCTAGCAATCTGTTAAGTCATTTCGAGTTACATTTCCTCCAGGTAGTTATTGATAGGTTTATCTATTGGTGTGCTTTGCACAAGGTGCCCATAGATGGTAGATTAAGGAGTTGTAATGTGATTGTGTCATTTGATATGACTAATGAGAGTTTTGGAGTTGTAGACCTTCCAGATAGTTTAGCTCACCACCCTAACACACAGTTGTGTATTTCTAAGGTAAGGGAGTCTCTTGTCATGCTTGAATATAAGAATTGTGTTTGTGATGTATGGATGATGGAAGATGGTGTTGGAAAATCGTTTACAAAGCTATACACCATTAAGGCACCACATGGGCCAAAAAAGATATTGGGATTTAAAAAAAATGGAAAACTTATAATGGAAGTGAAAGATGGTCTTTTTCGACCTGGTACACTTGTTGTCTATGTCCGAATTCTAAACACTTTAATGATCTTGGGATTTGTGGAAAAGGTGATTCGTTCTTTGTGAATTCATACATGGAAACACTACGTTTGCATGATCAGTTGTATTGTAGTAGTAATTGAAGTTGTGAAACACGTTGGCCATGAGATCAATGTTTCTAACATTAATGATGATTAAATCTCACAGTTTTTTTGTGAAAAATATGCACAAATAAAAAATGTTCATCGGTTGGCCTCATGGGTAAGGCTTGTGACCATGTTTTAAGAGGTCTTAGATTGAAATCTCATAGACACTTCATGTCTTCAGGGTTTTTCCTTCTAGAAGGCCAGAAGACAAATTAATAGCAGACGTTTTAAGTTATATTTATTTTGCAACTATTCTGTTACTCTATTTTGTAATGTTAAACTGTGATGCTTCCATATAAGTGTTGGTATGATCACATAACTTCAAAGAGTAGGAGTGGACAAAATGAGTAATGTTACTCACATTGTTATGTCCTTGGCTTTATATTGCTTCTGTTATTTGCAATTGCTTACCATATTATATGAATAATGTTCAGTGGTTAATTGTCTATCTTTGGTAGTATGTTGTGTTGGTTTTTATTTGGATACCAATCAGCATGTGGACTATAACCTGCTGATTAATTGAAAATTATTATGATCAATAGTAACCTAAAATCCCAAATGGTGCTTGCTTACTATACTTGTTAGAAAACAATCCCCCAAGTCAGATCCCCTTCGTTGCAAAGTCATCCATCCTTCTAAGCTTTCCCAACACTATCAGAAATCTCTATCTATAGCCCATAAACAAAAAGCCTTATCCAAAATCTACCCCCAGTTCATTGTTATGTGATATCTACAGACCAACTTTCTATATCCACCTTGCAGAAATACCAGGCTTAGTTTCCCCCACTAAGTTCATTTGAAAACTCCAACATACCATTAAGCATAAATGGAAGATAAAATATCCCACAACAATTTCATCCACCAAATTGAGAAACATTCTTTGTGAGTAGTGTTGAAGCCACTTTAAACTGGCAAAGTAAGAATGTTGTTGCACAAAGCAAGGCTCTTAGTCATATGCTTTCCCAACAGAACACATTTTGAAGAAACCAAAAGAGATAAGAACATGAAAAACAAGAGAGAGACATATAAGATTTGAGTTAGGCTCTTCCCCAATGAATCGAATAGCAACATTTTCTAAAACATGATAAACAAGATACAATTGTTTAGAAGCATACTAGTAACAATATTATGAAAATATTTATAATCATGACGCCAATGAACAGCATAACTGCATTTGATCTAGGTTATTGAAAAGACAACTGAATCTGATTTGTATGTAACATGGAATTTGATGCCACTAAGTCAACCAACCTAGAAAAGTTGACATCATTGGTTAAATTCGCAATATAACATGTATATTTGGAGCCATATATGATATAAAGTTGTGTTTTTGCTCGAATTGTTCTGTACTACAAATATGGACTCTAAAAAATGATTACATAAACTCAATTTAAATTATTAAATGGTGCATTCGATCGATAATAAGATTCAAAAATATATGAACACATGTGATGATCATATTTCGATATACCTTTATATCTTTTGGAATTTATGAACAAAAGTGAATAGTCCAATAGAAGATTCAGTGTTAAAAATCGGGTTATTTAGAATACTTGGGAAATTAAGAATCATGAATTACACTTTCAGATTAAAGTATTTCGATGGTAATCTCAAAATCTTTATATCGAATAAAACTCAACGTATATCAAGAACATAGAATGAAAAGATGTTATGATCATGGGATGTACCACAAAAAAACGAGAATGACCAATATTAGGAGATAACTCATTTGTCTAAAAACTACATTGTCTGAGAACTGCCAAAAAACCACCATATGGTAGTTTCGTGACCGTCTCAACTGTTACTAAAACCGTGTTTAAGATTAGGGTAAAAACCACGTTATTTTTCTCTCATTCAAATTTTAATGCATTTTCTCAGATTCCCAGTCAGGGCTCTGCCCATTGGACCCTGCCACGGGTTGCCACCCCTTGAACCTCGTTACCACAGGCGCTCCCCCCGGACCCCGTCAGTTTAGGGATTTTGCCACTAAATAACAATGTACTTTGAATGTTGAATAGACTCAAACAAATGTGCACTTAGTGTCGCCCTAACTTCTTTAATATGTATCAAGATTGCATTGATCATCAAATTAATTTCATTACACTTAAATAATATTAGTAATACAAATCACCAACATTAAGTTCCAACAATATGGTCGTTTTCCAATGTTGAGAAACTTTTGGTTATTATTATTATTATTATTATTATTATTATTATTATTAACAATCTCGTTCCTTATGGTTAATTTTGCTAATAACTTATATTTTTATTCATACTTGTATTGTTTCTTTCTTTTAGATAAACCTTTTTAAAATTTAGCAATTTTATCGGGAATTGCAAAAAGCAGTTCTTAGGTCTGGTTAACAAGAAAACACATTCACTTCTTAAAAAAAGGGTTTTGTTGTTAAAAAGTATAATCACCAGCTTCAAAAAAACACCGGTAAGTTTAAATAAAGATACATAAACATACATCATAATTGTTTAGTCATTACTCATTAGTATGAATTGTTTTATTTTTTTATGCTTGAAATTTGTGGTTTAAAATTTCTCTCTGAATTAGCTATTTGTAGTTGTCTTTATACTTATTTGTAATTTACTTTTCCCTTCAATGATAAACCATAAGCATATTCACTTTATTTTTTCATAAGTTTACAGTTTTAACATTTTCAGTTGCAGACACTGTATTATCTTCTAAATAAAAATGAATAAATTGTAAAATGCATCCACTAAGTTTTGTGCATACGATTTTCAAAGGAGAGAGCTCAGGATGATCTCAGAGCACACATCACATGTTTCCGCTTTTGAGATACTACTCTGATAGATATGATGTTGATACACTTACTTTCATTTGGGTTGTATGAATAATATTTTTGGAATACTATTTTATTTTTTATTTTTTTAAATGAAACTTTTGGATCATATTTATGGGACGTTACAACACTAATGTGGGTATTACACACACCCAACCCAGAAGAGTGATCCGCCGACCCACCCTGCTTTGAAGAGTAATGAATACTTGGAGCCCAAGTATGAATAACAGCCACATTAAGTCTTCCATTACTGCATGCTTTTGATGGTACTTTAGTTCATTAAGTCAATAAGAATAAGTCTTTCACAACTTCTTTTCAATTCCATAGCTTATGGAGTCACTAGTTGAGTCAAGTTTATATATTGAACTCTGTTTTTATGAATTGATACATCAAAAATTGCCCCAAGTTCTCTCTTCTTTTATCTCTTCTGTGGAGACTAACCCTCTTCAAAAGGTCTTATTATTCACCCTCTCGAAAAGGTCTTATTACTCACCCCACGTCCACATATACATGCCCAAGCAAACCCAACAAGTCTATCCAAAAGTTGACATCTACCCCACCCAACCCCTTTACCCACACCTACAGGCACCCACCTACCCGTCTATTCACCCACCCCACCCCACACCATATACACACACTCACCCTACCCCATCCCACCTTTACGCTGACTAACTCACCCTACCCCATCATACCGTACAGCCACACATCGCCCCAATATTCTCTTACACACAACCTTACCCCACCCTAATGCATACACCATACACACAAACCACCAAACCCCCACAAAATCCACTCCACCCTACCCACCCTACAACCACATCTACATAACCTATCTTGCACCCACAATCATAAAGCATACACAAATGCCTACTCCCACCCCACACCCACACGTACTCAATCACGCCAACACCTACATTCCCACATAAGATTAAGTGAATAATTGTTTTGTAACGACCTAAATTTTTTAAAAGAAAATTTTCATTTTTAATTAACAAAACATTCCCATAAAATATGAAGTAGAAATGACTATTGTTTCAAAATCCATAACATTAACATTTATTTCAAACATCAGAGTGTCCCATCAAATAAAATGTCGGAGAGTACATGTTGTGCTATAAAGCCTTGCCTTTTCCCTTAGGCTCAGAAGTACCTAAAAAAATTAACAAACAGTAAGCTAATGCTTCAGTTCAAACTTGGTCAACAATGATCAACGTCCAAGTCAACAGTAAAGGTCAACAGTCCATGTTGACCCCAACTCGTCGAGTGCATCTAGCAACTTGTCGAGTTCCTTCAGAGTCAAATAAACCAAGACAAACCCTATCCAACTCGTTGAGTTCACTCAATATCCAGTAGATGGGGAAACCCGATCCAACTCTTCGAGTTGTCAGGGCAACTCGTTGAGGTTTCCCCCAGTTTGCTTATTCAGATGATATGTTGATTGCAGGGACTCTGGGGCTTAGATCTGAAACTTAAAGGTGTCTAGAAGGATAAAGTTTCCAACTTTTTCCTCTAGAACCACTCTGAATGCTCTAAAGCCCTCAACAAAGGTTGGAAAGCTCAAAATCTTTGCCATGTGGTTCAAGACTCTAGGGATCTGGAATCCCTCCTTTTCCAGAAGAGGTTCTAATCCTCAAAACATTCCAAATATGGAGACTTTATGGACATGCATCTCCAATGCATGTCTTGAACTCAAAATAGCCAAAGAGGGAAAAATATACCCTAAAATCCATGCATGGCATCCATGCTTGACCAAAAGCTAGGTCTAGCCCACCTTGGGACCATTTTGCCCTAGAGATTCATAAAGTTGCAAACTTTATGAACCCCGTGCATGCAATCGAGAAGACTGATATGAAATGAAGAGTAAACTCAAGATCTAGTCATACTCTAAGATAAAAATCGAATCTTGAGTGCTTACAATAGTCCACAAGACGGTGAAGCTCAAGAGCAAGGGCTTTGTTTGCTGGATCTTCTCCTTCTTCTCACTATCTTCTTCTTCTTAAGATCCAAAAGTCACTCTAAAATGGAGATTAGGGTTTAGCACTGATGTGCTTAGAGTTTAGAGGCTGATGGAAGGTCAGCCTCACGATTTTTAATGAGATTATATAGGGTGAAAATCCTAAAATTTAGGGTTTTCCTTTATAGCGCCTACTCATCGAGTTGGGCCTTCCAACTCGTCGAGTAGGTCCTAAATCCCGCGTACCACAACTAATCTCTACTCGACAAGTTGGAGCTCCCCAACTCGTTGAGTTCCAGTTTAAAACCCTAAAATTCTGAAAAGAAATTGATACCCGAATCGAGTATTACAAATCCCCCCTCCCCACTTGAAGTAGACTTCGTCCTCGAAGTCTACTGATGCGAAAAAATCCAGGGAGTGCTCTCGGATGTCATCCTCCGACTCCCATGTCCATTCAAAGCCCCTTCGATTCTGCCATTGCACCTTCACTAGCTTCACCTCTTTATTACGAAGGACCTTGATTTTCCTATATAAAACCGCCATGGGCCGCTCAATGTAGTTCAGGCTCTCATCCACCTGAATGTCATCCAAATATATAACTGCAGCCTCATCTGTGAAACACTTTCGTAGCTGAGATACATGGAAGGTGTTGTGAATCTGGCTAAGCTCGTCCGGTAGATCCAAACGGTTAGCCACCTTGCCCACCCGAGCCAAAATCCTGAACAGGCCAATAAACCGGGTCCCTAACTTGCCCTCTTCCGGAACCGAATAACACCCTTCCATGGTGATACTTTTAGAAAGAAGAAGTCTCCCACCTAGAACTCAAGATCCGATCGGCACCGGTCAGCATACCTTTTCTAACGGCTCTGTGCGACTCATAGCCTGTCACGCACCTGCTGAATAAACTTAGTGGTCTAAAGAACCACCTCAGGGCTCCCCATGACTCGGTGCCCTACCTCACCCCAGTAAACAAGGTCCTACACCTCCGACGATACAACATCTCAAACGGCGGTCAGTCGATACTAGCATGATAACTATTGTTGTATAAAAACACTGCTAGTGGGAGGAATGTATCCCAACTCCCTCCAATATCCAGTACACATGCTCGAAGCATATCCTCGAGTGTCTGGATCGTGCTCTCACTCTGGCCATGTGTCTGGGGGTGGTACGTCGTGCTGAAATGTAACTGAGTTTCTAGTTCCTCGTGGAACTTCTTCCATAATCTATATGTAAATCGAACATCCATGTTAGAGACTACTGACACTGGAACCCCGTGCCTAGCTACCACTTCTCGCACATAAATATTGTTGGATTAATGTCTAAGTCCATAACTATAATTGGTAAAACTTGACCCAACCCGGCATGGTCCATTTGGGTTGCATGGCATCATGCACTTGGATAGACTAAAATGAGAGAAATAACACTTAAGGTTTGTTAATATATTATAAGTTCTAATATATTAATAAGGTTATTTAATTAGTATTGATCGAGAATTAATTTGGAATTAATTAAGTGATCAAAAGGAGACTAATTAAATATATGGGTTGATTGTGTAAATCATTCATTCTTATATATGTGGGCTTGTGATCCAAGATTCCTTATGTTGGACTAAGTCCATGGGGTGACCCATGGATACTCCATGGAGGTTAAAATCCATGGAGCATAAGGAATGGGTAAAGTCATGAGTTACATGGTGTAACCCTAATAGCCACCATATAAAAGAAACCCATGGCTCAAGAAATCGTGACTATGTGTGTGTATGAGGGCTAGACGATTTCATGAAGTGTTCTAATTTCTCTCTAAGTTATTCCAAGTGTATTTGGTGTTGTGTGAACCATTTGAGGTGTCACACTTGGGGTACTAGGCACTCAAGCTTCATGAAGACAAGCACTATCAAAGAGGTATGTATTCTATCTTGTTATATCCATTATTTTGTATGCTAGATTAGGATAATACCTTGGATGTTCATATTTGCATGTATAATAGAGAAAACATAGATCCAAGGTATTTAGGGTTGCATGTACACTTAGGAGTGTTAGAATGCTCATAACCCAACAGTGGTATCAGAGCCTAGGCTTGTTTTCTTGTTATACCTGCAATAGAAGCTGAAAAATCGAGTTTTGATGCTGTCAGCCCAGCTGACTCGCCGAGTCCATGAAGAGACTCGACGAGTCCAAGGCAAAATGCATCCAACTCGCCGAGTTGTGTTCATGCAATCGATGAGTTGGACCCCAGACAGCATATCTTCGAGATTTTTGGCTAGAAATGGACTAGGAACATTACCCTAAGTTGTTTTTGAACTTATAAACTTGTTTTTAATGTGGTAATGTTCAGGCTAATCCATTCAAAGATAATTGTCAATAGATTCATGTTTTGTATTAGTTTAAAGGTTAGACTAATTACATGAAAAAGTTTGATTTGAATTATCTTGTTCTTATGAGTTGCTTAGATTAATAGAAAAGTTGAGTGAAAAAGTTGTTTTCAATCCAAATTAATCTAAGAGTTGATTCTAAAATGTGTTTGTGTAACTTATCCTCAAGTTACATGAAGAGTCACATTAAAGACTCATAAAACTCATAAAGTTGGCAAAGGTTACAAAAAATGAAGAGTCTCTTCATTAAATAAATATATAAAAAAAATGTAACCTTAATTAATTTCATAAGTTATAAAATAAAGAAAAAGTTAATTCTTTATTAGTTTAAAGTCTTCCATAATTTGTCCTCAAGTTATGGAACTTGAAGAGTTTTTGGATTAAAACTACTTTAAACATATAAGTTATGGAATTAATTAGTTTTGAATAGTTTCAAAACTTGCCCTCAAGTTTTGGAATTTGTAAAGTTTTCTCTTATGAATACTTTAATTCCAAGTTAGCCCTTAGAATTTTAAAAGTTAAAATTCAACCCTTATACTTTATAATATTATAAGTTAATAATATATATATATATATATATATATATATATATATATATATATATATATATATATATATATATATGTATAAGAGTAAAGTCGGTCTTACCGCTAGTACGCCTCATTCACGAAGCCGGTCTATAAGGTGGGTATAAGGTTCTTGCCTATAAAATGGCAACTTAATGGGTGTCCACTCTCACCCACCGCTTGCTTGACTGGTGGAGGGTCGTTAGCCGAACGGGTTTGACAGGACTATAATTATCCCTTCATTAAAAGTATTAATGATAAATACTAAGTAACTAAACTCTTATAAATACCCAATCTTAGTTACTTAGGAAAATGTGAAGAAGGTGCTAATCCATGAAATTACACTTTGCACTTTGTTTAAGTCGGTTAGTGGAGCGTGTGTGGTTAACCGGCACACTAACTCGTATTTAACAAGGTAGGCAAAGGGTAACTTAATGTTTATCATAGTATCGATGGAGCGTGTGTGGTTAACCGGCACATCGATTGAGGGATAAACACTTAAGGGTACCCAGTAATTTGCATGGTTACTTCACACCTTGTTTTGTGATCCTCGGCATCCCAGTCACAAAACCTGAAGGGCACACTCGAGATTGAAACATGCCATTGAACAGTTCAATGAATCTCAAAAGATCTAGGAATTTCAAATCCAATTAAAACCTAATAATACATTTCGTTTATCTTGGTGGAAATTGGTGAATCGTCATTCACCTACCTTCAAATTGTTTTATAGCTTGGATTACGGCATACCTCTTCTAAGTTATAAAATAGTTTTTTGGGTCCTAGCCTTAATATTTCATATTGGGTGTCATATTAAGGACTTTAAAATCAACTATCTTGAATATCTCCCAAAAAGATGTCTGGTTTAGACATTTATGATCCTCCCAAATCTCTTGAAACAAGCTTTCCTAAATGAAGATGATGTCCCATGGAAATCATACTTCTTTCACCTCCTCCAATTAGTCTCCCTACCCCACAAGTTCTTAAAAAGTTTAAGGTCACTCGAGCCCTATTGGCAAGTGAAGGTCTAGGTGTGGTCACATCTTGGAGATGTAGTCACATATTGACAAGCCGGGAGAGTTGGGTGTCAAAGTCTTGAGAAAGTTAGTGGCTCAACTACTTTCTAAGTCACATAGTGAGTTCTTTTGGAACACCTATGAAACAGACTATGACAAGACCCTTAATGATCTTATCTATTTGCTAAGATCAACTTCCTGAAACTTGATGGACATTGACAATAGTGACACAGGAAATCCAGAAAAGCATTCTCTTCCCAATGGAAAGGGATCGGCCATAGTCAACTCGGTTGAACAAATGGTAAAGAGAAAAGCTAAGTCTGTAATAGTCCCGTGTACCATTATCAAAGAGTCCATATGTTTATATTTCCAAAGGAAGGGTCATTAGTTGCGAAGCTGCCAAATTTACCTAAGGATATTAAAGTCAATAAGTTTGACTCTACTTCAGGTAAAGTCCACTACTCTAACTCTGTTAAGTTTCTATTCTGAGATTCTTATTACATGATGTGACTGGGTCACATGGTAATGTTTTAAGAATCAAAGAAAAGTAAAGGAACTTAAAGAAAGAATATGCTGAATCTGATCGCGTAGATGGATTTCTATCGCGTAGTTTGAAAA
This sequence comes from Lactuca saligna, assembly GCF_052625555.1. NCBI lineage: Eukaryota > Viridiplantae > Streptophyta > Magnoliopsida > Asterales > Asteraceae > Lactuca > Lactuca saligna. The sequence goes on along the minus strand of NC_136418.1, from coordinate 15,191,718 downwards.
AATCGGATTCTTGAGCTACTTCTTAGGAGTTATGAGATATTGCTAAGGAATAGATAACAACAAGTTTTTATATGGATTGTAAGGATAAGTTTTTCCGCATAGTTTTTAAAATAAAAGAAATTTTTGATTTTTATTTATTTTAAATATCCTTACAATGGCATTTGAGGAAAAATTGTTGCTTATATGATTCCATTAATAGCAAGAGTGGAAATATGAAATTGATTCTTTCATTTGTGGTAATGTCTAAATTTATCAAATAAAGGAAAGATTCTCATCACCCAAGTCTCAATTGGATAGGAACTTGGAATCATGCAAGGTGTATAGCATGATGAATGAGAACTTTCAAGTATTGGAAAAATTAAGACTAATTACTTGTTCACATGGATGTATGAGTCAGGTAATGGACTAAGGGATCGAGTACATAGTCATGTGCACTGATTAAGTCCACCACAAAAGATATAAGACTATTCGTCATAGTTTACTAAAGCTCAGTAAATATGATTATACTTACAAGCTTAAGTGTAACTCTGAGACATTGGAAAAGGTTCCAATGTAAGGCAGAGCGAATAAGAAGAATCAAATTAGGTAGAAGGATAAAAGTTTCTCAAATCTGAAAAGATGGGAGAGTACTTTAGTATCAGTTTTGTGATCATCTTAATGATTAAGAAACCATATCAAAATTAGTTCTCTAAGGAAGTCTTAGTTCATTCTTATGACTAAGAAGAAGGGATCTTGAATTGTTGAAATGGTTAAATCAAGAAGATGAGTCATACTTCGTTCCAATACAAGTCTTAGAGTCATACTCCAAGATTGTAATATGAGTGACATGTCTTAAAGAAGGTTTAAAACACTTGACAAAGGTAAGAGTAAAAGTTTTCTACTCTTGTACATTTGAAATTGGTAAGTTGTGATGTTTTGGATAAAACAAAGACCAACTTAGGCCAATTGTGTGAAGTGTTTGTCTTGGTTAGAATCCACACTATCTCTTGGATGTTTGACAAGGGAGTCTTATAGGTCAAGAGGACAGTGGGAGTCTTAAAGGTCTTGAAAGTCTCAAGAACTAATCAAGAATGAAACCTAAAGTTCTTCACTAGCACACGACTTAAGGTTTATAACCTATCGTGTTGACATATTCTGTGCCCATTCCAGTTAAATTTGGCTTTGCATATGAGTTCTTAGAGTTCTCAATGTGTTGCACAACAACTTGGAAGCAATGGTAGGCCCTTGAGCTACCAGGTGGCAAGAAATTAAGATTGAGTTCAGTCCATATGAGTTTGGATTTGTCATTATCCTTGTCTTGTGACTATGGTTTTGAAAATTCACATGGATAAGAACACATACACCATTAAATCTAAGTGTCATAAAGTTTCTCTCCGATTCATGAAAATGATGGTGAGGAAACACTTTCACTAAGTAGAATTTAGCTAGACAGCAAATGTGATATTTTGCATTCTCAAAGTCGTTAGTGGAGCGTGTGTGGTTTACCGGCACACTAACCTGGACTTGTGAGAAGTAGCAAAAAGGTCTAACCATTATGATTACGGCATCCCTCTTCATAATTGTTTAGACACACAAGTGTGCTATCTAAGAGAAGGTGTATGTTTTTGATAAATTTCTATCAAAACAATCCAGTATCAGAAATCTGAACTTTGGTAAGAAAGTCAATAAAGTATTGATTTCTAGAAGTCCAGCTGATTTCTGAGTACATGTCAAAGCTAGTGGGAGCATAAGTGTTATGCTAATAATCATCATGTTAGTGGGAGCATGATAATTATGATAAGGATTGAAAGTTATCAATATTAATTATAGAAAACAAAAGGTTTCAATTGGGAAAAAGTTGTTTTGCTATAATTAAGGGAGAGGAAATTATACTTCATCTCAAATCTATAAGCTTAGATCGTGAGGTTTTAATCATTTAGTCAAGGATATATATGAATTTCATGTTGGAATGGCTCAACATAAGGAAATTCTGTATATGGGTCCATCATTTGCGTTCTTAAATTCGATTATGATTACGGCATCCCTTTTCATAATCTGAATTATGAGAACTTGGCAAATTGAAATGGAAATGTTATAGCAAAAGACTGATTTAGTCTTTATGTGTGACATCATGAATCGTGTCCCATATGCTTCGGATATAGGATCGATTACATGTGCTATATTCATCCTTTCTAAAAATTTCCAAATGCCTGGGGCATTAAGAAGGGAAAAGGTTTAGAACTGGATATGACTAAAAGGATTAAACAATTGTCGAGGAAAATCTAAGGTTTACCAAAGATTGGTTGCTCAAGGACAGTTGGAAGTATAGTGATAATTCTGGAAGGGCCATATTGACATAATCTGTAAGGAGGCATCTCTTGTTCATAAGTGATAGTCGAAATGGAATCTGGAAATGTTTCAAAGTTAGAATTTTCAATCTGTGTAAGATTAAGGAAACTTAATGCAAGAAGGATTGTTCCAGGGACTTGATCTCCTTTGGAATGCTCTGTAATGATTATTGTTAAGTCTTTCTGACTTTGTGCATAATCATTAAAAGAGGATCAATGCATATAAGTTTAGAATCTAACAGATTTCAGTAAATGACATGAATTTGGAATTCTTGCATTTGCAGTAAGGATTTGGGAGTGTGAAAAGAGAATCATTGAAGATTATGTTCAATTGATCTAGTTCACAAAGTAAAGATCATAGACAAACATAGTATGCATACTTGGTGTATGGCATGACTAGTGTTTAGAAAACATAGTGTACATGCTTGGAGCATGGGACAACTATTGTTTTAAATTCAAGAATAATGTTGATAGCTGAAACAATATACAATAAAGAATGTGTAATCATATGGTGATAAATAAAAAGTGTTTTATTTATATTCATAAGCTTTGAGACCATATTGGATTCAATTATTATTGTGTTTCACTTTGCATGTTTTGACTTCCCGAATAAACTAGGTTATTCTTCCGGAATGACTAAGTTATTCAAACCATCCACAGTCGGTCATATGTTGGAAGTAGATATGAATTAAGACTGTCATGGGTTGGCTTGTAGAGGTCTAAGGTGTTGGACAAATGGCTACAACACTCATGAGTGCTCATAAGTTCTGAGTATTGGATTCAACCCACGCTCATTGGAATCACTTCATGGATTTTATCACGAGTGATCATGAGACGATAATATCTTATATTCTTCAAATCTAGAGATATGAGTTGTTACTATGAGTTGATAGTACATTGATTACACGAAACGCATCGGTAACTCGATGTTATAAAACGTGTCTTTGTGTATGATTCAACAAGTAGTAGAACAAGCCATATGAGTCGAAGTTTATCCATTCCTTTTACCTTCGGGATAAAAGCGATATCTGTGGGCCCCTCGATGATTTGATGATGACAAATGGAAGTGCTCGGCCGGGCCAGGACTGATTTGATTTGTTCAATTAGTCAGTCGTCATAAATCGGAAATCGGGAAACAACTAATGGACAGAGAGAATGATTATAATCCATGTCTCAGTCCATATGATATCTAGAATGGAGGAATATATGATCCCTTATCTAATGGACAAGTCATTGACAAAGGTCAGAGTTCATCTACAAGGTCAGAGTTCGATAGAAGCTTTTGAGAGCTACGATTGCTAGTCGGGTTTTGAAGTCATACTTGCAATAATAGTTTTAGACTTATCCAAGTGGGAGACCGTTGGATTAATGTCTAAGTCCATAACTATAATTGGTAAAACTTGACCCGACCCGGCATGGTCCATTTGGGTTGCATGGCATCATGCACTTGGATAGACTAAAATGAGAGAAATAACACTTAAGGTTTGTTAATATATTATATGTTCTAATATATTAATAAGGTTATTTAATTAGTATTGATCAAGAATTAATTTGGAATTAATTAAGTGATCAAAAGGAGACTAATTAAATATATGGGTTGATTGTGTAAATCATTCATTCTTATATATGTGGGCTTGTGATCCAAGATTCCTTATGTTGGACTAAGTCCATGGGGTGACCCATGGATACTCCATGGAGGTTAAAATCCATGGAGCATAAGGAATGGGTAAAGTCATGAGTTACATGGTGTAACCCTAATAGCCACCATATAAAAGAAACCCATGGCTCAAGAAATCGTGACTATGTGTGTGTATGAGGGCTAGACGATTTCATGAAGTGTTCTAATTTCTCTCTAAGTTATTCCAAGTGTATTTGGTGTTGTGTGAACCATTTGAGGTGTCACACTTGGGGCACTAGGCACTCAAGCTTCATGAAGACAAGCATTATCAAAGAGGTATGTATTCTATCTTGTTATATCCATTATTTTGTATGCTAGATTAGGATAATACCTTGGATGTTCATATTTGCATGTATAATAGAGAAAACATAGATCCAAGGTATTTAGGGTTGCATGTACACTTGGGAGTGTTAGAATGCTCATAACCCAACAAATATCCATTAATTTCTCAGTGGAGATGCTCTCGGAAATCAGAATAAACTGGGAACCCTTCGTTAATCTATCCACAATCACCCATATCGCATCCACACCCCTTGTTGTCCTCGGTAACTTCATGATTAAGTCCATGGTAATCTCTTCCCACTTCCACATAGGAATGGGTAGCGGCTGAACCTTGCCATGCAGCCGTTGATGTTTGGCCTTGACATTCCTGCATGTCAAGCTCTACTCCATAAACCAAGCAATCTACTGGTTCATGCAGGGCCACCAGTAGCTCGGCCTCGGATCTCTATACATTTTTGTAGCTCCTGGATCTATAGACAACTTAGACTTATGTGCCTCCCCTATATCATTTGTATCACTCCCCCAGTCACCGGCACCCACACATGGCCACACTGTGTCAAAAGTCCCCGACCATCCCGTACAAATAAGGGAAACTGCCACCGAATCCGCTCTATCTTCCTGTTCTCTTTCTTCAAACCCTCCACTTGAGCCTTCTTGATCATATCTAGTAGTGGAGAGACCACCATCATCCTTAGACAAACGTTGCCGATCGGAGAACCTTCCGTCTTGCGGCTCATAGAATTGGCTACCACGTTGGCCTTCCTAGGGTGGTACAAGATCTCGCAATCATAATCTTTCATTACATCCAACCACCTCCTCTGCCGCATGTTTAGGTTCTGCTGATCCATCAAATTCTTCAAACTTTTGAGATCAGTGAAGATGGTATACCGAAGTCCATACAAATAGTGCCTTTGTATCTTGAGGGAAAACACCACTACCCCTAATTCCAGGTCGTGAGTGGGGTAGTTCGCCTCGTGAGGCTTCAACTACCTCGAGGCGTACGCGATCATATACCCTCTCTGCATCAGTACAGCACCTAACCCTGAGATCGACGCATCACAATACACTACCAAATCATCCAGCTCCTCCGGTAGCACTAGAATTGGGGCCTCATATAACTTCTGCCTCAATGTCTCGAAAGCTAACTGTTGGTCCGGGCCCCACCGGAAAGTCACATTCTTCTTGGTCAAACGGATCAATGGCTCGACGATCTTGGAGAAATCCTAGATTAATCTCTGATAATACCCCGCTAGACCCAAGAAGCTACGAATCTCAGATGCATTCTTTGGTACTTCCCACCGCATCACTACCTCAACCTTGGTTGGATCAACCGAAATATCCTCTTGGTTGATGATGTGCCCCAAAAATACACCTATCTCAACCAAAAATCACACTTTGAGAAATTAGCAAAAAGCCTTTCCGTTCTCAGTCTGTCCAATAACTCCCTCAGATGCTGCTCATGATGCTCCTTGGTCTTAGAATAGATCAGGATATTATCAATAAAAATGATCACCGATAGATCCAGCATCGGTCTACACACCCTGTTCATGAGATCCATGAATGATGTTGGGGAATTGGTGAGCCCAAATGGCATCACTACAAACTCATAGTACCTGTACCGGATCTTGAAAGTTGTCTTCAGTATATCCTCATCCCGAATCCTTATCTGATTGTATCCCTCCCAAAGATCAATCTTGGACAACCAAGACGCACCCTGCAACTGATCTAACAACTCGTCGATCCTCGGTAGCGGACAATGGTTTTTCACCGTCAGTTTGTTCAAATTTCACATCCTGTGAGACCCGTCCTTCTTTTTCACGAACAGGTTCAGTACAACGCCTAACCCCGAGATCGACGCATCATAGTACACTACCAAATCATCCAGTTCCTCAGGGAGTATGGGAATCAGAGCCTCACATAATCTCTGTCTTAGGGTCTTAAAACCAACTGCTGATTTAGGCCCCACCGAAATGTCACATTCTTCTTGATCAGGCGGGTCAAATGCATGACGATCTTGAAGAAATCCTAGATGAATCTCCATTAGTACCTCACTATCCCCAAGAAGCTATGAATCTCAGATGTGTTCTTTGGTACTTCCCACCACATCATAGCCTCAACCTTGGCTAGATCAACCGAAATGCCCTCCTGATTGATGATGTGTCCCAAAAACTATACCTCCCACAGCCAGAAATCACACTTTGATAACTTGGCATACTGCCTTTTCGTTCTCAATGTCTCTAATACCTCCCTCAGATGCTGCTCATGCTGCTCCTTGGTCTTAGAATAGACAAAATATCATCGATAAACACGATCACCGACCGATCCAACATCGGCCTACACACCCTGTTCATGAGATCCATGAATGATGTTGTGGCATTGGTGAGCCCGAATGGTGTCACCACAAACTCATAGTGCCCGTACCGAGTCCTAAAAGTTGTCTTTGCTATATCCTCATCCGTAATCCTCATCTGATGGTACCCCGACCGAAGATCAATCTTGGAAAACCAAGATGCACCCTGCAGCTGATCGAACAAATTGTCTATCCTCGGGAACAAGTAATAGTTTTTCACTATTAGCTTGTTCAACACTCGATAATCAATACACATCCTGTGTGACTCATCCTTCTTTTTCACGAATAGGATCGGTGCTCCCCACGAAGAACTACTCGGACGAATAAGCCCTCAGTCCAGTAGCTCCTGAAGCTGCGTAGATAGCTCCTGCATCTCGGGCGGAGCTAGCCGGTACGGTTCCTTGGCTATCGGAGCGGCACCTGGCACCAAATCAATGCGAAACTCCATTTGCCTCTCTGGAGGCACTCTAGGTAACTCCTCGGGAAAGACATCCTGAAACTCCTATACAACTGGTACACTGCCCAAATCCGTCGAGGTCTCGGCCCTTGTATCTGAGATATAAGCCAAAAATCCCGAACAACCCTGCTAAAGAAGTCTCCTAGCCCTCACAACCTAACAGAGGGTTGTCCCATGTGAGGCCCTCTCTCCATGAATAACCAGTTCTCCCCTACTTGGGGTTCGAGTTCTCACCAACTGGCGCTCACAATCTATCATGGCCCCATTGGCCCCCAACCAGTCCATCCCGATGATCACCTTCAGCCCTCGCAACATTATCGGGACTAGATCAACATGAAACCTCACCCCAACCAAATTTAGGACACAGTCTCGATACACCCTCGCAACACTCATGGTGCAGTCATCCACAATCTCAACCTTAAATGAGGACTCCAAAGTCCCTGGCGCGCCCTAAAACTTCTTGCTAAGTGCAAGAGATACAAATGATCGGGGAGCACCTGAGTCGAATAGAACATGAGCGACATACAATTGTCTGAAAAGGTCCCTATACATGAGTACATATATACATATAAGCAATACAAATCAACATGAAGCAGGAACGATAAAACACGTACCAGCCACAACATCCAGCGCTAAACAGCCTCATCGGTAGTCAACTAAAATGCGCGACTCTTCACCGCTGGAGCATCCGCCTTAGTAGGGCGTCCATCAGTGATCCTCAATGTGGCTGGCGCAGGCACCGCCACTGCTCCTCCTCCTCCCTACAACCTCGAGCAATCAGATTTTTTATGGCCAATCTGGTTGCAATGGAAAAGAAATCAAGCCCTTCTTGGGGAAATCCCTGCTCATGTGGCCAGGCTAACCACATGTATAACATACCAGGCCCATCCCCCGACAAGCTCCACCGTGAGATCTCCCATACTTGGCACACCGGCCGTGGCCCTACTGGCCCATGCTAGATGAATCAGTGGTCATAGGCTTTTTAGCCTGACCTACTGCTGCTTGTGCCTGCTCGGGCTTCCGCTTAGTGCGGAACTCCAACTCCATCTCCCGCTCACGGGCCTTCTCCATGATCTCGTTTTGGGTTTTGCACCCTGTAAAGCTCACGAACTCATGGATATCATCCTTTAGCATGGAATGATACCTCGTCCTCCTCGTATCCTTATCTGCAACATATTGCAGGATCAATAGTGCTCGTTCTGGAAACTTGGCGGTGATCTCCGCCATTGCCTCGGTGGTCTACTGGAGCTCCTGAAACTCCTTCACTAACTGTTGCACCTAAATAGGTGGTGCAAACTCCAAGTCAAAGCGTCTGAAAAACATTTCCCATGTCATCTTAGCCACACCGGCTGCCCCCACCCTTGTCGCATCGGGCAAGAACACGTGCGCTGGGCATTCTCTATGTCCGCCACATAGCGTCGGCTAACTATGGGGTCCCTGAGCCCGAAGAACTTCGGCGTCCCACATGCCTTGAACTCCCGGAACAAGAGAGTTCGGGCCCTGACCTAGCCCACAACAATATCGACTCAAAAATGACCTGAGCCTCTCCTCCATAATTTCCATCATCCCTTCCTTGACTGTCCCAAAAATCACTGGGGTAGCGTCAAAGATGCCCCTCGTAACCTCGACTGCAATGAGCTCGCGCAACCTCTCATCAATGGGCTCAGTAGTGTCCCCCGGCCCAGCTTTGGATCTTGATCCTGATCCCCCTGCTCTAAATCGTGTCACAACCATTCTAAAATACCACAAGACAAGATGATCAAAATGTCCAAACAGGGGATCTTCCCCCACCAGTTCTCCTTAGAGCTTCCAGGTCTAACATTAGTTCAGGTCATATGCTTTCAGTAATACAGGCCCAATACTACCTTCCACACCTACCTGTACTTTTGCCAAAGCATTACCTGGTAACTCCAATTCGTCTCAGGACAAAACACATATCGTCGCTACTGCATAGCTCGAATACTAGGATATCCTAAGATTTGCTCCATCCATATCAAATCAGAATTCAATCATAACTATTTGCCTTATGCATGAAAATTATACACTAAATAGTATCAAACAGACTCTACCCTAAGACCACAACCAGACAAGGAACAAGAAGTAAGGCCAAATCAATCATTCTAAGGCGATAAGACCCTAACCGTATACAATTGTGAAAGCATACACGTAGCAAGATTCATACGATTATCATAACTCAAATATCAATATAACATGGCTAACATATTGGGGAACTACTTACTTGGCTCGGCTGATCACATGCATTGCACTCTCCTCTTTTCCATTTGAAGAAGTTTTTAACTTTTATTTTTGAAAATAATTTTACCCTTTCCTTAATTTGAGTCCTGACAGACCCGAGAGTGTGCCTGAATCCCTCAAACCAAGGCTCTGATACCAACTTGTAACGAACAAAATTTTTCAAAAGAAAATTTTCCTTTTTAATTAACCAAACATTCCCATAAAATATGAGAATAACAATGACTATTGTTAGCAAAATCCATAACATTAACATTTATTTCAAACATCAGAGTGTCCCATCAAATCAAATGTCAGAGAGTGTGTGTCGCACCATCAAGCATTGTCCTTGCCCTTAGGCTCAGAAGTACCTGAAAAAAAATCAAAAAACTGTAAGCTAATACTTAGTGAGTTCCCCAGAGCATACCCCACAAAGTCTACATAATCACATATACCATATCAGTTATAAAAGCTACGTAAAGCACTAGCCATGCATACAATATATAAGGATGCCATGGAAACCCTCCAAGGTCTTACACCTAGTTCTACTGGAACCCCGACATGGTGTTAACTACCTTCCATGGGAACCTCCACATGGTCTTTCTATCATGGGAACCTCCACATGGTCTTTCTATCATGGGAACCCCCACATGCTCTTCCTGCTGTGGGAACAACCACTCGGGAACCCCCTGAGGTCTTTGATGCGAGTATCACAAATAACTAGCATACCACATATCCCATAACCAACTAGCATATCAAATAAAAAATAATGGGTCGGCCTTGGTACCTTAGACCCATTGGTATGGAGAGGACACTCACATTCTCAAAATGCTAAACGGATAAAATAAGATTGGATAAGTCCCAACGTGCAGCACCGACTCAACTGCCTAAAACCACCATGTGATTAACTTGTCAAAATCCCGAGATACCATAAATACCCTTAAGGTCAAACTTGGTCAAGCTTGGTCAACGTCTAAGTCAACATTCAAGGTCAACAGTCCATGTTGACCCCAACTCATCGAGTGCATCTACCAACTCGTCGAGTTCCTTTAGAGTCCAGAAAACTAGGACAAACCCTAGCCAAGTTGTCGAGTTCTCTCATCAACTCGTCGAGTTCACTGAATATATAGTAAACGGGGAAACCGGATCCAACTCATCGAGTTGCTAGGGCAACTCGTCGAGTTTTCCCCCTGTTTGCTTATTCAGGGGATATGTTGATTGTAGGGACTCTAGGGCTTAGATATGATACCTAAAGGTGTCTAGAAGGATAAAGCTTCAAACTTTATCCTCTAGAACCACACTGAATGCTCTAAAGCCTTCAACAAAGGTCGGTAAGCTCAAAAGCTTAGCCATGTGGTTCAAGACTTTAGGGATCTGGAATCCCTCCTTTCTAGATGTGGTTCTAATCCTCAAAACGTTCCAAAGATGGAGACTTTATGGACATGCATGTCCAATGCATGTCTTGAAGTCAAAATGGCCAAAAAGATTTAGCGCACCTTGGGACCATTTTGTCCTGAAGATTCATAAAGTTGCAAACTTTTTGAACCCCATGCATGCAATCGACAAGAGTGATAGGAAATGAAGAGTAAACTCTAGATCTAGTCATACTCTAAGATAAAAATCGAATCTTGAGTGCTTACAATAGTCCACAAGACGGTCAAGTTCAAGAGTGAGGGCTTTGTTTGTTGGGTCTTCTCCTTTGACTATCTTCTTCTTCTTAAGCTCCAAAAGTCACTCTAGTTCACAATATGAGAGAAATTGGAGATTAGGGTTTAGCACTGACGTTCTTAGAGTTTGGAGGCTGATGGAAGGTCAGTCTCAAGGTTTTTAAGGAGAGCATATATGGTGCAAACCCTAAAATTTTGAGTTTTCCTTTACAGCGTCTACTCGTCAAGTTGGGCATTCCAACTTATCGACTAGGTCCTAAATCCTGCGTCCCACAACTGATATCTACTCGACGAGTTGGAGCTCCCCAACTCTTCGAGTGCCAATCTAAAACCTTAAAATTCTGAAAAGAAATTAATACCTGAATCGAGTGTTACAAGTTTAATTAATGAAAGGTTTATCAATTTAATTAAAAATAATAAATAAGATACAAAAAATTAATAAAATGATATTTTGATTATATTAGATAAATTACTTTTTTTTGACAAATTAGTAAACCAAATTGAAATCAAATTTCATTCCATGTTAATTAAACAAATAATAAATTCCGAATTCTTCATGTTCTAAGTTTTTTGAAAAATTCAATTATTTCCAAAAATGTTTTACGAACCCAACTCTCTCAATATTTAGGTTTAGGTCTATGAGAATTTTGAGTTTTTATTTCTTTAATAAGTTAAAATATGAAAATCTCGATTTTAATGGCTAAAATATGGAGTATTTAGGTAAGTTGTTTAATTTTTGACTAAATTTTGAAACAAGCTTATGGAAATTAAATATATTTATCTTCACTTTAGATAAAAAATAACAAAACCAAAATTATTTAAATTTTTTTTATTTAACCCGTTTAAACATAGTACTAACGATTTTACAAATATATATATATTTCATTTTGTTCAAAGACCAAAATAAATAAATAAATATATAATCATTTAACTCCATTTGGCTGAACTTAAGTAGTGTTTGTTTTTTGTCTGCAGATCTGTGTGACATCTTCTGTCAGCCCCGTGTAGACCACATGCAGACGTTAGCCTTCGTAGACTGTTTATTTTTTTGAAAACTGCAGACTTAAAAGTGTCTACACGCCCTCTTTTTAGCACAGATGTGGATCAGAATCTTCTGACATCTTCAGACATCTTCTAACCTAAAAAAAACATATATATCTTTATTTTTTTTAAGTTCTCTTTTTAATTTATATTTTTTCCAACTTTATTAATGATAAACAATTTTAAAAAAATTACAAAACTTAAAAAAAAAACTTTCGACGATATAAACATGATATTTTTGACAAATTTATAAATAAATATTTATTACAATACTAGTCGTTGAAGTTGTTTATATAAATATGAAAAAAAAAAATCATAATATATTCTTATATTTTTTTGCCAAATTTTGTAAAACATTATTTAATATAGTAACGTCAATTTCTCGAGAAAAAATATTTATGGTACGTTTTTAATGGATTTAATTGAAAAAATCGAAGTTTATTTCGATCGATTTATGTATCAAATTCTTTGATCACTAATTATAATGTTTAGTTATAACTTTGCAACCAAAGTTGTTGGTTTTTATCAAATATATACGTTAATTCATACCATTTTTATTTTTATTTTGTATAAAATAATATATAAAAGTTGATCGAGATTTGTTAATTATTTATAACGAAGTCATAAAAATATTAAAAAATCACTTTGAAGTTTAAAAAAATCAGTTTATTTTACTAGCTCGCAGATGTTAAAAAAAACAAACAGTCTTCTTTTTTCAGACTTCATACGTTTGGTCCACCTCTTCTACTACAGAAGTCTATAGATGTGGTCCGCAGACCGCAAACAAAACAAACAGCACTTTAGTATTATGTCCTTGTATTAAATTTCGACGAGTTTCGGACACGAATCTCTAATTTGATACGCATGATCTCAAAATCGAACTCCATTTCCCCAAATCTTCCATTTCATAATCATGTCAGACTAAATACCCTTTCATATTAAAGAGGAAATCATCAAAAGGCTTCCTGTCAAACCATTGCTTCAGTTTGGATCGGTCTCAAAAGCATGGAAGTCTTTGATCGACAGCTCCAAGTTTATTGTTGCTCACAATAGCCATCACACTCATCTGCAATGTCTACTTGTAACGTATCAAGATCGGGTAAACTCTAAGAAACAATATGTTTCATTTGTTGACAATGACACTTTCCCGACACATAGGTTTGTTTGAACTCTTCCCCTCTCCGTTCAAATACTTCTTCTTCCAAGACTCGTCGGTAGCTCTCATGACTTGTCGTGTTTGTACGATAGTTATCCCAATTTGTGCATGGCTGTTCTATGGAACCCTTCGATTAGAAAATCAATTGTTGTTTTTGTGCCTAATGTGATGTATGTGGACAGTTTGTCCTGTCACTATTGATCCTAAGATCATCAAGATTACAAAATTTAGTTCGTTGTACTAGAATGAAACGAAAATTAACCACCCTTTGAAAGTTGAAGTTTATACGATGAGTTATGGGAAATGGAAAAGTCTATCTCTATCTAGCAATTTGCAGAATAAGTCCTTTCGAGTTACAAGGTGTCAGGTAGTTATTGATAGGTTTATCTACCGGTGTTCTTAGCGCAAGGTGTCCATAAATGGTATGTAATGCACGTGTATTGTGATTATTTCATTTAATATGAGTAATGAGAATATGGGAGTGGTAGACCTCTCAGATTGTTTAGCCCACCCGCTTAACACATGGTTGTCCATTTATAAGCTAAGGGAGTCTCTTGCCACTACTAGAAAAAAAGCCTTTTACGACGCGCAAAATACGACGCTCTTTGATTTATGTTACGCATTAGAGAGCGACATTAAAAAAGTGTCATCTCTTCAAAAATTTTAAGGATTTAGGTCACGCATTACTGAGTGCGCTTAAATTAGTGTCTCATGTAAAAATATTAAAAACACGGAGGGCACCTATAATAAAAAGGGCGTCCTCTACAAATGTCGCTTTATAATTTTAATAAACGCGCGTTTCTAGGACTCAGGGGGGAAACTAAATCCCCCAAAATTTTGAACACCCGCTTCCTCTTCCTCTCTACTCTCTACACCCGCCAAATCGACTTCATTCTCTACCTTCTTTCTCTCTGCAAACCCCTTCTTCTCCGATCGACTTTCACTTCCTTCTATGTGCAAACCCTAATCAAACATAACACATTTGAAATAGTAATATCTTCTTTCATTTTCTCCCCTGCTACTCTCTTTAAAACCTAGCAGCTGCCACCACTAGAAACATGGAAAATCCCCCAAAATTTTGAAGTACCCCGCTCACTCCTCTTCACCTCTACCCTACTCCATCTACAATGACTCCCTACGTTTACAAACCCTAGTCTAGTTGCGCTTCTAGCCTTGGTCCTATTTCTTCATCCATTCAGCAAATTAGGGGAACACGACTTCTCATTCATCCCTCAACTTCATCTTCTCAATCAAGAAAAAAGGATTCTGGTTTTTTCCGTGCATCTGCATCATCTTGGTGGCGATAAACTCTCTAAGGTTCGTTAATAGTAACCCATTCCCGATTTTTTCTCCTAAATATGGTAAAGTTGTTCGTTTAATTGAAGTTTCCTTTCTTCAACAAAAATTGTGTTTAACTACGGCCGACAACTACGATCTCCTATTTCTCCCAGGAATGGGAGGTGTTACTATGCTATGAAAAGGACGCTTCTACCATCTCCTATTTCTTCAACAAAAAAAGTTTATGATGGCGGAGTCGACAACTACGGCCGCCACGACTACTACTGTGAGTATGTTTTTTCTGATTTTTCATTATATTGATTAAATTTCAGTTTAAAATTTATGTTTAACTACTTGATGTTTGTCTTTAAAATGTTGAGAATGATGAATCTGTTTGGTTTTATTTTTGAACAGAAGAACTTTATTTCTTCATCCCCTGTAGATCATCTCGAAAATCTCTACCCCTCTCTTAATGTTATTTTGTTGAACCTCAGTTTGATGTTTTATTTTATATTTTACAATGAATCGATGCTTAAAGTATGTGATTTTCGCATTTGTTTTCGATGGTTATAAACGTACAATTAAAGTAAATGGGTCAGAAAAAAGAGAGCATATATGCACTCCAAGTGATCGACAAAATGCTTGAAAGAGCAATCTTCTACATATGAAAACAATGTGTACCTGAATTAGATGCCATATCTTGTTCATGGTAACTGAGTTACCACTAGAAGAATCCAGGCCAAGATTGTGATCATATGCATTCTAAAAAGCAGTAGCTGACTGAAAAATGGAACAAAATACACATTAATAAATAAATCGAGTAACAAAAGTATGATAAGTTGATGGACTTACTTTATATTCTAAACTACGTTTTCTTGCATCATTGAGTTTTCTCACAACCTGGACATATGTTGCAGCCTTTTTATCAACTATTGCCAAAAGCTCCATGTTAGAAGGACCAGATGAAATGTGAGGACTAGAAAATAGAGATAATATTGGCCCTGATCGGTTAGCCCCAATGCTTGAATTAGTTACATTGGTCCTTGCTAAACTGGAGATGCGGCTCAAGCTGTGAAGAAAGTCCCTTTTTTCCTTTTGCCAGTCATCCTGATAGATAGAAAAAAAAAATAGGTAATTTAGTATTAAATAGGCGGTAAAAGGGTAATTTAGTAGATATCAGAATATAGAATTGAAGTGTAACTTTGACTTTGTGTAGAAACTAACCTCTAACACTGTCATCATGTAGTCACTAAAGTTTCTGAGATTATCTTTCTGGGCTTCCTGAACAGCAGAAACCATTGCTATTTCACGAACCTGAGATTATGAAAATGTAACATAAAGAGCATGAATGTATAACCATGTGAGCCTCCTGCAAATGGGCTAGGTTAGAGTCCTTTTTTCTATTAAAAATGATTGAACATTTAATCTTTTTTATTTTATTTATATATTTTGGTATTTAGGGCCTCCAAATGGGGAAAGCAACTTTGAAGAAGTAGTGGAGTTTGATCCAATTAAGCATCATAATTTCTTCTGTCCTTGGGTTAATGGAAATGTTGTTGCAGCAGGGGTTGAGGTGTTGCTGCAACTTCTTTCTTACCCTTCTTGAAGTTTGTCTTCAATAGCCGTGCATCCAATTAAAGTAAGATCATTTTCTATTAATTATGCCACTTGTTTTTTTTTTTTTTTTTTTTTTTTTTTGGAGTTTCACATGTTTTTTTATATAAATATAAATATTTTTTTGTTTGTAAATTTTGAAGGAGTTTCACATGTTTTCTTTGGGGTTAGTTCAATGCTTTGTTTTATGACCTAATTTAAAAAGCTTAACCGAACCGAAGTTTATCTGATTATTTATTTAGAGGTTTTCTCAGTCTCCATTACACTCCAATAATTTGTATTCTTAGATATAAAGTTCTCGAACTTTTTTGTTATAATATATTGCGAAATTCAACAAATATCTTCCTCATGCTTTCATGGACTTTGACTTCAAGAAGACACCATTTCTTTCATTGCTATTTTTATTGCTTTATGCAACCAAAAAAACATAAAACCTGAAAAATAAATCCAAAAAAATGACCTCTAATCTGTTAATCTTTATCATGCAACAGTGCTTCGGTGGATTTTCTACCTGAACCACAGACATGGGAGGGTTCTGTTGCATGCATTAGCGAAACCACTGCTTCAGCTGCCAGACAATTAGGCTTAACAAGTGTATATCGCCCATCTACCCCTGGTCTTCACGGGTAATATATGTGTATATATATATATATATATATATATATATGTATATATATATATATATATGTGTGTGTGTATATATATTTAAATATTTATATTTATTATTTTATAGTATTAATATAAAATTGGCTATGGAAATTTTACATATACATGAACATAGACAAATTTTGCAATTATTCAAATAACTGTAACCTGATTTTTATTTCACCACAGGTTGGCGAGCTAGCGGGAATAGCTGTGGGGGCAACTGTCATGCTTAATATTCTTATAGATGGGTACGTATAAATTGAACCTTCTTAATATTCTGATAACTGGGTATGTTGATAGAAGTTTTTTTTTTAAAAAAAAAAAAAAAGGGGTAACCTCTTTGTTCACATTTTTCCCTTTGTTGAAATGATATAGGCCACTGACAGGAGCATCAATGAACTCAGCAAGAACCTTGGGACCAGCAATAGCTGCAAATAACTACAAAGGCATATGGATCTACCTTACAGCTCCCATCCTTGGCGCACTAGCTGGTGCAGGTATTTACACAGCAGTGAAACTGCCTGAGGAAGATGATGTATAGCATTTATGTGACCATAATGCCCTGAGGAAGTTTTCTAAGATGTTTTAACCTCTCAAATGTGTATGAATCTGCTGACCGGTTATGATGGTTCCAAGTTATGGTGGTGATATCATAGAGAAGCGGGGATATAGATGATTCTTTCATTGCTGACCTGGTGGTTGGTCTTGCCTCTTGTCAAATCAAAGCAGGCTCTCCTTCTTGTGGAGAGCGCTTAGCCAAGTACAATCAGGTAAAAACTGAACAAAACTTAAATTTGTTTACCAATTAATGAAAATCTAGACATTTCTTGAGATAAAAAAATGAATGCAACAGATAGCAATGTGCTTTCTTTGAAAAATATATACCATTTATAACATATTTTATCCAAATAGAAAGGATATGTAGAAGATTTTTAACTTATAATGTCGTAATAAGAAAAGCAAATGGAAAGCAAAATTTTAATCTTTATTAAGTTTAATGCCCGTGTCCAAGAGTGATCATATTTGATTAACAAACTTCTGACGGGAGTGTGAAGGTGGCAGTTGAGCTATAATCACGACCAGGCTCGAGTTGTGGTTGTCGATCGATTTCAGGTGATGTACTTCAGATACTTTTCCTACATATGGACCCAATATTATCCCTCCCCGGACTTAAAATGCTTTCAGTTAAGTTTCTAATTATCTACACATATAATCAGCATAAAGAATCTCTTATATTTTATGTAAGTTTAATTAAAATAAATAGTCCCTTGTTTTTTTTTTCAGGATACCAGGAGAGATTCTACTTCAATCTAGGTGACACTGGCTTCAAGGTTCGTTTTTTATACAATCATACCCATGTTTCATATTAAATTGGCACTTTGACTTTTCAATGTAAGGGTAAGATAGTCATTTAGTCTTTTGATAATTTATATTTTATTGTGCAGGTGTTCCAAACCAAATTTGCTAAGATAAGCATGGGTACGAATTTCTCAATCCTTTTACCTAATTGCTCTCCTCCCAACACGTTAAAATTAATGAATGTTTTGATTTTTTTTGGCACTAACACTTGGATGATGCTTACTTTGACTTGCTGTTGGAGAGGGTAGTGGAGTGGGCTTGCTGAGTGCTGATTGTGTGTTTGATGGATGAATTGGTCATGATTTGTGGCTGGATACTAAAGGTGATGAATGCCACAAATTATTCTCATTATTGTTTGTTTTTTTATGTTAGTTTTGCGAGAACATATGTATTTACCTTTCAAGGAGATGACTGCCTCATATGACGTGGGTCACACTCCATATTACTGCTTGCAGCAGAAGCAGAAAACGGTGCTGATTTGTTTCTTTCTACTTAGTATTTCTTACTGGTTGTGAACAAGCCTCTCATCTCACATTTGAGTTTATAGGAATCAACAATCACTATGAAACTTCTAGTGTTTAGATTTCTTACTGGTTGTGAACATTTGTCTCTTCCCTTTCTACCCTTCACTTGCAGGTTGATGATTTGTCAAGAATGTTCAGACTATTTTCCAAAAATACCCCATGGATTGGATCATGTCTCTAGTATGTTTAAAAAGGTTTGTGATTTAGAAGCTTTGGAGGAAACAAGACTCAAGCAAAAGTAAACACATAGAGAGTTGTTGGCACATAGTAAGCTAGATAATGCAATTGTATATAAATGAGTTCATTTTATTATAACATTTACTCACTATTGGAATAATTATTTGTATTTGACATATTAGTGAAATTAATTATCTTTGTTATTTATGGTATTTTATTTTGTATTATGAGATTTTTAATGTATTATTTAATTTGAAAATTAGTAAATCTATAAATAATATTTTTTTTAAACATTTAAGATTATGATACGCAAAAATGTGTGTCATCTTCATTTATGACATGGCCTTTCTTGACAGGGGCTTTCTTGATACGCATTGCGTGTCATTAACACGCGCGTCGTAAGGTTATGACACACGAATGCGTGTCGTCTTCCTTTATGACAGGGTCTTCCTTGATACGCATTGCGCGTCGTAAATGCGCGTCGTAAATGCGCGTCGTAAATGCACGTCGTAAATGCGCGTTGTCTATAGACGACGCGCAAAAGCGCGTCATCTCTCTTTATGACAGGGCCTTCCTTGACGCGCATTTGCGCGTCGTCTGAGCCTTTTACGACGCGCAATGAGCGTCGTAAAAGGCTGTTTTTCTAGTAGTGTGCCTTGGTTGAATATAGTAACGGGGTTTGTGTTGTATGGGTGATGGAATCTGGTGTTGTAAATAATTTTACAAGGCTAACCATTAGGGCACCACATGGGCCAATAAAGATAGTGGGATTTAGAAAGAGTGGCAAACCTATAATGGAAGTGAAAGGTTGTAGTCTTAGATGTGGTACACTTGTTGTCTATGATCCAAATTTAGAAAAATTCAATGATCTTGAGATTTGTGGAACAGGTTGTTTTTTCTTTGTGAATTCATACATGGAAACTCTACTTTTGCATGATCGGTCGGATTGTAGTAGCAACTGAAGTTGTGGAACTTGTTGGCTGTGAGATTACTGTTTCTAACATTAAAGAGATCATAAATCTCAGATTTTTGGGAAATATATGCACAAATATTTTGTTGGCAGTCAGTTAGATAAGATGTCTAGTAACCTCAATAAGTTTGTCTTATGGGTAAGTAAATGACTTTTTCTGTTGGATTCTAAAAGAAATAGTTATTCCAAGTTAATAAGCATTTAGAATAATGATATTTTGGTATTTGGGTTAGAAATAAAATCAGAATTTAGTAGACATATTCTTGATGAAAATGAACACATGTTCTTGATAAAAATAAAATTAGAACTTACTCTAGTGGCCTGCAATGTTTGGTGATCAAAACATGTATATTTTGCAAATTTTTTTGAGTGTAGCTTTTGTAAAAGTTTTGAATTTCTGCCATTAAATCGCTATGTTCCAAATTGTCATTGAATTTATAGGGCTAAAATCATAAAAAAAAAAAACCTTGTAATTTGGGATTTGTAACAACCGAAATTCAGGTACAACCGATTAGCCCTTCATCTTTATTTATTTGTCATTTTGGGCCTTTGTGTTGGGCGAGTACGCTGGGCGTACAAGGAGTACGCTGCGTGTACTCGCGCGCCTCATTTAAACACATCATCGTCGGGTATGCTGGGCGTACCCAAGGTTACATCAGGCATAATCGGTCCAAACCTAAAACCCTAATTTGAGTTGTTGGCTATAAAAGGAATGAGATGGCTTGGTTCCTCAGCCACCATCCTTCAGAAAGAAACCCTAAGCGAGTTTTTCCTTCGTTCATAGCTTGTTTGTGAGTGTTCTAAGCTTTGAGGTGACATTTCAAGGTAGCAAAAGGGAAGAGGAGTCCATTGTGGAGGCTAGAAGTTGGTGTGCAAGTGTAGATCCGGGATAAGCAAAGGTTGGAGCTTCTTCCTAAGGTAAAAAGTTCAGATCTTGCCTTGTAGTTCTTATGGTATGCTTCATGGACCAATTTCTAGGGTTTCAGTCCCCAAGATGGAGACTTTATGAGCAAGTAGTCTGCATTGGCTTAGATCTACCATATTCCAGGTCCATTTGAGTTGTATGCTCATAAAAATGTGATCTTGGATGTATATATTTAGCCATGCATGAGATCTAGGTCTTTGGAGGTGAAAAGGAAGGTGTTAGAGGGTGTAGGAGCCTTTACAACCATGCCAAGGCTTAAAGGTTCCGACTTTATGGATTAGGAGGCTTATAGAGAGCCAGATCTGGAAGTTGAAGGAGTGTCTTAAGCATTTAAGACAAGAAATATGGTATGGCTGAATCTGGGATTTACGCTGGGCGTGACTCCCAGTACGCACAACATAAGGGGTTGCGACCCCTGTTTGTGACTCATCGATGTACGCCCCGCATACAGAAGCTGGTACGCCCCGCGTACTGTGGTCAGTTGACTTCCATTGACTTTTAGTGTTTGGTCAACATGAGTCAAGGAAGGGTAAAATGGTCTTTTACCCCTCTGTGGAATAATGATAAGGGTATAGCCTATTCTTGAAAGTCTATATTGATTAGAATGATATTTCGTTATGATTAGGCGGGCTTGGGTCTTCGTTTCGAGATTTGGAGATAGCGAGCACGTGAGATTCTAGACTTCCTGCGAGGTGAGTCTTCTCACTATACTGTACCTGGAAGGGTATTTATGTGTAACCGAGAGGTCGGATATGTTATGAGTTGTATACATTGAATATGATAAGTTAGCCATTCGTATGTGCTATGTATGCTATGCTTGATATGGGCCGGAAGGCATCATGTTATGGGCCAGAAGGCATTTTATGTTATGGGCCGGAAGGCATTGTGATGTGGATCGGAAGGTCGATGCGGGTAAGACAAAAAGGTTTACCGGGTCCGGACGAAAGTCCCCTGAGACACATGGACTGGAAGGTCATGGCCTAGAAAGGCGTATGTGTGTAAGTACTATTTTGGGGAACTCACTAAGCAATTATGCTTACATGTGTTGTGTTATGTGTTTCAGGTACTAGCGAGGACCGTGGGAAGGCACCGGCGTGATCTGTACACACTGATGGAGGATTTATGATCTTGGGATTTATATGATTTGTATTATGATATGATACATTGGATCTTTATGACTTGTTTTGGATGAAAATATGTTTTTAAGAAATGCAAATTTTGTTTTGAAATTTTACGTTGTTACAAGTTGGTATCAGATCCTTGGTTTGAGGGATTCGGGTACACCTTCGGGCGTAACTGAACTCAAACCGAGGATTTGAGAAAAATTTTCAAAAAAAAATAAAACCATAAAATTTTATAAGGGATTTTGTGATAACCCAGGATGAAGCAGTGTGTACGGTCAGCCAGCGCCCGAACGGTAAAATCCCCAAAAAACCCTTACAATATGTGTTATGAGAAATGTCATGATATGTTATGCATGCTAGAGTAGACTAGGTATTCATATTAGGACTAGAGTGGCCTGATTTGTGATGCCTTGGTCTAGGGGAAACCTGCTGCTATGAGATGCTTTTAGAGCGAGTAGGTAGCCAGTGCATAGCAAGAATAGAGTACTCGTGATCCGGGGTCCAAGGAGGAGGACTTAGGGTGAATGATGATGCAGTGTAGTCAGTAGTATAGCGCCCGTACTACTGAAGACACCGGATCAGTGGGCAGTCCAAGTAAGAATCCTTTGGGTATCAGAGGTCGAGTAGGGTTGCGTTATCGAGTGCGAGTATGCTCGATTGGGCCTATGATATTTTTATGTTGTATTTCAGAGGTATCATGGTTGGGACATGCCACAGACCTGGGACAAGCGGTGTGAGTGATGAGGAGCTTCGTCAGATGATCCACGATGAGGTGGCTGCGGCAATCCGAGCCGAGATTCCGGAGATGTTTGGGTCTATCAAGATCATGCTATTGGAGACTTTTGATGAGCGGTACGCTGCGGTGACTAAGGTTGCGACCGCTGCAGCTACAGCAGCTCTGGCTGCTGCTAGACCTCCTGAGGTGACCCGTTGTTGTTCCGGGAGTTCAGCAACACGAAGCCACCTGAGTTTGATGGGACGCAGGACCCGATCGCTGCGATGCGATTGATTACTGACATTGAGGGATGCTTCTACACTTGTTCATGTCCGGAGCATCTGAGGGTGCGGTTCGCTTTGAACCAGCTCCGCCTGGGAGCGAAGGATTGGTGGAAGTTCGTGACGGCGAACTTCACTCTTGAGGAGATTTTAGTGGTTACTTGGGAGAAATTCACCACCAAGTTCAGAGATGAGTATGTTCCCCCGGTGAAGAGGGAACGACTGGTTCAGGAGTTTGACCCTCAAGTAGGGTAATGATTCAGTTGTTGTGGTCACCTGGAAGTTTCATGAGAGGGCGATGTTCTGCCCTGAGCAGGTGTCCACTAAGCAGGCACGGATGACCCGATACATGGGTATACTGAGGAGGGACATTCGGGAGTTCATATCAAACTCGATATACCGGACATTTGCTAAGCTCCAGGAAAATGCCCAGAAGAGGGAGATCGAGTTGGAGACTCAGGCCAGGGAGGAGGCCGAGTCTCAGCGAGGGGATCGGTGGCCGGGTCAGTCCCAGTCGGCAGCCAAGCGGACCAAGTCCGCCGATTCGAGGACAGGAGGTGAGAAGGGCCGCACTTGCGGAAAGTGTGGCAAGGGTCATGAGGGGGCCTGTCGATCAGGTGCTTGCTACGAATGTGGCAAGGAGGGGCACATCGCTAGGGATTGCCCCAAGGGATTTATGGTTTGCTTCCATTGCAACCAGACCAGCCATCGGAAGGCCGAGTGTCCTCAGCTTCTCCAGGGATCTGCGCCTGCTGCTAGGGCTATTGAGACTCGACTGGTGAAGGCCGAGGCCCCGAGGGCTCAAGGGAGAGCTTTTCAGTTGACTGCGGAGGAGGTCCGTGCGGCGCCCGATGTCGTGGCTAGTATGTATTCTTTCGTGTATTTATTTCTATGCTGAGATGTTGTGCTTATTTTATGATATGCATAGGTACTTTTCTTGTGAATTCTGTACCTGCCTTGGTATTATTTGACTCGGGTGCGAGTTGGTCTTTTGTATGTCTGGCTTTTAGTCAGCACCTCGGTATTGATCGAGAGGTGATGAGTCGACCTCTGAGGGTTTCCATAGCTGATGAGAAAGCGGTTTATGCCACCAATGTCATTCGAGGATGTGTGCTCGAGATTTTTGGTGTCGATTTCCCTATAGACCCAGTTGCTATCGCTATGGGAGATGTCTGTATCATCACGGGTAGAGTTTGAAGCAGGACTGCAGTGGATTCATAGCCTATGTGATGGACGCACGAGTGGCCACTGGGAGGCCAAGTTCGGTTGATGAGGTTCCGATAGTGTGCGAGTTCCCGAATGTTTTTCCCGAGTAACTGTCGGACGTGCCTCCGGAAAGACAAGTGGAGTTCCGTATTGATTTGATTCCAGGAGCAGCACCTATCGCCAAGGCGCCTTATCACCTCGCGCCGCCAGAGATGGAGGAGTTATCCTCGCAACTTCAGGAGCTGTTGAGAAAGGGGTTTATTCGACCGAGTAGCTCGCCTTGGGGAGCACCGATCCTTTTTGTCAAGAAGAAAGATGGTTCACACCAGATGTGTATTGATTACCGGGAGCTGAACAAGTTGACGGTCAAGAACCGGTATCTGTTACCTAGGATCGATGATCTATTCGATCAGTTGCAGGGGGTATCTTGGTTCTCCAAGATAGATTTGAGGTCGGGTTATCATCAGATGAAGGTTCGGGATGAAGATATCCAGAAGACTGCATTCAAAACTCGTTATGGACATTACGAGTTTGTGGTGATGCCTTTTGGGCTCACCAATGCCCCAGCTGCGTTCATGGTTCTCATGAACAGGGTGTGCAGGCTGATGCTGGATCGGTTGGTGATCGTATTCATTGATGATATTTTGGTATATTCGAGGTCTAGAGAACAGCATGAGGAGCATTTGAGGGAAATCCTTGGAGTTCTGAGATCGGAGAGGCTGTATGCCAAATTCTCCAAGTGTGATTTCTGGTTACGAGAGGTTCATTTCATAGGACATATTGTAAACCAGAAAGGGATATTGGTCGATCTGGCCAAGATTGAGGCAGTGATGAGATGGGAGGTGCTGAGATCACCCACTGAGATCAGGAGCTTTCTGGGATTGGCCGACTATTATCGGAGGTTTATTAGGGATTTCTACAAGATCGCCTTGCCACTTACCAAGATGACCCGGAAGAGTGTTGCATTTTCTTGGGGTCCAGAGCAGCAGTCCTCATTTGAGACCCTTCATCAGAAGTTGTGTGAGGCCCCGATGCTCGCACTCCCGGAGGGGATGGAGGATTTTGTGGTATATTGTGATGCATCCATATCTGGGTTAGGGGCAGTGCTTATGCAGAGGGGGCACGTTATAACGTATGCATCGAGGCAGTTGAAGCCTCATGAGTCGACATATCCCACCCACGATTTGGAGTTGGGGGCTATGGTGTTTTCCCTCAAGATCTGGCGGCACTATCTGTATGGGGTTCGGTGTACCATATACGCGTACCACAAGAGTTTGAAGTACTTGATGGATCAGCCAAACCTGAATATGCACCAGAGGAGATGGTTGGATGTGGTGAAGGATTATGATTGCGAGATCTTGTACCACCCGGGCAAGGCTAATGTCGTAGCCGATGCTTTGAGCCGTAGGTCGGAGAGCGATCCGATCCTAGACATTTGTATGAGGTTGACGGTGATGACTCCGGTATTGGACACCATCCGAGGGGCCCAGGCTGAGGCTGCGAGACCGGAGAACCGAAAGCGGGAGCGGGTTGTTGGGCAGGTATCGAAGTTCATTACCGATAGTCGGGGACTTATGACATTTCAGGGTCGGATTTGGGTATCGTTTGTGGGCGGGACGCGTACATTTTGATGGAGGAGGCACATCGATCGAAGTTCTAGATCCATCCCGGGGCTACTAAGATGTATTTGGACCTAAAGAAGGAGTATTGGTGGCCCTGTATGAAGAGGGATGTTGCATGGTTCGTCGAGAGGTGCCTAACTTGTCGCCAAATTAAGGCTGAGCACCAGTGTCCGCATGGTAAGTTGCAACTGCTGGAGATTCCCGAGTGGAAGTGGGAACAGATTTCCATGGATTTTATCACCAAATTGCCAAGGACTACGAGAGGAGTCGATGCAATTTGGGTGATTGTGGACAGGTTGACGAAGAGTGCTCATTTTCTTGCTATCGGTGAGAGCTCTTCTGCTGAGAGGTTGGAGGAGTTGTATGTGAGGGAGGTGGTATCGCGGCATGGGGTTCCGATGTCAATTGTTTCAGATAGAGATCTGCGATTTACTTCCAGATTTTGGAAGAAGTTTCACGAGGAGTTGGGTACAAGGCTTCATTTCAGTACCACATACCACCCACAGACGGAGGGGCAGAGTGATCGGACGATTCAGATGCTCGAGGATATGCTCCGAGCGTGTGTTTTGGATTTTAGAGGGAGTTGGGACACCTATTTACCCTTGGCAGAGTTTTCGTACAACAACAGCCATCATTCGAGCATTGGTATGCCACCATTTGAGCTGTTGTATAGGAGGAGGTGTCGGACCCCCATCTGCTGGGGGGAGGTGGGGCATAGGGTAATGGGTAGTACAGAGATTGTGCTTCAGACGACAGAGCAGATACAACAGGTCAGGCAGAGATTGTTGACCGCTCAGAGTCGCCAGAAGAGCTATGTGGACAGGCTTCGGTCCGAGCTCGAGTTTTAGGTTGGTGACCTGGTACTCTTAAAAGTCTCTCCTTGGAAAGGAGTGATTTGATTCAGGAAGAGGGGCAAGTTGGGGCCTCGATACATCGGACCTTTCAGGGTAATTGCGAGGGTAGGCAGGGTAGCCTACCGTTTGGACCTACTTGTGGAGCTGGGTCAGATTCATGACACCTTTCATGTGTCGCAGTTGAGGAAGTGTATTGCCGACGAGTCGGCTGTGGTTCCATTAGATGATATTCAGGTGGATGCGGGCCTGAAGTATGTTGAGAGACCAGTCGCAATTAGGGATCGAAAGGTTAAGGTTCTGAGGAACAAGGAAGTGCCCTTGGTGCAAGTGCAGTGGCAGCATCGGAAGGGGTCCGAGTTGACGTGGGAGTCCAAGTCGGAGATGCGGGAGCAGCATCCATAATTGTTTTCGGTATAAGACTTCGGGGACGAAGTCTGGTTCCAGTGGGGGGAATTGTAACAGCCGAAATTCAGGTACAACCGA
This sequence comes from Lactuca saligna, assembly GCF_052625555.1. NCBI lineage: Eukaryota > Viridiplantae > Streptophyta > Magnoliopsida > Asterales > Asteraceae > Lactuca > Lactuca saligna. Next base: position 15,164,748 of record NC_136418.1, on the reverse strand, counting down.
TTAGCCCTTCATCTTTATTTATTTGTCATTTTGGGCCTTTGTGTTGGGCGAGTACGCTAGGCGTACAAGGAGTACGCTGCGCGTACTCGCACGCCTCATTTAAACACGTCATTGTCGGGTACGCTAGGCGTACCCAAGGTTATGCTAGGCATAATCGATCCAGACCCAAAACCCTAATTTGAGTTGTTGGCTATAAAAGGAATGAGATGGCTTGGTTCCTCAGCCACCATCCTTCAGAAAGAAACCCTAAGAGAGTTGTTCCTTCGTTCATAGCTTGTTTGTCAGTGTTCTAAGCTTTGAGGTGACATTTCAAGGTAGCAAAAGGGAAGAGGAGTCCATTGTCGAGGCTAGAAGTTGGTGTGAAAGTGTAGATCCGGGATAAGCAAAGGTTGGAGCTTCTTCCTAAGGTAAAAAGTTCAGATCTTGCCTTGTAATTCTTATGGTATGCTTCATGGACCAATTTCTAGGGTTTTGGTCCCCAAGATGGAGACTTTATGAGCAAGTAGTCTCCATTGGCTTAGATCTACCAGATTCCAGGTCCATTTGAGTTGTATGTGTTGGATAAGGTGTCTAAGTCCATAACTTATTTGGTATATACTTGACCCGACCCGGTATGGTCCATTTGGGTTGCATCTCATCCAAACTATTTATGGATAATTTTATGAGAGTTATACACATATGTTTATTAATATATTATAAGTTATAATATATTAATATAAGGTTATGTTATTTAATTAGTTTTAGTCTTAAATTAATTATGAATTAATTTAGAGATTAAAAGGAAGACTAATTAATTGTGGGCTATTATATTTTATATAGTGTGGGATAATACTCATTTGTTAATGGGCTAGGCTTATATGAAAGTCCATGGTGATCCATGGAGCTTTTAACCCATGGATCCTTGGAAAAGGAAAGGTCATGGATTATTAGGGTTTCACCCTAACCATGCACACTATATAAGCATGCTTATGGAGCATGAAATGGTGCCTAAGGGTAACTAGTGAACTAGTGTGTGTGAGCTTGTGTGTGGCCAAAATATACAAGTGTATACACTCTCTCAAAGTTTTCCAAGAGTTTGTGGTGTTTTGTGATTCCATTTGAGGCATTCACACTATTGGTGCTTGGCCCTCAAACTCCTCAAGAACCAAACTCATCAAAAGGTATGTAATCTCTTCTAACTCTTTATGTTGAAATGTTCCCCATGCTATGTTAGATAGGTTATAAACCTTGGAAAATTATTATTTTGCATGTATTTAGACAAACATAGATCCAAGGTTTATTAGGGTTGCATGCACACTTAGGAAGTGTTAGATTGCTCAAAACCCAACAGTGGTATCAAAGCCTAGGCTTGCTTGTTTGATACTTGATGCAAAATAGTAAAAAAAGTTGAAATCGTTGCTGTCTGCATGATGGACACGCCGAGTCCATGGGGGGGACTCGACGAGTCCAAGGAAAACTTCAACCTACTCGTCGAGTAGGATCATGCACTCGACGAGTAGGATCGAGAGAGTGCATATTTTCAACTTTTGCTGCTGGAAATGGACTAGAAACATTACCCTAAACTGTTTTGGTGTTATAAAACATATTTTAGTTGGTGTAATGGTTGTTCTAATCCATTTACAATAGCATATATCAAAATTCCATGATTTTATGTGTTCATATGTTTCTTGAAATTTTGAAGATCATGTTCATGTTCTTATGAATTTAGGAATTATTTGCTGAATTGTTTAGAATTAATTCTTGATCATTTATATGTTTTAATGAAGTCCATAATTTGTCCTCAAGTTATGGATTTCCAAAGGTCATTTTTATTTAACACACACTTAAAACACATAAGTTACATGAAAATGAAGAGTCTTCATTTTTATGAACCTTTAATTCATAAGTTATGAAATGAAAAGTTTTGGATGGTTACAAAAGATGAAGAGTCTTGTCCTTAAGTTATGGAGGTTCAAGAGTTACTTCATTAATAAATATATAAATAAAGTGTAACCTTAATTAATTCCATAAGTTATAAAATAAAGAAAAGTAATTCTTTTATTAGTTAAAAGTCTTCCATAACTTGTCCTCAAGTTATGGAACTTGAAAAGTTTTTGGATTAAAACTAATTTAAACACGTAAATCATGGAATTAATTAGTTTTGAATAGTTTCAAAAATTTGCCCTCAAGTTTTGGAATTTGGAAAAGTTTCACACACTTTAATAAACTTTAATTCCAACACTTAGAATTTTAAAAGTTAAAATTTAACCCTTATACTATTTATAACATTAATGGTTAATTATATATATATATATATATATATATATATATATATATATATATATGTATAAGAACAAGTCGTTTTACTGTTAGTAGGCCTCATTCACGAAGCCGGTCTATAAGGTGGGTATAAGGTTGTTGCCTATAAAATGGCGACTTAATGGGTGTCCACTCTCACCCACCGCTTGCTTGACTGGTGGAGGGTCGTTAGCCGAATGGGTAGGACAATGACTTTAAATTCTCATTAAAAGTATAATGAATATTAAAAAGTAACTAAATATTTTTTATTTAATTCCCAATCTTAGTTACTTTAGGAAAAATGTGAATTTGGTGCTAGCCCATGGAATTCACACTTTGTACCTTACCAAGTCGTTGGTGGAGCGTGTGTGGGTAACCGACACACTAACTTGGACTAGTAAGGATCACGAAGGGTGACTTAATGTTTTTCATAGATCAATGGAGTGTGTGTGGGTAACCGGCACATTGATTAGGTGATAATATTAAGGGTGCCAAGTGAATTGGTATGGTTATTCACACCTTGTTTTGTGATCCTCGGCATCCCAGTCATAAAATTTGAGAGGGCACACTCAAGATTGAAACGTGCCATTGAAAAGTTCAATGAATCTCAAAAGATCTAGGAATTTCAAATCCAATTAAAACCTAATAAATTATTTCGTTTTTCATGGTAGAAATTGGTGAATCGTCATTCCCCTACCTTCAAGTATTTTATAGCTTGGATTATGACATCCCTCTTCCAAATTATAAAATATTGTGTTGGGTCCTAGCCTTAATATTTCATATTAGGTGTTATATTAAGGACTTTGAATCAACTAACTTGATTTTCTCCCATTATAGATGTCTGGTTCAGACAACTATGATCTTCCCAAATCTCTTGAAGATGGTGTCACTCAACATCATGCTTCACTTCCTCCACCTCCTCCAATTATTCTCCCTCACCCACAAGTTCTTGAAAAGTTTAAAGTCACTCAATCCCTATTGGCAAGCATAGTCTATGTGTGCTCACATCTTGGAGATAAAGTCACATATTGACAAGCCGGGAGAGTTGGGTGTCAAAGTCTCGTGAAAGTTGGATGTTCAATCACTTTCTTAGTAACATAGTGAGTCTCTTTGGGACTACTATGAGACAGACTATGACATGACCCTTAATGGTCTTATCTATTTGTTTGGCGTGGTGGAATCAGCAATGATTTGGAACACCAGTAAAGCAAATTTGATTAAAAGATCAACTTCCCAAACCTTAAATAGACATTGGCAATGGTAGCATTGGATATCTAGAAAAGCATTTCTCTGCCCAATGGAAAGGGATCGGCCATAGTCAACTCGGTTGACCAAATGGTAAAGAGAAAGGCTAAGTCTGAGATAGTCTCATGTGCCATTACCAAAGGGTCTATATGTTCTATTGCCAAAGGAAGGGGCACTGGTTGTGAAGCTGCCATATTTACCTGAAAGATCATAAGATTGATCAAGTCAAAAAGTTTGACTCTACTTCAGTTAAAGTCCACTGACTAACTCTAGTAAGTTCCTATTTGGAGATTCTTATTACATAATGTGAATGGGTCACATGCTGATATTTTAAGAATCAAAGAAAAGATAGGAAGCTTAAAGTAAGTATATGTTGATTCTTATTGCGAAGGTGGGTTTCGAACGCATGGTTCGGTAATCAGAATTTTGAGCTGTTGCTTAAGAGTTATAATATATTGCTTAGGAATAGATAACAACAAAGTTTTCATGTGGATTGTAAGGATAAGTTTTTCCGTAAAGTTTTAAAATAAGAGGAAAAAAAAGAGTTTTAATTTTATTTATTTTAAAAATATCCTTACAATGGCATCTGTCAAAAATTGTTGCTTATATGTTTATAGTAATAGCAATATTGGAAAGTGGATTTGATTCTTTCATTTGTGGTAGTGTCTAAATTTACCAAGTGAAGAAAATTTTTCATCACCCAAGTTTCAATTGGACAGAAACTTGGAATCATACAAGTTGTATTGTATGATGAATGAGAATTTTCATCTTTGAAAATTAGGACTAATTCTTTGATCACATGTATATGTGAGTCAATTGAAGGACTAAGGAATTAGGTACACTGGGTGTGCGTTGGTCAAGGTCCACCACAAAGATTGATTTGTCATGATTTACTAAAGATTAGTAAATATGATTATATTTATAAGGTTAAGTATAATTCTATAACATTGGAAAGGTTACAATGTATGACAAAACAAATAAGAAGAATCAAATTAGGCAGAAAGATAAAAGTTTCTCAAATCTGAAAGGTTGGGAGAGTACTTTAGTATCATATTTCATGATCATCTTAATGATTATGAAACCATATCACAAATTCATACTCTAAGGACGTCTTAGTGCATTGTTATGGCTAAGAAGAGAGGTCATGAATTGTTGGATTGGTTAAAATCAAGAAGATGAGTCATACTTCGTTCCAAAACAATTCTTAGAGTCATACTCCAAGATTGTAATCTTGAGTGACATAAAGTAAGGTTTAAAACACTTATCAAATGTAGTGTAAAATGTTTCTACCCTTGTACATTTGAGATTGGTAAGTTGTGATGTCTTGGATGAGACAAAGACCAATTAAGACCAATTGTGTGAAGTGTTAGTCTTGATAAGAATCCGCACTATCCCTTGAATATTTGTTTTGTCAAGGAATGGTTCTTGACTAGGGAAACTTATATGTCCAGGGGACAGTGGGAGCCTTAAAGATCCTGAAAGAGTTTCAAGATTTAATCAAGAGTAAAACCTGTAATTTATCACTAGCACACGACTTAAGGTTTGCAACCTATCGTGTTGACATAATTCTTATTTCTGTACCTACTTCAAATAAGTTGAATTTGCATGTAAGTTATCAGAGTTCAACTTGGAAGCATTGGTGGGCCTTGTGCTACCAAGGTGACAAGAAACTAAGATTGAACAAGTTTAATCCATGTAAGGCTGAATTTGTCACTAACCTTATCTTTTGATTACGGTTTTGACAAATTCACATGGATAGGAACTCATACACTATAAAATCTAAGTGTCATAAGGTTTCTCTCCGATTCATGAAAATGATCATGAGGAAATGCTTTCACTAAGTAGATTTTACGTAGATAACAATTGTGTTATTTGCATTTTCAAAAGTCGTTAGTGGAGCGCGTGTGGTTAACCGGCACACTAACATGGACTTGTGAGAAATGGAAAATGCCTAAGCAATTGAGACTATGATTACGGCATCCCTTTTCATAGTTCTGAAAATTGTTTAGATACACATGTGAGCTATCTAAGAAAGGGTGTGTGAATCTAAATTTCAGAAGTCCAGCAGATTTCTGGAAATATGTCAGAGCTAGTGGGAGCATAAGTGTTATGCTAATAATCATCGTGTTAGTGGGAGCATGATAATTATGATTAGTGTTGCAAGTTAGCAATGTTAATTATAGAAAACAAAGTTTCAATTCGTGAAGTTGCAGGGGTTGAAAAGTTGTTTTGCTATAATTAAGGGAGAGGAAATTATACTTCATTTCAATTCTAGAAGCTTAGATTGAGATTTTAATTATCTTTAGTCAAGAATATATATGTATTTTATGTTGGAATGGTTCAAACTTGAAGAGATTCTATATATATTGCGTTTTCAAAATTCGATTATGATTACGGCATCCCTCTTCATAGTTAAATTTTGAAAACATGGCAAATAAAAAATATTGTAGCAAAAGACTGGTCTAGTATCATGTCTTTATGTTAAACATCATGAATCGTGTCCCATATGCTTCGGATATAGGATCGATTGTATGTGCTATAATATTCATCTTTTCTAAATTTTCCAAATGCTTAAGGCATTGAGAAGGGAAAAGTCTAGAACTGGATATGACTAAAGTGATTAAGCAATTGTCGAGGACAATCTGAGGTTTGCCAAAGATTGGTTGCTCAGGGAAAGTTGGAAGTATAATGTAAGTTGTCGGAAAGGACCGTATTGACATTTTCTAAAAAGAGGTAACTCTTGTTCAGAAAAGATAGTCAAAATGAGACTATGGAAATGTCTCCATAAGTGGAAGTTATTCAATCTGTGTATGATTAGAAAACCTTAATGCAAGAAGGAAGTTCAAAGCAATGTACTTTGAATATGAGACATCGTTTCCATAGAGTTGATCTTCTTTGGAATTCTCTGTAATGACTGATGAAAAGGTTTTAGTGACCTTGTGCATAATCATTACAAGAGGAACATTGCATAAAAGTTTAAAATCTAACAGTTTTTTTGGTAAATGATAGAAATCGGGGATTCTCACATTTACAATAAGGATTTGGGATTGTGAAATGAGTATCAATGGAATCATGTTCAATTGATCTACATCACAATGTAAGGATCATAGACAAACATAGTGTGCATACTTGGGGTATGGCATAACTATTGTTTAGAAAAAAAAAAGTGTACATGCTAGGAGCATGGGACGACTGTTGTTTTTATTCAAGTCTTAAGTTGATTGTTTGAAACAATGAATAATGTGTAATCAATATGGTGATAAATAAAAGGTGGTTCTATTTGTATTCAAAAGGGTTCTGAGATCATATTGGATTCGATTATTATTGTGTTTCACTTTGCATGTTTTGACTTCCAAAATAGCTATGTTATTCTTTCTGAATGCCTAAGTTATTGAAACACTCCACAGTCGTTCATATGTTGGAAGTAGGTATGAATCAAGACTGTCATGAATCGGGTTTGTAGATGGCTAAATGGGTTTAGTCATAGCAACGGTTGCTACAACATTCATGAGTGCTCATAAGTTATGAGTATTGGAATAAACCCACGCTCACTTGTATCACTTCAAGGAATTTATCTCGAGTGATCGTGAGACGGTAATATCATATAAATATTCAAACCTAGAGATATGAGTTGTTACCTATAAGTTGGTTGTGCATTGATTGCACGTAAACGCATCAGTAACTTGATGTTATAAAACGTGCCTTTGTGTACAATTCAACAAGTAGTAGAACAAGTATATGAGTCGAAGTTTATCTGTTCCTTCTAGAAATAGAAGCGATATCTGGGCCCCTCGATGATTTTGTTGTGACCTATGTACCGGTCGGTCAGAACTAAATTGATGTGTTCGATTAAGTTCTTTGTCAAACAAATCGGAAAATCGGGAAACAAACTGCTGGAAAATAAGTACAACGTTGTTCCATGTATTTGCCCGGCTGATATCATGAGGACAGAGGATTATATGATCACTTATCTAAAATGGCGCTTCATAGTTCAACAGAGTCTTCATAGTTCAACGGAGTTTTCGAGAGCTACGATTGCTGGTTGGTTCCTAAAGTAACATACGCAAATATAGTTATTAGACTTATCCAAGTGGGAGTCTGTTGGATAAGGTGTCTAATCCATAACTTATTTGATATATACTTGACCCGACCCGGCATGGTCCATTTGGGTTGCATGTCATCCAAACTATTTATGGATAATTTTATGAGAGTTATACACATATGTTTATTAATATATTATAAGTTATAATATATTAATATGAGGTTATGTTATTTAATTAGTTTTAGTCTTAAATTAATTATGAATTAATTTAGAGATTAAAAGGAAGACTAATTAATTGTGGGCTATTATATTTTATATAGTGTGGGCTAATACTCATTTGTTAATGGGCTAGGTTTATATGGAAGTCCATGGTGATCCATGGAGCTTTTAACCCATGGATCCTTGGAAAAGGAAAGGTCATGGATTATTAGGGTTTCACCCTAACCATGCACACTATATAAGCATGCTTATGGAGCATGAAATGGTGCCTAAGGGTAACTAGTGAACTAGTGTGTGTGAGCTTGTGTGTGGCCGAAATATACAAGTGTATACACTCTCTCAAAGTTTTCCAAGAGTTTGTGGTGTTTTGTGATTCCATTTGAGGCATTCACACTATTGGTGCTTGGCCCTCAAACTCCTCAAGAACCAAACTCATCAAAAGGTATGTAATCTCTTCTAACTCTTTATGTTGAAATGTTCCCCATGCTATGTTAGATAGGTTATAAACCTTGGAAAATTATTATTTTGCATGTATTTAGACAAACATAGATCCAAGGTTTATTAGGGTTGCATGCACACTTAGGAAGTGTTAGATTGCTCAAAACCCAACAGTATGTTCATAAAAATGTGATCTTGGACGTATATATTTAGCCATGCATGAGATCTAGGTCTTTGGAGGTGAAAAGGAAGGTGTTAGAGGGTGTAGGAGCCTTTACAGCCATGCCAAGGCTTAAAGGTTCCGACTTTATGGATTAGGAGGCTTATAGAGAGCCAGATTTGGAAGTTAAAGGAGTGTCTTAACCATTTAAGACAAGAAATATGGTATGGCTGAATCTGGGATTTACGCTGGGCGTAACTCCCAGTACGCGCAACGTAAGGGGTTGCGACCCCCGTTTGTGACTCATCGATGTACGCCCCAGGTACAGAAGCTGGTACGCCCCGCGTACTGTGGTCAGTTGACTTTCATTGACTTTTAGGGTTTGGTCAACATGAGTCAAGGAAGGGTAAAATGGTCTTTTACCCCTCTGTGGAATAATGATAAGGGTATAGCCTAGTCTTGAAAGTCTATATTGATTACAATGATATTTCGTTATGATTAGGCGGGGTTGGGTCTTCGTTTCGAGATTTGGAGATAGCGAGCACGTGAGATTCTAGACTTCCTACGAGGTGAGTCTTCTCACTATACTGTACCTGGAAGGGTATTTATGTGTGACTGAGAGGTCGAATATGTTATGAGTTGTATGCATTGAATGTGATAAGTTAGCCGTTTGTATGTGCTATGTATGTTATGCTTGATATGGGCCGGAAGGCATCATGTTATGGGCCGGAAGGAATTTTATGTTATGGGCCGGAAGGCATTTTATGTTATGGGCCGGAAGGCATTGTGATGTGGACCAGAAGGTCGACGCGGGTAAGACCGGAAGGTTTACCGGGTCGGGACGAAAGTCCCCTAAGACACATGGACCAGAATGTCATGGCCTGGAAAGGCGTATGTGCGTAAGTAGTATTTTGGGAACTCACTAAGCAATTATGCTGACAGTTGTTGTGTTATGTGTTTCAGGTACTAGCGAGGACCGTGGAAAGGCGCCGGCGTGATCTGTACACACTGATGAAGGATTTATGATCTTGGGATTTAGATGATTTGTATTATGATATGATACATTGGATCTTTATGACTTGTTCTGGATGAAAATTTTGTTTTGAAAATTTACGTTGTTACAGGATTTTTTTGGATAAAACCTTGACTTTTTATCTTATTTTTTTGAAAAAAAACCTCAACCTTTTTTATTTTCTTCTGAAAAAATATTAAATTTTTTTCCACGAAAAGACCCCTTTCATTTGACGAGTTTTTTTTTTTTTTTTTTTTTTTCCTGGAAAAAACTGTTTAAAAGGTAAAATTGAAAATTTTGAAAAACACAAGGTCTTTTTTAGATGAAAAGATGAAGTTCACTTTAATTGGAAAAAAAACACAATACATAGTGTTTTTATATAATATTAACCCACTTTTGAAGGTTTTAAATCTTCCTTTCAGTTTTGAAATTTCACAATTGTCAAGAATTATGGGTAGATCTCGTCTTCTTACATTCTTTAGCTTCAGTGTCATATGACCAATCAAACTCTTAATGTTCAAGCAAAAATATCAACCTCATCTTCTTCCCATGATTTTACTTTACCTTCATCCTCAAATTCGATTATGTTCATGAGTTCATTCACTGATTCCATATTTTCGATACACAAACTCGTTATTCCATTGGAATCAAGATTTTGTTCTTCGTTTTCAATGTCTTGGAGAATGGGTTCGAATTCAATGTAGTCATCATGATCAACCAATCTCTTCTAGAATCAAACTTTCCAACTCTCTTTTCATTAAGAATTCCAACATCCTTTCAATACTTGAAAATCCATGGAAAAGGTTTTCTAAAACATATCAGTTATAAATACAAAATAATACATAACCATTTTGATAAATTTGATTCACATTTATAAGATAAATGAATCTAGTCAAACAAATTTGCTGATATTTATCATTTAAGATGTCTTTAGAAAATCAAATTTGAAAACTAAAGTATTTATGCACCACTTAAATCCTCCCCAATGGAAAATGAGAGGATTATATGGTAAGAAAGGCATTATTCAAACTTTCAAGCCCATCCAGTCATTTGTTGGGTGTTTCAATGAAAAGAAATTAATGATAACTTCTGTAAGGATAGGAAACTTGACAAACAAATGAAATGATGTTAAAGAACATACAATAACCGTTGCAAAAATATAAAGTTACACATAAATGAAGTTAATTAACCATCAGTTCCCTAAGTATATGTAGTCTTTAAAACTCAATGATTAAGGTAAAAATGTATGCCACATCCTCTATGGAATAAGGAGGTGGATTCAGGTCCCCAAGAGCTACCCCTATGTATTTCGCCATAACATATTTCTAATACAAAAAGGTATTCGATGAAAAGGAATTACTACAATCAAATATTTCCTATGTAAGTATATATTTCATTTATTTAGAACAGACAATTTTTATTTTTTAGAATATTAAAGTGTTGTTTGTTTTTTTCAAAGCCAAAAAGTCTGCAGTTAGCACACCACACCTTCTCACATTTGTAGTAAAAGAGGTAGACTAAACGTCTGTACTCTGGAAGAAAAAGATTGTTTGTTTTTTAAAATCTGTGAGCTACTAAAATTAACTGAAACCTATGTTTTTGATAACTTTTATAACAAATTTGATCTTTTTAGTTATTGTTATACAAAATCGTTAGATAAATAGCAAACTTTTTTTTTCAAATATGAATACCAAAACATTGTAAACAAATAACAAGTTAATGAAATAATTAAACTAACATAATAAAACGCAGATTAAAAAAACAATCTATTTTATTTGTAAACTTATTTCTAAAATAAAATTATTGCAAAAGTTTACATAACAAATGAATTAAAAAATAGATATTGCAACATATGATAACATGATTCATCGAAATGATAGTTTTTCATTTATTTTTTGTTCTTTTTGTCCACAAATGAGAATGGCCCCGACTTTTTTTTTTCTATCTTTAAAATTAGTTGAATAGCTTTTGAAGAGGATAGAAGACGTAGTTTTCTATCTGCGCCAAGAAGATGACGCGCATACCTTTTTAGGTTTGCGGTCTTCTAAACAACAAACAGTTTGGTAGACCAAACATCTGCGCATTTTTTGCGTGGTGCAGCCAAAAGAGGTCTAGAAGAGCTTTTTTTTAAAAAACAAACACCACCTAAGTGCATGAAGATAAGTCAAATTTGTCATAACATTGATTCCAAATCCAGGTACCTTGAGATCTTTTGGATACACACACACAACATTCGTAACAACCAATACAATAACAATACATTATAATGTGTTGGGATATGATTTGTGGTTTATACTTTACTTTACATAGCTTTTAGAGTTCCCGGTTTAAGATCGAAAACACTATGAATTCGGTGGTGATTGGACCGAAATCATTGAGTGATTTCGGTTGGGCTTTGGGTTGGGCCCTTGTAATAACGTCTATGTACATATATTGTATTGATTCAGCCATGTTGAGAGTTAGTCATTCTAGTTGTTGATTTTCGAGATTTGAAAGAGATAGATAGAATCGAGAGACATAGAGAGTCTTATGTACTAAACTATTGATTAAGATAATGTGCACTGATGATTCAACATTGTGTTCTTATTTCATATTTACGATTTCAGTCATTCACTTGATTGATATTCCACACCAATTTAGTGATTTGGATTGATACCTAGATCGGGGTTTAACAATCAGTATCAGAGCAAGGAATTGTATCAATCAAATTGGAAAAATATTAAAAGTTTCTTGGAGTTTTACTTGGAGTTTCTCGTGTTTTTGAGTTCTTTTTGATGAAAATTGTTGTTGTTGTTCTTCGTTATCTTCACTACATTGGAGATTTTGATCGAAATTGGTCTTGATAAATTACCAATTTGATGTTTATGGTGATTTTGGGGGGTTTCGTTCAGGTCTGGACGTTTTCAGCGACAAACTTCAAGTTCTCGGTTAGGTTTAAGAGTTTTCGGCGGCTAGCTGATCAAATTTGGTTAGGGTTTCCATATTTGACTTCACATTTTCTCAGCTAGCTCCTCGGACTCAACTTCGAAGCTCTCGGTCACAGCCTCGAAGTTCTCGGCGGCGACTAGGTGCTCTTGGCTAGGTCAGTTTCACTTCTCAGTACTCTTTGAGTCTTCCATCAACATATTCGGTCTGCATATTTGGCTCCGCATCATAGGTTCAGCTTCTCGGTTATTGAGATTTCGGCTAAGGTTCTTGGTCAAGAAACCCCGTTCTCGGGGTGTTGACTATTGGTGTTTTCGGTCAGAGAGTATTTATTTTTGGTTTTCGGTCAAGATCAAATTGCACAATCAGATGTTTTTTATGTTAGTCAATAATGAGCTCTTTCAATAGTTCAATCACAACTCCAGGTACCAAAGAGGTAAGTAAAACCTCATGCTCTCAATCCTGTGAAGATAAAATCAATAAATATCATGAGCAAAATGAATTATTTGTTAGAGAGGTTTTTGACCTTAAAAATCAAAACTTATGAAATTAAGAAAGTTAGTAAACCTCTTAAAGAAAAACTAGAAGCACAAACTAAAGATTTAAGTAGGATTAAAGAAGAATATAACACCAAATGTGTTCACCATCGTTATGCTAAAGAGGAAATTGCCAAATTAACTATCGAACTTGATGTGTTAAAAACTAAATTTAAAGATGTTGAATTTAACTTTAAGAAATTTGATGTGTCAAGTGAGATAGTTGAATCTAGGATAGAAAAAAAATTGAAATGGAAAGATAACCAGAAAAATGGCTTAGGGTATCATAGTGTTCCATCTCCTTTTAATGATAATTATGTTTCTGCCTCTAAGACTATAGAAAGAGAAAAACCTGCCCAATATGGCCAGCCCCTTGTATCAATTTCAGTCAAGGCTGACCAATATGGCCCCACTAAAAGTGTTGAGGTGATCTATACTGATGTCTCTGCCTCATGTACACAACAAATATTAGTGGAAGATGAGGACATTAATAATCTTAGCTCTGTTGAAGACCTTTCAAAGACTAACATTTCATTTTCTTCTGTTTCAAATAATTGTGTGAACAAAGATACTAAAAATGTTGTTTTAGATTCTTTTAAAAATTATGGTGATGTTGCTTTTAATTCAAATTCAAATAGTCTTGTTTTTGAAAAATTTAAGCCACATAAAGTTGTGAAACAATGTGTTAAATGTGCTTGTACTAGTGGAAATTCAGTTGGACAGGGACCAAGTTTTGAACGTATTCCTTTTAAAAGACAAACCTGCTTTAACTATGGAATTCTTGTCACACTGCCAGAAATTGTCCAAAATCGTGCATATATTCCCTATTATGCCCAAGTAAGGCAAAATGTATCTCGAGGAAGACCTTTCAAGAGAAACTCCTCGAGATCACGTGATGGTGAATGCAATACTACCAAGACCAAAAATCAGACTCTTAAGTGGAAGGGGAACGAAGGAGAGAGCGTTTTATGGTGGGTGGGTTGTTTAAAGATGAAGTTTTTGGGTTTTAGGTTTCAACCATGTATATCTTTGCTTTAGGTGTTTTGTGATATTTGTATCAATTTTAAACCCAACTTCATTGCAGAGCTCATTATTTGAAAAGGTGGTGGAGATGAGTATTAAGATGATGAACTTGATGCTGGGAAAATGATGATGGCTATAAGTGTTTGACTTTTGCTCTTAAGGAGAAAGTGAACGGTCGAAGGGGTGGATAACATTTTTATTTTTCGATTATGAAAATCTTAAAATAGATATTAAAAATATAAAACATGAATTTGTGACAACCCAAAACTTCTGTCTCGCACACTTAGCCATTTCAATCAAAGTTAAACATGTTTCGTTGACTTCTGGCACTGTTTGAGGGTCGTTTAATTGATTCTAAGCTTGAGTATGACCAAGGTCGAGTTTAGGAATGAGTCGGAGTGTTGAATAGTGAAAAATTCGGCCATACACACCTCTTGGAGGAGTGTACGACCGTACACACAGGTGTGCGGCCACACACCAACTCCCTGGGCAACACACTCACTTTTGGGCAGCACCTTCACCCCTATATAAAGGGTAGCCCCCTTCCTTTCATTCCTTTAACACCTTGGCAACACACAACATCATTTCCTCTCAAGTTTCTCCAACTTTGAACCTTCCAAAGCTTCAAAAACGTGAGTAATCCATCCCTTAGCTTGTTATACTTGAAGAACCTCTTGATCTAGGCCTTGAATCATGAAAGCCCCGTCATGTTCTTCATCTCGTTGAAGGAGTGTGATAGCACACCCGTGTTTGTGCGACCATACACACACACCATATGACCACAAACCCATTTCTAAGACCCTAAACTTGTACTACCACCAAGTATGGGCTTAGGACACTTCATGGATGCAAGTATGGACCTTGAAAACACCTTTAAAGTGGTCATACACCTCACTCATGCAATCCTTTGAGGTCCTAATACTTAGTGCAAGTAGTCCCAAGTTCTTAGAATGGTTCTTCGTCACATTAAGTGGTGAAATACAATCATTTGACTCCTTTGTGTTTCATTACTTGTTGATTAGGATCAAATCGTGTTCAAGGCTTCACTTGAACATTCCGCATTCCGTATCGATCCTTCATTCAAATCACCCGAGGTGATTTCGTACCCCTGCATTTTTCCAAGTTTTTCATGTTTTCAGGGGGGAATACAACCAAAAAGTTCAAGGAAACTTGTGCTCAAAATATATTAATTTGTTTAAGATAATTATATTTTTAGTATGCTTTTAACACGGAAAACAGTTTTACCAACCGATTAAGAAATCAACAAGTAGAAACAGTTTTTTCAAAACTAGAACAATGAACTTGTGAATCATATAGTAAAATGTATTATTTTATAAAGGATACATGCAAATCACAAATAGGATTTTCGGTATTATTACTTGTAAATTTGTTAGGCTATGTTTGAGACACATCCTTGGTAACACTCCCCACAAGAAATAGAATGGAGGACTAGCACTCTTGACTAGAGTCTCTTGTAAGGAGAGCGTGACTGATGTGTATAGATCTATACGGGACTGACAATCCTGTACCTCACTGCTAGCTTCAGTTGGACCAGCAGGTCTACGGGTGACAAAGTCATTAAGGATATCGGCCGTTGCAGGCCAGATCCAGTTAGTTATGGTCATGAAACTCACAACCTAGATAACAGAATTTACATTTGTAATAATGAATAAAATGAACTAACCTCAAAGTAATAACCGATAGATTACTGAAGGGTGTTACTAATAATACCTTCAGGACTTAGTTCATCACGGTTTTCTTTTATTTAGTTTTATTTATATAATAAGGCTAATATACCTCTCTGGGTGTAACCAGGGTTTTTAAAAGAAAACTACTTTTCGAGTATGGTAGATACTTGCACACCTCAGTTTAGAACGGATAATCAACCATCAACCTTTAGGTAAAATATAGGATTTTCCTGGGATAAACCGGCTATTCAAAACGGATTGTTTTTCAACAAATATTCATATTAATTCCACGACACATTGGATTGTACATGTTCTGTACGAACCTGGAAGTCATGGAATGAATAGGTTTTCAAACACGCTTTTCATAAGAAAATATATGATTTTCTTGAGGAACACTTTTCTAAAGGATTTAAAGAAAACTTTTCCACCAAAACTAAATGCTTATGAACTCACCAGCTTTATGCTGATATATTTTCAAAACTGCTTGTATTCTCAGGGAATTAGTAGACATGCATTTTCCAGGAGTTCGGAGAAGTCGAAGCGTTAGAGTCGCACCTTCTACCTATGACAAGAACAAAACTATGTATTAAACAATGTAAACCTTTTTAACATATTTATTTAATGTCTGGTTGTGTTTACTATGCTTGCTATGATACAATTGTTGTGATACTACACATGACGTCAGCCATCCCCGAACGTTTCCGCCATTCCAGTTTGGGGGTGTGACATATTGATATCAGAGCCATTGTTTATAGTGAGCTAAGTATACCGAACCATACATGGTATACAACTATAAACATTAAGGGGCCTAAGTTCTCTAAACTAAAAGTATACTTTCAAAAATATAAGTATTTTTATAAAAAGTATACAAGTATACCTAAGTACCCGAACCAATGTCATAAGTAGAACAAAACAAAAGTATTTGGATGTTGGACATATCGGTTAAACCTGGGCAGTTATGTAATCATGTCTAGGGTCAATATAGCATGATCAACTATATTCATTCGATACATGACCAACATGTGCTTGGGAATGACTGTGGTGTCGCAGCAAGTCTAAAACTTACCTAGGTACCAGAAAAGTTCTAGAGTCAAACATAAGGGTTAAAATACTATAAGAGTATTTTAGGATCCTATAACGACCGAACCGGAAACTTACCCAGGAATCCATCCCTCGAGAATCAATCATGAAACTATAATACATTAGAAGTATTATTAGATTCGATGCCTAATAACTATCCGTTTACCCCTTATCTCGCGTAGATAGCATGGCCAGATTCCATCTCCCTGGCGACCCGTATTTTCCCAACCAAGGAAATGTTGGATGGCTCGAGGCAGAGCCAGAAGAAAATCACGAAATTCCCTTGGATGATGACTTCGCAGAACAATTCCCCGAAAAGGCCGACCCATAACTTGAAGTCGAGAACCTACCTCCAGTAGCCCCGATACCAAATCCTAACCCCCGACTTGAGTTCGAAGGCCCAACGCCTATGTGGGTTGGAAGCTTGGATAGATGGAGTCACAAACAAGGCCAACCCCACCCGTATAATGGGGATCGCCGCTTCTACAATGTGGACGGAGGAGGCTCGGCAGATAGAGCCCTTCCAATCATAGTCCGTCGAGTGGCCCGCAATGTCGAAATGAACATGGCAGCCATTCAACGAACTGTGGAACTCGAGACAGACTTGGATGCCAACACAAACCGTATTCGTAGTATCGAGGTTGCTTATGAGAGGATCTTGAGAGACAATGAAGCTCAGCAGCGAGAGCTAGCTGCAACTCGAGCTGAGGTCGTAGAGCTCCGAGCATGCCAATTAGTATACGAGAGTCGCCTGCTTGAAATGGAGCGCCAGTTGACTACCTAAGGTTCCGCCCTAGAAGTGCCCGTCGCCAGTAGGAAATATTCTACTTGTCCTTCCTTTTGGTCTAAAGAATAGTTTTCCTATATATGTTCCAAGTAGCTCCTTTCTCTGTAGACATTCTTGCTTTGCAAGTACCGATTTGCTAGTTCTTTATGTTGTCAAATTGATCCTCTGTTGATATGTGGTAAACCTACTCCTAGGTCAAATTTTTCCAACTTTGTGTAATCTTGATATCGACAATGGTGGCAACTATCATATTTCAGTTAAAGATTTTCATTGTCAAAAGTGTACCTTAGATCGATAGCATGAAAAGTGAGCAACTTTATCAAGGTCCCATCACTATTTTGTCCTCAAAACGTGAATCATGAGATGTACTTAGATGATTATTCTTTTTCCCCATCAATTTAATATCAGTCTCCATAAAAAGCTACGATGATATAATCGACATGAGATGGTTGGGCCCCAAATCGTGCTAATATCCTTTGCTTCGAGAAAGCGATTCATCTCAATCTTCCCTTCAAAGAAATCCTCAATGGCCTCAGTGATAAGATTTTTTTGAACCTTCGTATCATTTCCTGTGTCAAGCCTATGAGTAGCTGCGGAAGGAATGCTATGCATTCCTGGCTCATGTGGACAATGAGACACAAGAAGTTAAGGACCTCGAGAGCATCTCTGAAGTCTGCAACTTTCCCGATGTCTTCCCCAAAGACATTCCAGGGATTTCTTCCGAGTTCCAAGTTGAATCCCATGATCAACTTGATCCTCGGAACTACCCTTATAGCCAAATCTCCATATTGTCAAGAGCCGACGAAAATATGAGAATTACTCAGCCAGCCCGATGGGCTGAGCAACCAGGAGTTCATAAACTTGTTGTATGTAAACTTTGTGTGCTCAAATCTTTTCTATCCTTGCTAAGACCATATCATGGGGATGTGGGTCGAATCAATGAGAGTCAGATAAGCAAAACGAGAAATCTTAGTGCATAGATAAATGTTTAGGATACATCCAGAGGCAACCATTGTTGCTCACAAGCTTCTTTTCTTGACATGTAGCAGATCATGCCTCCGAAGAAACATAACCAATCCACCAGTAAGGCACCAATCCTCCAGATGGACTCAGCTACATTCCAAGCTACTATCACATCAGTGGTGACAGTAACTGTTCTTAATGCTATTAACATGAATGTGGGTTGAAGTGTTAACGGTAATCCGAATCTTGGTGTTAACCAATCTCAACAACAAGTGCCTACTAGAAAGGACACACCTAACCTTCTAAAACGAAAGTTCAAAGGAAGTTGTTCAACCCAAAGACCTACTGAGAGGAAACAATTTGGGACAGTCAGTACCCTATTCATCCCTGCTGTTCCCACACCCACCATACCCTATAGTGGAAATCTCCCGCACTGCAAAAAATGCAACTACCATCATCATGGAGTCTGCCGAGTGCTGCATTGCACCAGATGCAACAGGAAAGGACACACCTCCCACGGTTGTAGAACCCTATTCAAGTTTATCACTCCGACTACCAATGTTGGGACAAGTCCAACTTGTTACCTCTGTTGAAGTCTAGGACATTTCAAAAGAGACTGGCCAACAGAGAAGAACAATGGGGAAACAGGAGGAGTCTGACCTTAGAGAATGAGGAACCATCAAAGAACCCTGCTATGTTTTGGTATGTTTTCGAAAACCCCTATAATTCTTCATAATCGTGATTATTTCCTCGTCCAAATTAAATCACGACATCCTTATAAGATTTAAAGCCCCAATGAGTAAGTTATGACAATGTAGTGAATACGTTAAGTTCAGTTGTAATTATACATGACTCGTATACGCCAAGCAATCATAGGAAAATCTAGTAAGAACCATCCCATCGAGAGCCCATAGTTTCAAAACATCTGGACCCTCGCATTAATAGTACCCACCAAGTCCAAATCAAACGCAGAAAATACCAGCGACGTTCATTTAAGGATGCCAATATGCTACCAAAACGATCCTCCCAGACTAACCTGACGCACGATTCTATGACACCATTATGTCTAGCTCGACTGAGTCTATGTTAAACCAAAATCTTTTGTCTTAAATTGTTCGATCGCGAAACTCTCGTCGCTCGTGATGACAACCAGATTCGAACTTCAAAGAATTCACATCTCTTCAAAATTCGAAAGTATTAATACGAAGAGTATCATCCGCAAAGAGAAGGACAAAGTAAGAGAACCATTCGGACAATCGAAGATGTGTCATGGGACCCACATCTATCCTTAATTGAACCTTCTTACAACAACGGTGACCTTTCTAGTAGCAAGGTTGCGCCGTTCGATGCCCTCTGCAACCATAAGTATAGACCCCATATGTGCTGGGCTGAGGCGGGCGACACGCAAATAAACAAGAGTGGAGTCCCCGACAGCACTCTCACAAGTCCTGAAATCACCCGAGGGACGGCAGAAAAGATCGTACGAAAGGGGCTATGTCGATAATAGACAAAAATCATTGGAGTCCCAGATTGGTGAGCGTGTCTTTCTTACAGGTTTCACCCTACAAAATCCTGATACGTTGCGAAAAGCATAGAAAGCTAAATCCAAGATACGTTGGACCATCCGATATCCTTTCTAAGGTCGGTCTAGTAAACGTACGAACTCCAGTTACCTCGAGAACTTAGCAAATTCCATTTCGCCTCCCACGAATCGAATCTAAAGAAGTATCGGTCCGATGAGACATTTGCAATTCCCATGAACCTTAAGTACCTCCATCTTTTCCAAGGCCATGAATTATATTTCTTGAATTTTGGGATGAAATTCCCTCTAACAGGGGGAAGATGTGACAACCTGAAACTTCCGTCTCGCACACTTAGCCATTTCAATCAAAGTTAAACATGTTTCGTTGACTTCTGGCACTGTTTAAGGGTTCGTTTAAGTGATTCTAAGCTTGAGTATGACCAAGGTCGAGTTTAGGAATGAGTCGGAGTGTTGAATACTGAAAAATTGGGCCATACACACCTCTTGGAGGAGTGTATGGCTGAACACGAGTGTACGGCCGTACACACGGGTGTGCGGCCGCACACGCACTCCCTTGGCAGCACACTCACTTTTGGCAGCACCTTTACCCCTATATAAAGGGTAGCCCCCTTCCTTTCATTTCTTTAACACCTTGGCAGCACACAACATCATTTCCTCTCAAGTTTCTCCAACTTTGAACCTTCCAAAGCTTCAAAAACGTGAGTAGTCCAACCCTTAGCTTGTTATACTTGAAGAACCTCTTGATCTAGGCCTTGAATCATGAAAGTCCCATCATGTTATTCATCTCGTGAAGGATTGCGGTAGCATACCCATGTGTACGGCAACACACTCATTTGTGCGACCATACACACACACACACACCATAGGATAACAAACCCATTTCTAAGACCCTAAAATTCTACTACCACCAAGTATGGGCTTAGGACACTTCATGGATGCAAGTATTAACCTTGAAAACACCTTTGAAGTGGCCATACACCTCACTCATGCAATCCTTTGAGGTCCTAACACTTAGTGCAAGTAGTCCCAAGTTCTTAGAATGGTTCTTCGTCACATTTAGTGGTGAAATACCATCATTTGACTCCTTTATGTGTCATTACTTGTTGATTAGGATCAAATCGTGTTCAAGGCTTCACTTGAACATTCCTCATTCCGTATCGATCCTTCATTCAAATCACCCAAGGTGAGTTCATACCCCTATGTTTTTCCGAGTTTTTTATGTTTTCAGGGGGGGACTACAAGCAAACAGTGCAAGGAAACTTATGCTCAAAATATATTATTTTGTTTAAGATAATTATATTTTTAGTATGCTTTTAACACGGAAAACAATTTTACCAACCGATTAAGAAATCAACACGTAGAAACAGTTTTCAAAACTAGAACAATGAACTTGTGAATCATATAGTAAAATGTATTATTTTATAAACGATTCATGCAAATCATAAACAGGATTTTTGGTATTATTACTTGTAAATTTGTTAGGATATGTTTGAGACACGTCTTTGGTAACACTCACCACAGGAAACAGAGTGGAGGACTAACACTCGTGACCAGAGTCTCTTGTAGGGAGAGCGTGACTGTTGTGTATAGATCTATACGGGACTGACAATCCCGCACCTCACTGCTAGCTATAGTCGGACCGACAGGTCTGCGGGTGACAAAGTCATTAAGGATATCGGTCGTTGTGGGCCATATCCAGTCAGTTATGGTCATGAAACTCACAACCTAGATAACAGGAATTTACATTTGTAATAATGAATCAAATGAACTAACCTCAAAGTAATAACCGATAAATTACTGGAGGGTGTTACTAATAATAACTTCAGGACTTAGTTCATCACGGTTTTCTTTTATTTAGTTTTATTTATATAATAAGGCTAATATACCTCTCTGGGTGTAACCAAGGTTTTTAAAAGAAAACTACTTTTCGAGTTTGGTAGATACTTGCACACCTCAGTTTAGAACGGATAATCAACCATCAACCTTTAGGGAAAATATAGGATTTTTCCGGGATAAACCGGCTATTCAAAACGGATTGTTTTTCAATGCATATTCATATTCATTCCTGGAAGTCATGGAATGAATGGGTTTTCAAACACGCTTTTCATAAGAAAATATAGGATTTTCTTGAGGAACACTTTTCTAAAGGATTCAAAGAACACTTTTCCACCAAAACTAAATACTTATGAACTCACCAGCTCTATGCTGGTATATTTTCAAAATTGCTTGTATTCTCAAGGAATTTCTAGGAGTTCGGAGAAGTCGAAGCGTTAGAGTCGCACCTTCTACCTTTGATAAGAACAAAACTATGTATTAAACAATGTAAACCTTTTTAACATAAGTATTCAATGTCTGGTTGTGTTTACTATGCTTGCTATGATAAATTGTTGTGATACTACGCATGATGTCACCCACCCCCGAACGTTTCCGCCGTTCTGGTTCGGGGGTGTGACAGAATTAAAAGGGTATTATAGTCTTTTCAAGTCATTTTAACTTTATCAAGGACCAAAACCATAAAAAATATTCAATTTTGAACCAATGATACAAGTTGGAAACTTTTTGGACCTTATCCACATTTTTTGACAAACCATAGGAACCAAATTTATAGTTGACAAAACTTCAAAAATGGTCCCTGTGATTTCCGAACATTTGAAGTTTAGTCCCAATTTTTTAAAAACCTCACAGATAGTCCATGTGGTCTCAAAACTTTTAACAAGTGGTCATTTTCGCTAACACCGTTATCTTTTGGCCGCTAAGTGAAGGGCATTTCTGTCATTTCACTACCACAGGGACCATTTATGAAGTTTTGCCTTATTTAAAATAATAAAAAAACATATTTAATATTACAGGGTCCCACATCTCTCTCTCTCTCATATCCTTGACAAAGCTCAATCCACATCTCCATTTGCGCTCTCCTCATCTTCCCGATCACTCTGCTCCTCTTCACCCTCCTCACTTTTGAACCTAATAACAATTTCATCAGATCCTCTCATCATCATCATTATCGTTGGTACTTCTCACAGGTCTGGTTTGCACATGAAATCAGACCTTCTCTTTCATCTTCTCTTGTTAGTGATGGCTACAAATCTCACCCGCATCAGTAGATATCTAATGTTAAAATTTGCATTAGAACGTATTTAATAAGATATTTATCACATTTTTTACATCCCATTGTCTTTGAATCTCTTGAGACCAATTGTGTGGGTTTATATGCATTCTCAAAGAATATAGGTGTTGTGGTTCCCCCAAAAACTTCAAAAAATCAATAGAAAAACTTCACCATTTTTTGAATCGTTCACCCAGAAGGCCAGGTCTGATCTTGAAATCTGATTCACAACAGGTGTGGTAATGGTTGGGGTTAGTGTCTTCCTAGAAAGGAAATTGAAATTGTATGTGCCCAAAAATGAAATAAAAAACAATTACCCTAAAGCCAGTGCAGACACTCGATGAGGTGCCATTTGCTTGCTTCCTAAGCTTCGGTAACCAAAACAGCAAAGTTGATTGAAAATTTACATCATCCCATCATGAATCGCGATTGTTTCGGTTATACCTAGGAAATTCGGTAGAGGCCAACTCATATCACCCGGTTCCGGTGTCTCTAACTCCGGCACCTCCTCTTCGTTCGCAGGCCAGTTGTACTCCAGAACCATACCGAAGCATTGTAATGGCCTCGAGGATGGTAATCACAACAAGAATCGGGAACTACGACATGAAAAATGAGCAACAAGAGAAGGTTTTTTGGGGATATTCTGAATATTTGAAACCTTTCTTCAAAATCACCATCAGCTCTAGCAGAAACATGATGGGATGGAGTGCAAGCTTTAAATTTTTCTCGAGTAATGATTTATATGGAGTTTATGTGTGTTTGATTAGCATATAGAAAGAGATAGTTAGTTTATAGTCGATTGTTCCGAGAGAGAGAGAGAGAGAGAGAGAGAGAGAGAGAGAGAGAGAGAGGGAGAGAGAGAGAGATGTGGGACCCTGTAATATTAAATATGTTTTTTGTTATTTTAAATAAGGCAAAACTTCATAAATGGTCATGTGGTAGTGAAATGATAGAAACGCCTTCACTTAACGGCCAAAAGCTAACGGAGTTAGTGAAAAGGACCATCTATTAAAAGTTTTGAAACCACAGGGACCATATGTGAGGTTTTTAAAAAATAGGGACTAAACTTCAGATTTTTGAAAACCACAGGACCTTTTTTGAACTTTTGTCTTTACAGTTTAGTCTAAATGGAATAATATTAACCCACAATGAACAACAGTACCCTTGTAACACCAAATGTACATAGTTTTTACATTTTACAACATAATTGAGTAAAAATATATCTTTTATCTTTTATCATAATAAACGCCTAATAAATAATTATATGTTACAATTACTACATTAACATAAAAAAGATCAACATTTTTTTGATAAAACATTTAAAAATATATATGTTCTATAAATGATATGTTAGTGTCTTCCTAAGATTAATAACAAACTTATAATATTTTATACACTTGTCAAACAAATGCACACAAGTGGAAAGAGAAACATGAGAGAATTTGATAGCAGTCTGTTAGAGAAGGCGAATCTCCCAAGAAAGAAACAGAGGATGGAGCAATTTTTTGAGTTTTTATATTCATACCAAAAGAAGGAAAATTAAATCTGCTTAAATAAGCTGCTAACTATCTAGAAACTAGGAATGGGAAATGGTCAAAAGACCTTATGCATGCATCTAAACGTGGCCTAATACCTTGCAACTACAGCTGAAAATAAGGAAAGACTTAATCAACCAAGACTTCTTCTCATGTACTGCTTTAGTCCATTAACCTAGCATGTTTTCGGGTGGTTCTCTTGGGCCTGTGCTGGACTCCTGTTGGTTTGTTGTTGTTTGGGCTTGCATCAATTGCCCCTTCCTTGGCAATGAGCTCGTCCTCGAGCGATGACGTGAGGGGATTGTTCATACAAAATTCTAGAAACCGGAGACGGAATTATGCAAAGGACTCCCATGTAGGCTGTGTTGCATCTGCATTGTCCCATTCCACCAAAACTTGCATCGACTTCCCAGCATGTTTATGTTGAAGGATGTTTTTGGGTTGCACAGTAGCTACTGATGTAATTTCGGGTAGCGGAATCGGTGTGGGGTTTCCATGAGCTTGGCGAAGTAATGATACGTGGAAAACTGAGTGGATTTTGGCTTCCGCAGGAAGAGCCAAGCGGTATGCAACCTGGCCGATACGCTCCAAGACTTTAAAGGGTCCATAAAATCTCTTGGTGAGTTTCTTGGTCTCCTGTGAATGTACCGACTTTTGGCGATAATCCTTCAGCCTTAAGTAGACCATGTCGCCTACTGAAAATTCCTTGTCCATCCTGTGTGCATTAGCCAATGTTGTCATTCTTTGTTGGGCTCGTCTAAGGTTTTCTTTGAGGAGAGAACGTAGTCTTTGGTGTTCTTTTAGGGTGGTGTCGATAGTGGTTGTTTCGGATGTACCATCTCGATACTGATGGAGGTCTGGTACGGGATGACCATATAAGGCTTGAAAGGGTGGCATCCCGATGGCGCTGTGGTGAGCTGAGTTGTACCAAAATTCGGCTAGGTGAAGGAATTTGGTCCAACAATGGGGTTCATCACTAACAAAAGAGCGAAGATAGTTTTGCAGGCATCGATTAATGACCTCTGTTTGGTCGTCCGTTTGCGGATGGTACGCTGTTGAGTATCGAAGTTGTGTACCTAGCTGCTTAAAGAGCTCTTTCCAAAAGGAACTAAGAAAAATGGAATCGCGATCTGACACAATGCTTTTAGGGATGCCATGCAACTTATAAACGTGGCTGAGGAAGAGTGTTGCTAGGGTAACTGCACCGAAGTTGGTTGGTAGGGCGATAAAGTGTGCTGTCTTGGAGAAGCGATCGACAATCACCCATATTGCTGTTTTTCCCGCAGAGAGAGGTAAGTGGGTAATAAAATCCATGGAGATGTCTTGCCATGCCATGGATGGAACCGGAAGTGGTTGGAGCAGCCCATATGGTTTGTGCGTTGGGGACTTAATCTGTTGGCAGGTAGCACAATTGCGACTGAAGGCAGTCACATCAGTCTTCAACTTTGGCCATAAGAAGATGGCAGAGATGCGTTTCATGGTGGGTAGGGTGCCCGAGTGTCCCCCCAAGGGCGAAGCATGGTATTTCGTGAGCAATTTTTGGCGGATGGAAGGTTCCTCTGGAATGTAGAGGCGTTGGTTGTGGTAGATTAACCCATCGCGGAGCTGGAAGCCATCATGATCATGTGTTTTAGTGAGGAGTGTTGTAGTCAGCGCTAGTCCACTGGGGTGGTAAAAAATTGTCAGAGCTCGCTGAGCCAGGTGGGGTCTATTGTAGAAAGGGCCAGTAGTTGTGGTGTCTCCATCCGACTTAGAGCATCAGCGACTAAGTTTTCTTTCCCGGGCTTGTAGATGATTTCAAAATCATACCCAAGAAGTTTTGTTGCCCATTTATACTGTTCTGGTGTTTGAACTACTTGGGAGAGGAGGTGTTTGAGGCTGCGCTGGTTTGTGAAGATGCGAAACTTGCGCCCTATGAGGTATTGATGCCACTTTTTGACAGCTTCTATAATGGCGAATAGTTCTCTCACGTAGGTGGATGCAACCTGCATACGGGGACAAAAGCGTTTGCTGAAGAATGCAATAGGTTTATCCTCCTGTGACAATACGACACCAATGGCAATCGTGGAAGCATCAGTTGTAACTTCGAAAGGTTTTGCGAAGTCAGGAAGGGTGAGAGTGATCGGGGTGGTCATTGCAGCTTTGAGGTGGTGAAATGATGTCTCAGCTTCCGGGGTCCATGCAAAGGAGGTTTTATGTAGGATGTCCGTAAGACCTGATGCAATGATTGCATAACTTGGAACAAAACGCCGATAGTACCCTGTGAGACCAAGAAAACCACGTAAATTAGTAAGGTTCGTGGGACGTGGCCGTTTCTGGATGGAGAATAGATTTTCTGGGTCAGCTTGCACTCCATTGGCCGAGATGATGTGGCCTAGGTAGCCGATGGTGTCAACAACAAAGGTACACTTGGAGCTTTTCGCATAGAAACTGTGTTGGGCGAGCTTGATGAACACCTGTTGTAGATGATGGTAATGCTGATCTAAGGAGGAGCTATAGACTAGAATGTCATCGAAAAACACGAGTACGTAACGACGTAAAGCATCACGGAATAATTCGTTCATGGTTGCTTGGAAGGTGGATGGGGCATTGGAGAGGCCGAAGGGCATTACGAGAAACTCGTAATGATCATCAATGGTTCGAAACGCTGTCTTGTGTGTGTCTCCGGAGGCAACCCGTATTTGGTGATATCCCGCGTGTAGATCGATTTTAGAGAATACTGAAGCACCATGAAGTTCATCAAGGAGCTCATCTACTGTGGGAATTGGAAAGAGATCCTTGATGGTGATAGCATTGAGTGCCCGGTAATCGACGCAAAACCTTCAGGTTCCATCTTTTTTGCGAACTAATAGTACCGGGGATGAGTATGGACTCTGGCTTGGTTTGATCGCACCATCCGTGAGCATTTCTTTGATGAGTGGTCATGATCTGCTTCTAGTAATATGGGTATCGATATGGCTTAACGTTGACAGGTGGGGAGTTGGGAAGGATAGGAATATGGTGGTCGTTTGTGCGTGAGGGAGGCAGGGAAGTGGGTACTGCGAAGATTTGTTGATAAGTCTGAAGTAGTGCAGCAATAGTGGCGTTAGGGTGGGTTTGTGCAGCCGGTTGCGATTCCGATTGAGATGGTTCAAAGTGAAAATACAAGGTGTGCAAGGAGGCTACGCTCTGTTTTTGTAATAAGCCTTGGATGCTAGATGGGGAAGCTGGACTGGAGATGGGCTCTCCTTTAAGAGTAATTACGGATGGGCCATGGTTGAAGGTAAGTTGAGGTATCGAGAAGTCTACCAAAATTGGGCCTAGGGTACGAAGCCAGGCTAAACCCAAAATAATATCTTCCCCTTCAACAGGTATTACAAAAAAAAGGAATGGTAAATAGGGTTTTGTGTAAATAAATGGGTAAATTAGGGCATATACTATCGCAGTGGAGAAAGGCGCCACTGCCCACCATTACTGGGAACGACGCAATAACAGCAGGTGTTAAGTTCAGAGCTTGCATGACACGGGGCTGAATGATGTTGTGAGTACTGCCGTAGTCGACGAGTACTGTGACTGGGTGATTGTTGATATAGCCCGTGACACGTAGTGCTTGTGGTGAATCGATCCCATAAAAGGCAGACGTCGATAAGGAGAGTAAGTGTGGCATTACGCTTGTTGGCGAAGTCTCCTCGGTGGCGACGGAAAGAAGTTCTGGAAGTGACTCGTCGTCGTTATCCACAATCATGAGAAACTGAGGTGGGTTACATGTATGCCCAGGACTGTATTTTTCGGGGCACTTGAAGCACAATCCTTCAGAACGTCTTTTTTGGAGAGCTTTAGGAGATAGACGGGTGAATGGAAGGGTTTTTTTTGTGGGGGAGTAGGAAGCAGAGGTGGCAGATTAGTGGGTTTGAGTGGGGTAGTTGACGGTGTGGTGTGTGGAGACGAGTATGAAGATCTATTGGATGTGTAACGGGGTTTAGGACTGGTGAGTTTGTCTTCTATGAGTTTGGCGAGGCCATAGGTTTGGTGAAGTGTAGTGGGGTGCTGGATGGCTATTTCAGTTTGGATGTCTTCACGGAGGCCTGAGATAAAATAATTACGGAGGGCTACCGGTGTTAGCCCATCAACACGGTTACTAAGCTTCTCGAACTCAGCTTGATAGGCTGCAACTGTGGTTGTCTGTTGTAGCTTGAAAAGGGTAGCTTGGTGATTTTCATACGATGATGGACCAAAGCAGAGTTCCAGTGCGTGACAAAATTTTGCCCACGTGGTTAGCAAGTGGTTGGTAGCAAGGTGTTTGTACCAACTTAACGCCTCTCCTGTGAAATAGAAAATAGCTAATGGAAGGCGTTGATTATGAGGCATATTATAATAATCAAAGTAATTGTTAGCTTGGAAGATCCAATCTAACGGGTTGGAGTCGTCGAAATTTGGCAAGATAATCTTTGGGGGTCGGGGTTGTTGAGGTGGTAGCGGGGGTGGGGGTGGAGGGGGTGGAGGCGGCGGAGGTGGCGGTGGGGGTGGGGGTGGGTTCTGAATTGTGAGGAGGTTGATTAGTTGGTCTAGTTTGGCATTGGTTGTAGTGGAGAGGTGAGTGATTTGGAGAATGTTCTCCTGTAGGAGAGCCAAGGGGTTGTCTTTTGGTTGGCTACTACTCTCTTCTTTAGGAGGCATGGGAACGGCTGGATGAAAGCACCAAATGATAGCAGCCTGTTAGAGAAGGCAAATCTCCCAAGAAAGAAACAGAGGATGGAGCAATTTTCTGAGTTTTTATATTCATACCAAAAGAAGGAAAATTACATCTGCTTAAATAAGCTGCTAACTATCTAGAAACTAGGAATGGGAAATGGTCAAAAGACCTTATGCATGCATCTAAACGTGGCCTAATACCTTGCAACTACAGCTGAAAATAAAGAAAGACTTAATCAACCAAGACTTCTTCTCATGTACTGCTTTAGTCCATTAACCTAGCAGGTTTTCGGGTGGTTCTCTTGGGCCTGTGTTGGACTCCTGTTGGTTTGTTGTTGTTTGGGCTTGCATCAAAATTTGACATGATATCTAATAACATTGTGTGTTATGAAAAGAGAGTAGCATTATATCCACATCCACATGTACCCAACGT
Organism: Lactuca saligna; assembly: GCF_052625555.1. NCBI lineage: Eukaryota > Viridiplantae > Streptophyta > Magnoliopsida > Asterales > Asteraceae > Lactuca > Lactuca saligna. Next base: position 15,135,065 of record NC_136418.1, on the reverse strand, counting down.
GGATAAACTTAAGAAACAATCAAATCCATTATCATTGTCTAGTATAATATTACATTGAATAATTATTGTGGTTGTGATTTCGTTGCAAGTTTACCTTTTTATTGAACAATTCATTGTCTAGTATATTTTATCCCTTTGGAGATAAAATATTGGGATAATGACAAAAATGATCACCATGTGAAATTTCATAAATTGTCATCCTTTTTTTTTACTAGTAGCACAACTATTTCATAATGGCTCAATTGCAAATTTACCATTTTATTGATAGAAACTTATAAATAAATTACGAAATTGTGTCATTCTTTTGCAAGTATAAATAGTTTCACATTAAAATAAGTAGGGACCCTTCTTAAAGAATGTTGCAATTCAAACTAACCAATTGCAAACTAGGTGTTATGTTGTGCTACTTGTCAAAAAGATGGTGTATTTGTTAAATGTAATCAAATGTTGGTCATTTTTGTGATTATTCTTAAAATATAAGTTAAAGTTTAATTATATATGAATATTTTTTGTTTTTGTCTCTTCTTAGTGCACCACGGATGCAACCCAATTTAAAAGCAAAGACTTGATTGGCAGACGCATCAAAGTTTGGTGGCCTATGGACAAAGTGTAAGTTTCTTTTCAAATTTTTATACAAAGTTTCATGAAATTGTGATATTTTTTCCTACAAGAATTGTTATTGATGCATGAAAGTATAAATTAAAGGTTTTATGAGGGCTTCTTGAAGTCTTATGATCATGAAAATAACAAAGAGGTGGTGAGATGAGACTCCTTGTTTTTTAGTTAATTTATCACATTTGCCTTGTTACTCCATGGTCAAAATAGTTGACTTATTGATATGGTTTGATGTGCATATCTAACAATCTTATCATGTTTAAGGTATTATATGATGATGGCGATATTGAAGTCCTATGTTTGGATAAGGAAAGGTGGAAACTTGTAAAGAGTGGGCACAAACTTGCAGAGGTATGTTTCCTTGTGTTTATGTGTAGGTTTTTTTTGGTTGGATGGAATGGAATGAACCATTCCATTCCTTCCTTGATTTCATTCTACCATACACTACAATTGATTTCTGATGATGTTTCACTCCAACCCTTTATAGAGGAAGCTCAAGACATATAGTCCACACCCTAAAGAAGGGTAAGTCGCTATACTCATGGTATTTCAACTTGTAATAAAACAAATACTAATTTTATTTGTAGTTTATAACATACATTCATGGATTTCACATGCTCTTAAGTCTTAATCTTTTCACTTCTCTTTTCCAGAGCATCTAAGAAACTTAAGTCATCGGGTATCTTCAAGCAAACTAAGGAATCAACTAACATGTGAGTAGGATATAATGATATACTACATTTTCATTAATTTTTCTCTTTATAAAGTTTATTTATCAAAGTTTGTTATAATGGTAGACCACCATCATTTGTGGTAAGAGGAAAAAGAACCCCAAGACAGAATTTGAACCAAGGGCAAAAAGGGGTATCACAAAGAAGTGCATATTTGGAAATTCGCAGAAGCAAAGATCCTGATGCGCCCATGCCTGAGGCCATATCCTCTAAAATCAACTATTTGGGCGTAGTTGAAGGTATAACACGAATCCTCCATGTTTCTTGATTGTATATGGAATGAGGGTATTTTGGTCTTTTTGTAATATATGTCTCTTTACTTGTTTAGACAAGTTAGAAAAGTCAAGATCCAAGGAGAACTAAACAATAGGAGATGTAGATAGCAGCTCAAATGATTCCATGTCTAAAAAACAGGTTTGGTAAATATATCGAGTTTGTTTTAAAAAACAGGTTTGGTAAATATAAAAAATATATTTAAAAAAAACACCTATACCGACAACCTTTCGTCGGTATATGTTTTAGCCATTCAAACCGTTAGGACCCTTTTCAGACGACTTATCGTCAGTATAATCGAACCTTTACCGATGACGTATCGTCGGTAAAGGTATCATTTTTGCCGACGATTAGTCGTTGGCATAAATTTATATTAAAACCTTTTTTTCCCCTCGAAAGTCAATCCCGATGACTCTTTTCTAGACTACAAGTCGTCTGCATTGCTGAATCTGTACATACGACATCTATCCCGATGACTTTTTTTACTTTTGCCGACGGAGCTATTCCGACGACTTTGTACAGACGACAAGTCGTCGGTATAGCCTATGCCGACGACATGTTGTCGGTATAGGGATATAAAAAGTCGTCGGTATAGGCATCGCTCCTTGTAGTGTTATCTTGACAAACTCTCCTGAGGGTTGTGAACTCCCCATGGTACATGGTGAGCGTTGAAGGTGGCAAAGTAGGCAGCTGCACAAGGCTTATTTTTTCATTATATATTTTTATTTAAAAATAAAAAATTATAATAAAGATAATAACATTTTTTTTCTTATTAATCCTGGACCTTTAAAAATATTTAATTTTTCAAGATGAAGGTTTCACCAAATCACCTTATGATATAATTTGTCCCACCTCATCCACAATATCTTAAGTTTTGACAAAATAAAGGTCATGAGAAGATCCGACATGTATTAGCAACTATGTAGAGAAAATTTGTGTACATACATGATACATCGTTTATTATCCACCTCATTCATGAAAAAGCAAAGATATATTGTTACTACAAAATATCATCCTTCGATCCTAAAAGGAAATTCGCTATGACATTTTATCAAACAAAACATATACGATCTGAATACAATTTAAAGAGGAGAAAAAACCAACCATCAATATTTTTGCACTTTCACAAACAAATTTAATATGAAATCACTAAATCGTAATATCAACAACTCAATAAACATGGCCTTTAATTGGAAAAAAAAAAATCATTGAAGCGATTAAACACAATGTAAATTACATACATGCTCAAGAAAAAGTAAACACATTCAATTCAACTTAGTTGGGTATTGAAAATCAATACAAAAGTAAGCTGAGGAAAGAAAGTCAACCGAACAACAATTTTTTATTGAAATGGAATGAGGCCTTCCTTTCCTTCTTTCATTAAGCCATACCAAATGGAAGATGCTTTTGGGCAAAACCGAAAAGAGTATGCCTTTATTTTTTTTTCAGATACAACCTTATGTTGAAAAATTAAGAAATTTTTTTTAATTTAAGAGGTTATATCTGAAAAGAGACTACCTCTTAATTTTCAAAAATTAAGAGGTAAACAAACAACTCTAAGTAAATAATAGTTTAATTAATGAAAGTTTTATCAATTTGATTAAAAATAATAAATATGTTTCAAAAAATTAATAAAATGATATTTTGATTATATTACATAAATTACTTTTCATTATTTTTTTTGACAATTTAGTAAACCAAATTAAAACAAATTTCATTCCATGTTAGTTAAACGAATAACAAATTCCAAATCCTTCTAAGTTTTTTGAAAAATTCAATTATTTCCAAAAATGTTTTGCCAACAAAACTCCCGGAATGTTTAGGGTTAGGTATATGAGAAGTTTGAGTTTGTATTTCTTTAATTAAGAAATGATGTTAAAATATGAAAATCTCGAGTTTTATACTTTTAAAATTGTAGGGCCGATGGCCAAAAAATATGGAGTATCTAGGTAAGTTGTTTAATTTTTTACTAAATTTTAAATCAAGCTTATGATAAATAACTATATTTATCTTATTCTCTTTAGATAAATATAACAAAATTAAAATTCTTTAAAATATTTTTTTATTTAACCCGTTTAAATTTCAACAGGTTTCGGAAACGAACATCTAATCTTTGATTTGATACGCATTATCTCAAAATCGAACACCATTTCCCAAATCTTCCGACTTCCATTTCATACTCATGTCCGACCAAATACCCTTTCATATTCAAGAGGAAATCATCAAAAGGCTTCCTGTCAAACCATTGCTTCAGTTTAGATCGGTCTCAAAAGCATGGAAGTCTTTGATCGACAGCTCCGAGTTTATTGCTGCTCACAGTAGCCATCACACTCATCCGCAACATCTACTTGTAAGGTATCAAGATCGGATAAACTCTAAGAAACAATATGTTTCTTTTGTCGACGATGACACTTTCCTGAAACATAGGTTTGTTCTAACTCTTCCACTCTCCGTTCAAATACTTGTTCTTCCAAGACACGTCGGTAGCTCTCACGGCTTGTTGTGTTTGTACGATAGTTATCTGGCTGTTGTATGGAACCCTTCGATTAGAAAATCGATTGCAGTTCATGTGCCTAATGAGAAGTGCGTGCACCACGAAACGGTTGTTGGTTTTGGTGTTTGTCCAGTCACTATTGATCCTAAGATCATCAAGATTACACAATTTAGTTCGTGGTACTGGAACGAAACGGAAATGAACCACCCTTTGAAGGTTGAAGTTTTTATACGATGAGTTCTGGGAAATGGAAAAGTCTATCTCTATCTAGCAATTTGCCGAGTAAGTCGTTTCGAGTTAGAGGGTCTCAGGTAGTTATTGATAGGTTTATCTACTGGTGTGCTTTGGGCAAGGTGTCCATAAATCGTATGTTATGCACACGTAATGTGATTATGTCTTTTAATATGAGTAATGAGAATATGGGAGTGGTAGACCTCCCAGAATATTTAGCTTCAGCCTACCCGTTCAACACATGGTTGTCCATTTATAAGCTAAGGGAGTCTCTTGCCTTGGTTGAATATAGTAGCGGGGTTTGTGTTGTATGGGTGATGGAATCTGGTGTTGTAAATAATTTTACAAGGCTATACACCATTAGGGCATCACATGGGCCAAAAATGATATTGGGATTTAGAGAAAGTGGCAAACCTATAATGGAAGTGAAAGATCATCTTATTGGACGTGGTACACTTGTTGTCTATGATCCAAACTTAGAAAAATTCAATGACCTTGAGATTTGTGGAACAGGTGATTTTTTGTTTGTGAATTCATACATGGAAACTCTACTTTTGCATGATCGGTCGGATTGTAGTAGCAATTGAAGTTGTGGACCATGTTTGCTTGTTTCTAACATTAAAGAGATGATAAATCTCACATTTTTGGGAAAAATATGCACAAATAGTTTATTGGCAGTCAGTTAGCACTACAAAAATACTAACCTTTAGCGGCGACGAAATTCGTCGCAGTTGATCATCTCTGCCGTCGCTAATGCTATTAGCGACGACATATCGTCGCTAATGCGTAGCCGCAGTTGGTTCGTAGCTAATAGCCCATGTCGTCTCTAATACTGTGGTCGCTAATAACTGTCGTCTCTAATACACTGATGTCGTCTCAAATAGTGTCGTCCCTATTAATATTCCGGCAACCGGTAGGATTTTTCCGGCGATACTCTCTGGAGGCCATGTCATCACAATTGACAGTAGTCGTCTCTAAAGGCGTCGCTGCTAGTAACCTCAAGGGGTTTGTCTTATGGGTAAGTAAATGACTTTTTCTGTTGGATTCTAAAAGAAATAGTTATTGCAAGTTAATAAGCATTTAGAATGATGATATTTTGGTATTTGGGTTGGAAATGAAATTAGAATTCAGTAGACATGTTCTTCATGAAAATAAAGATACTAGAAGACAACTTACTCTAATGGCCTGCATTGTTTTGTGATAAAAAACCCTTATAATTTGGGATTTTTTTCACATAAAATCTCGACTTTTTATTTTCTTTTTCCAAAAAAATCCTCAACCTTTTTTCTCCTGAAAGAATCTTCAACTTTTTTTTTAGAAAAGAAACCCTTCCATTTGAGGAGGAGTTTTTTTTTTTTTTTGGAAAAATGTGATTAAATGGTCAAATCGAAAATTTTGAAAAATACAAGGTCTTTTTTAGAAGAAAAGATGAAGTTGACTTTAATCCGATAAAAAAAAGGATATATAGTGTTCACTTTTGAAGGTTTTAACTCTTCCTTCGGTTTCGGAGTTACACAATTGTCAAGAATTGTGGGTAGATCTCATCTTCTTACAATATTTGACTCCAATGTCATATGACCAATCAAACTCTTGATGTTCAAGCAAAAAGATCAGCCTCATCTTCTTCCCAAGATTTTACTTTACCTTCATCCTCAAATTTCGTTATGTCATATGACCAATCAAACTCTTAATGTTCAAGCAAAAATATCAGCCTCATCTTCTTCGCATGATTTTAGTTTACCTTCATCCTCAAATTTGATTATGTTCATGAGTTCATTCACTGATTCCATATATTTGATACACAAATCGATTCGTTATTCCATTGGAATCAAGATTTTGTTGTTCATTCTCACTGTCTTGGAGAGTGGGTTCGAATTCAATGTAGTCATCATGATCAATCAATCTCTTCTAGAATCAAACTTTCCGACTCTCTTTTCATTAAGAATTCCAACATCCTTTAAATACTTAAAAATCCATGGAAAACGTTTTGAAAAACATAACAATTATAAATTCAAAATAATACATAACCAATTTGATAAATTTGATTTCTTTTTAGTTTCTTAGTTGAAATTTATAAAATAAAATGAATCTAGACAAACAAATATGCTGATTTGTATCATTTAAGAGGTTTTTAGAAAACCAGATTTGAAAACTAAAGTATTTATTCACCACTTAAATCCTCCCTAATGGAATTATGGAAAAGAAGATGATTATATAGAAGAAACGCACTATTCCAATTTTCAAGCCCTTCCATTAGTGGGTATTTTGATGAAAAGAAATCAATGATAACTTTTCCAAGGATCGGAAACTTGACAATTGCAAACACATACACTAATGCCAAAAAAAACATAAAATAACGGCTGCAAAAGTAAAGTTTCACGTAAATAAAGTTAAGGGAAATCTTCAGAAAAGTCATAAAATTTACTTCAATATATGAAAAAGTCTCGAACTAAATTTTGTTTATACAAAAGCATATAGTACTGGCTAAAACTTCGATAAAACCCTTTTCGGCCAATTTCGCAGATTTAAGCGGTATTTTGTCTTTTTCGTTAGTTTAATCAAAATTTTAGGACTTTTCCAAAAATTACTAGATAACCAAAATATTAGGATTTTCTGAAAATTACCATGGAATTAATTGATACTGTTATTAACAAATCATTTAGAAACATAACAAATAAATTAGCGGTCTAAGTACTCCTCTATGGTTTCCTGATTACTTCAAAGTCTTTACATTCGTTAATTGCATCGTTGTCGATATAATAGTGAGATGTACTTAGCGAATGTTCATCTAAAGCTAGTGTTACTCTTATGTTGTTTAAGCTAACTACCACCCAACATCCGTACCTCATATGGTAATAACCATTAGCTAACACATATATATTAAATGTGAACAAATGAACTGTTGTAACGCCCTGATCCTCAGGTATTACTAATGATATTTTGGTTGTCTTTTTAGTACCTACTCGGCGAGTTGGCCTCCCTACTCGTCGAGTAGCAGCGGGTTTGCCAGTGAACTTTAATGATCTACTCGTTGAGTTCGCTGTGGGACTCGACGAGCCGATATGAGAGATGAAACCCTAAACTTTTGGGCCTTGCACCCTATTTAAAGGGTCATAAGCCTCCCATAGCCTCCCCTTTACAGTTCTTTTCCTCCTAAAGACCCCTTATTCGAGTGTGAGTGTGTTCTTGGTGATTTAAGCTTGAAGGAAGGATTTGGTGAAGGGAGCACTTGAGGAAACAAATTAGAAGAAGCAAAGGACTCGTGGGGATTCAAGATCTACCTTTGTGGAGCACTTTCTAAAGGTATTAAGCTGTTCCTTGGCTCATTCCTTCCAAAACCCTTTTGTGCATGGATTCTAGGAAAGGACTTTTGTGTTTAAGCCAAGATCTGGAGTTGTAACTTCAGATCTGGACTCCTTTTGACCTGGAGATGCATAAAGTTATCCATTTAGCCTAGCATGAGCCTCCCCTCAAGTGTATGACTCAATCCCAAGCTTAGATTTGCTATTTTAAGGCCTTAAAGCCTTGCATGCATGTAAAGTTTGCAAATTTATGTGAAAAGCATGCATCAGGAGCCTAGATCTGTAATTTGGAAGCATTGCATGGCTCCAAGGAGTCTGTATGGCTCGAAATCTGATATGACTCGACGAGTTTAATGGGGAGACTCGGCGAGTCATATGAAGATAGGCATGGACTTGGCGAGTTGGATGAACAACTCGGCGGCCCCGATGAACATTTCTATGAACTCGACGAGTTGGATGAACAACTCGGCGAGCCGGATGAAGATTGTCTAGAACTCGACGAGTTAAAGGAACAACTCAGCGAGTCAAGTAAGATTCCCCAATTGATTCGATGGTCATGAACGTGTCGAGTGGCAAGCAAGGAAACCCGATGAGTGGACCTTAGATTATCAGTCAAGACCGTATGAACTCGGCGAGTTACCTCGATGACTCGACGAGTAGATGTTATCCCAGGAAACTCGGCGAGTCACTAGTTGTACTTGGCGAGTTAGGGTTAACATGGACTGTTGACTTGATCCTAACTGAAGTGGGCCAGGTCGGACTTTAAAGTTAATGACTAGGTATTATATGTCACTTTTAGGTGGTTGAGTTGGAGCAGTTCGTGGGGCATCCAGTCGAAAAAGTATTAGTTCAACATTCGTTTCAGGTGAGTCTTCTCACCATACCTATGGGTCTAAGGCACCAAGGCCGACCCATTATGTGATTACGGTAAATGTGATAGATAGTCTATGTTTGCTTTGCTATGTGATTGCATGTTGTATGAAGACCCCGAGGGGAGCCCGTGGCATTGGATGTAAGACCGTGTGGGGTAGCCCATGACAGTCCTAGGTGAAGACCATGTGGGGTAGCCCATGGCAGTCCTATGTAAAGACCATGTGGGGTAGCCCATGGCACTATTACAGGTTTGATGTATGCATGGTTTATGTGTGATGTGTGTAGCTTTATGGCTATCAGGATATGTGATTGTGTGTGGTATGCTCTGGGAAACTCATTAAGCGTTTTTCTTACAGGTTGTTGATTGTTGAAGGTACTTCGGAGCCTAAGGGTAAAGGCAAGGCGTGATGGCGTGGCGTGTACTCTATCTCTCTTTTGGACGTTTTGGGGATTCTCTGATGATTTCATAAAAACACAACACTGATGTAATGAATGTGATTTGGAAACAAATGTTTTGAAAACTTATGGAATGTGTAATCGGATTACTTATTAAAACGAAAAAATTTCTTGTAAAATTTTGGATGTTACAAATTGGTATGAGAGCCTTGGTTTGAGAGATTCGGATACATCTTCGGACGTGTCAGGACTCAAACTGAGGAAGTGGTAAACGTTTTCAAAAGTAACTTAAAAAGGATTTTTTTAAGCCCAAAAGAAGAGAGTACAACGTGCGTGATCAGCCGAGCTAAGTAAGTAGTTTCCCAATTCGAATAGCTGTGTTATACTGAAAATGAGCTCTGTTGATTATGTGAAATTGCTAAGTGTATGTTAAAAAGAATTATATACGGTTAGGAGTTGCAACCTTAGAATGAGTGATTTTGCCTTATTTCCTTTTCCTTGTTCAGATGTGGTTTTAGGGTAGAATCTCTTCTTCAAAATTCTATTTGATCCTTTATGTGTATAATTTGCATGCGTAATAGAAACCTGTAGTGATTGGTATGATTGTTGTGAGTAGGACAATCATAGGGTATTCAGGGATTAATTCTTGCAAGGACTATGAGTCATAGTTTTTTGATTATGATAGTTTTGGAAGTACTGGGTAAAGCAGGGGGAAAGGTACGGGTAGGTGTGGAAGGTAGTACTGGGCCCATACTATTGGAGGCACAGGACCTGTACCCAAACCCATGTTCTATCTGGGAATTCCAAAGGAACTTGGTATGGGTACTATATCGATGTGGGAATCCTGATCTTTCTGTTTGTGTTATGACAGTTCAGCATGGTGGTTAAGTGATTTGGACCAGGGGGATCAGGATCAGGATCCGGGGGTGGGTCAGGCGGCCCTATCGATGGTATTGACGAGAGGCTGCACGAGCTGATCGCAGTCGGGGTTACGAGGGGTATCCTTGACGCTACCCCAGTTATCTTTGGGACGGTCAAGGAAGGCATGATGGAGATCATGGAGGAGAGACTTAGAGCATTCAGGGCTGATATTTCCGTGAGCTAGGGTGGAGCTCGAACTTTCTCGTTTAGGGAGTTTAAGGCATGTGGAGCTCCAAAGTTTTCAGGGGTCCGAGATCCCATTGTGAGTAGACGCTGGGTGGAAGACATTGAAAATGCTCAGCGTACGAGTTCTTGGCCGGATGAGGCAAAGGTTGGATTTGCTTCCTGTATGCTGAGGGACAGGGCCCGAGATTGGTAAGGCGAGGTTACTAGTCAGATGAGGACAACCAATGTGACTATCATGACGTGGGCTGAGTTTGTTCGACGCTTTGATCAGGAGTTTGCACCGCCTATTGAGGTGCAACGAATGGTGAGAGAGTTTCATGATCTACAGTAGACTACTGAGACCATGGCGGAAATTACCGCCAAGTTTCAAGAGTGGGCCTTGCTGATTCCTCAGTATGCGACCGATGAGGACATGAGCAGTACATGATATCACTCTATGCTGAGGGAGGACATTCGGGAGTTTGTGAGTTTCACAGGGTGCAAAACCCTGAATGAGATGGTTGAGAAGGCCCGTGAAAGGGAGATGGAGTTGGAGTCCCGCACAAAGCTGAACACTGAGCAGGTACAGGTAGCGGGGACTCAGGCTAAAAAGCCTAAGGTGCTGTTTGATTTTCTGAAGCAAAAATTCATGAAGTCTGCAGACCACCTCTGCAACCCTCTGCAGTAGAAGAGGTGGACCAAACGGCTGCAGACTATAATAAGAAGCGTGTTTGTTTTTTTTAACAGCTGCATACTGCTGCAGATATTAAAAAATTAAAATAAACTAATTTTATAAACCGAAAATAGCTTTTTAATACGTAAAATTTAATAATGTATAACATTTCGGTAAAAATTAATGATATTTCAGTAAAAAAGAATGATATTTCAACAAAAAATAAAGATATTTTCAGTAAAAAATAATGATATTTCATCAAAAAATTATTATTATTGAATATAAAAAAAATGAAAAATAAATTCAATAAGAATAAATGAAAAAAGGGAAAAAATATGAAATAAAATTTTAATAACATATAATCAAAATTTCAGCAATAAAATAAGAAGAAGAAGAGGTTGGAAGAGGTTGGAAGAGGCAGTACAAGTGCTGCGCCAAACAGAGCACGCGCAGAGGTTTTTGACTCAGAAGACTTCTAAAAAACAAACAGCTGCGAGATGAAAAGTGATGCGCGTGTGCTGCGCCGCGCAGCAGTAAGAGGTTTGAAGAGGTTTTTTCCAAAAAACAAACAACACCTAAGACCTCTGATTCTTCGTGTAAGGGCCAACAGGGCCGGGGTCGGTGTGCCAAGTGTGGGAGATTTCATAGTGGGGCTTGTCGTACAGTCGGGATGTCAAGATACTACTCCTGCGGCCAACAGGGCCACTTGAGTAAGGATTGCCCTAAGAAGGGCTTTATATGTTTTCACTGCAACTAGAGAGGTCATAAAAAAGGCCGATTGTACGAGGTTGCAGGGTGGAGGAGGAGGATTTGTGGTGGTGCCCGCACCCGCCACTTTGAGGATTACTGATGGCCGCCCCAAGGCACAAGCTCCAACGGTGATGAGCCGCGCGTTCCAGCTGACTACCGAGGAGGCTCGGGTCGCGCCAAATGTTGTGGCTGGTATGTTTTCATTATCCTCTGTTATTTTAGTGTTAAATGTTTGCATGTATGCTTATTGTGCTGTGTATAAGGACCCTTCTGGTCAATGGTATGACGGCCCATGTTTTATTCGATTCGGGGGCTACCCGATCTTTTGTGTCTCTTGCACTTAGCAAGAAATTACAGGACGCACCGGGGACTTTGGATGCCCCACTCGAGGTGGAGATTGCAAATGATCTCACCGTGGGTGCTGCGAGGGTATATCAGGAATGTGTCCTGAATGTGCGCGGCGAAAGGTTTCGCGTTGATTTGGTTCCCATAACCTTGCGAGGATTGAAAATGATTATTGGGATGGACTGGCTGGGAGCCAATGGGGCCATGATCGATGGTGAGCGACAGTTAGTCCGGGTATGTACCCCAAGGGAGGAGAACTGGTTATTCACGGTGAGAGGACCACGCGGGGCCCTACCCTATGTTTAGCTGCGAGGGCGAGGAGGTTTCTGCAGCAGGGCTGCATGGGATTTTTGGCCTATGTTTCAGATACGCGAGTGGAGGCAATGGCAGATATCGATAGTGTACCAGTGGTGCAGGATTTTCGGGATGTTTTTCCCGAAGAATTACCCGGAGTGCCTCCGGAGAGGCAGGTGGAGTTTCGTATTGACCTGGTGCCAGGCGCCGCACTGATAGCAAAGGCACTGTATCAGTTGGCACCACCCGAGATGCAGGAATTATCTGCCTAACTTCAAGAGCTACTGGACTGAGGGTTCATCCTGATGGGTTTTAGCCATAAGAACTTTCCTATGTGCGCATGCAAAACCCTAATGCTCGGATCTAGGCTTTCTAATTAAACATGCTTTGAATCCAAGACTTCTAACGACTAATTAGATTAAATAACAACATTGAAATAGATCTAGAACCATACCTTTGAATTCCTTGTTGATCTTGTTGTCTTGGAGCTTCTAGAGTCACAAATGTCACTCCTCTAATGGCTTACAAACACCAATAGCAAGAAAGATGATTTAGGAGAGAGAAGAGGGGAGGAATTCGGCCAGAGTATCTCTACTTTAGATGGTGTGTCGAATTCCCTCACCCCTAGGGTCTATTTATTCTTGTAGACCCCTTAAGGATTACAAATTTAACCCTAATTGGATAACTTAGACTTTAAGTTAATCCATATCCTTTCCTTGATAACCCTATAGACGATTTTGGCTTATCAAAGCCCTAGAAATTGTCCATCCTATCTTGGATAAGGATATATAGTCTAAAGTGTAACTATCAAACAATTGATAGTTTATACCCTCTTATTTAATTAATCTCTTTAAGTCACCAAATTAATTCCAATTAATCTATGACTTATATTAATCAAATAACCATATATTATTCCTTATAATATTTACTCTCTCTTAACAAAACATCCATCAAGTTGCTATGGTGAAGGCAACCCAAAAGGACCATGCACAACCGGATCAAATACTTGCCTAATATAGTTGCAGACTTAAACACTATTCCAACAGTCTCCCACTTGGATAAGTCTAGTAACTATACAAGTACAATTCGGTTTGAAATCGTAGCTCTCAAAGACGCTATCAAACTCTGATCTAATCAATCTTGTCCTTTAGATAAGGGATCGTACAGTCCTCTGTTAGATATCATGCTGACAATGCTATGGAATGGTTAGTCTAGCTTTTGATTTCTCGATCTCCGATTTATTCGACATAGAACTTAATCAAACACATCAATTCAGTTCTCACCGGGCCCGGCACATAATTCAAATCAAATCATCGAGTGGCCAAGATATCTCTTCTACCCTCTTAGGATAAAATTTACAGATAAACTTCGACTTATATGCATTTACTTATTCATTAACCAACTATACACAACAATGCGTTTTATAACACCAAGTTACTGATGCGTTTTCGCATTATCAATGTACAATCAATCAACAAATAATAAACCATATATCGAGGTTTTAAGACTATATGATATTATCGTCTTGCGATCACCTTTTATATCGTATTCCATAAAGTGATTCCAGCAAGCGCGGGTTTGTTCCAAAGCTCAAAACCAGTTCATAAGCACTCATGAACGTTGCAGCAACCCTTGCTATGTCTAACACCATTTAGACAATCTACACACCAATTCATGACAATCTTCATTCATATCTACTTCCAACATATGAACGATTGTGGACAATTTGAATAATTCGATTATTCCTAATAAATTCAATTATTCTGGAAGTCAAAACATGCAAAGTGAAACAATAGTTAAACAATTAACATATGACAGTAACTTTACTTATAAATAAAACTCCTTTATTTAATCATCAAATGTTAATTACATTTATCTATTATACGTTTCTAATACTATCTAATCTATACTAATATCATCCTTCAGCCCAATACTCCTAGCATGCCGCAAGTGCTTAACCCTACTCAGTCGCTTCGTAAGCAGATCTGCTGGGTTATCTTCTGATGATATCCTCTTAACTATGAGTTTTCCTTCTTCTACACGATGTCTAATGAAGTGATATTTTCTGTCGATATGTCTTGATCTACCATGATCCATCGGTTCCCTGGTCAAGGCAACCGCACCTTCGTTATCACAGAAAATCTCCATGGGCTCCTTTATGGCAGGCACAACTCCAAGATCACCGATGAAGTTCTTTAGCCATATTGCCTCCTTTGACGCTTCGCTTGCTGCGATGTACTCTGATTCGCACATTGAATCAGCTACGGTTTCTTGCTTGGAACTCTTCCAAGTTACTGCTCCTCCATTTAGGGTAAAGACCCAGCCCGACCGCGAACGGTAGTTGTCCCTATCGGTCTGAAAACTGGCATCACTATACCCTCGCACCTTCGAGTCATCACTCCCTCCAAAGACTAAGAACCATTCTTTCGTCCTCCGAAGGTACTTAAGGATGTTCTTTACCGCAATCCAATGTGCTTTGCCAGGGTTCCCTTGATATCTGCTAACCATGGTCAAAGCGAAGGCTACATCAGGGCGAGTACAAGTCATAGCGTACATGATTGAGCCAACTGCGGAAGCGTACGGTACTCGGCTCATTTCTGCTATTTCAACTTCAGTACTCGGACTTTGAGTCTTACTCAACTTGGCATTTCCTTGTATCGGTAGTTCTCCCTTCTTTGAGTTTTCCATACTAAAACGTTTTAGTACCTTCTCTAAGTAAGTATTCTGACTAAGTCCAATTAGTCTCTTACTTCTTTCTCTTACTATCCTTATTCCCAAAATGTAAGAAGCCTCTCCGAGGTCCTTCATAGCGAAACACTTCCCGAGCCAGGACTTGACTTCCTGCAGAGTCGGGATGTCATTTCCTATGAGTAATATGTCATCGACATATAGAACGAGGAAGCTTACTATACTCCCACTGGCTTTGACATATACACAAGATTCGTCTTCGCTTCGTACAAATCCAAACTCTTTGATTTTCTCATCGAAGCAAAGATTCCATCTGCGAGATGCTTGCTTAAGTCCATAAATGGACTTCTCAAGCTTACACACTCTATTTGGATGCTTCGGATCCACAAACCCCTCTGGCTGAGCCATGTAAACATCCTCAGCTAACTTTCCGTTAAGGAAGGCGGTCTTGACATCCATTTGCCAAATTTCATAATCATGAAATGCGGCAATTGCTAGCATCACTCTAATAGATTTAATCTTCGCAACTGGTGAGAAGGTCTCATCATAGTCAACTCCTAGAGTTTGAGTAAAGCCCTTCACAACCAATAATGCTTTATACGTGTGTACGTTCCCATCCATGTCGATCTTCTTCTTGAAGATCCACTTGCACCCAACGGTCTTACGTCCGGGCACATAATCAACAAAATTCCAAACTTGGTTATCGTACACGGATTGGATCTCGCTATCCATTGCCTCTTTCCATTTTGCAGACTCCGGGCCTGCCATGGCTTCCTTAAAGCTATTAGGTTCATCAACATTTACTAGTGTACCATCACTAATATACGTGTCCCCTTCGGTACTAATATGAAAACCATAAAACTGGGGATGAACTCTAACTCTATCGGAACGTCTAAGAGGTAAGGACTCGTCAATCGGTTCAACTGGAGTTTCCTCCTCGGGTTGAATGCCAGCGGTAGAGGTTCCTTCATCTATCGACTCTTGAATTTCTTCAAGTTCGATTTGCCTCCCACTGTCTCCTTGGCTTATGAGTTCTCGCTCTCGGAAAACACCTCTCCTCGCAACAAAGACAACGTTGTCCTTCGGTATATAGAAGAGATATCCAAAGGATGTCTGCGGGTAGCCGATGAAAATACATCGCTCACTTCGAGGTTCAAGTTTGTCGTGAGTATCTCGTCTTACGAAAGCCTCGCAACCCCAAACCTTGATGTGTGCCAACAAGGGAGCTTTCCCTGTCCACATCTCGTGAGGTGTTTTGGCAACCTTCTTAGTAGGGACTCGGTTAAGGATATGGGCGGTAGTCTCTAAGGCATACCCCCAAAAGAAGATAGGTAGTGAAGCACGACTCATCATAGAGCGAACCATATCCAATAAGGTTCGATTACGCCTTTCTGCCACACCATTCAACTGCGGTGTCCTAGGAGGTGTCAATTGCGATACTATTCCACACTCCTTGAGATAATCGTGGAATTCAAGACTTAGGTACTCTCCTCCTCGATCGGATCGAAGCATCTTGATTTTCCTGCCCAATTGATTCTCCACTTCATTCTTGAACTCTTTGAACATTTCAAAGGTTTCTGACTTTTGCTTGATTAAATAGATATACCCATATCTACTATAATCATCGGTAAAAGTCACATAGAAGTGGTTCCCATCCTTCGTGGTTGATCTAAAGGGTCCACATACATCAGTATGTATTAGGTTCAATAGCCCCTCACCCCTTTCACAAGTATTCGTGAAGGGTGACTTAGTCATCTTTCCAAGTAAACAAGACTCGCATGTGTCATCTTCCCTAAGGTCGAATGACTCCAACACTCCATCCTTTTTGGAGTTGGGCTATGCGTTTCTTGTTGACATGTCCAAGACGGCAATGCCACAAGGATGCTTTATCCATACTAGTGGAAGAATCAATATTCAAAACATCATTTCCTAAGTTATCAACAATCATAACAGTTTCATATATTCCATTACACGGTATAGCTTCAAAGTAAAAGACACTATTTAGATAAGCCAAAATAGAACCATTCTCATTATTAAAAGAAAATCTAAATCCTTGTCTATATAAACCATGAAATGAAATGATGTTTCTAGCCATTTCTGGCGAATAGCAACAATTGTTCAAATCTAAACATAAGTTATTCCTAAGCACTAAAGACTACACTGCAATCTTGGTAACAAGCGACAATCTTCTGTTCCCCATGATTAGATTGATCCTTCCTTGCTCCACATCCCTACTTCTTCTTAGTCCCTACACATTTGAACAAATGTGATAACCACAACTGGTGTCAAGAACCCAAGAAATAGCATGATTAGAATCGTTAGATTTAATTGTGTATATACCTGCAAAATATGGCTTGATCTTTCCTTCTTTGATTGCTTGCAGGTATTCTGGGCAGCTTCTCTTCCAATGTCCTATCTTGTGGCAGTGGTGGCACTCTGCCTCCTTCGGGTTAGGATAGGGCTTAGTGGGATCAACCTTGGTCCCACTAGAAGAGGCACCATCTCGGGCTTTAACCTTGCGAGAGTTCTTTGATGAAGCCTTCCTCTTCTTTCCCTTTCCTTGACCAATTGCCAAGACACGAGCAGCAGACGGATTGGGAGTAGGTGGAACAAACTTGTCTTTGAAGTTTCTCTCAGCGACCCTCAAAAGACCTTGGAGTTTGCTTAGGGTGACCTCCTCTTTGTTCATGTGGTAGGTCATCCTAAATTGGTTGTACATCGGAGGCAAAGAGTGAAGCACCATGTCGATCGCCAAGTCTTCCCCAAAGTCAACATTTAACTTGCGAAGGCGATCGACATACCTTTGCATCTTTTGCAGGTGCACGGTAAGAGATTCTCCATGACCCATCTTAGCGGAAATCATGTTAGTGAAAATCTCATAACGCTCTTGTCTCGCGTTTTGGTGGTATCTCTCAAATAAGTCTTGATGCATCTCGTATGGGTACATGTCCTCGTAGGACTTTTGAAATTCGGAGTTCATGGTGGAAATCATGATGCAATGTACCTTCGTTGCATCTCGCTCATGAGTCTAAAAAGCGGTGATTTCAGCCGGAGTAGCGATTTCGGGGTTGATTTTCTCAAGCTTTTTATCGAGGACATACTCCTTATCCTCATAGCGAGCAATGGTGCGAATGTATCTTATCCATTCGCTAAAGTTCGTTCCATCGAAGGTGACCTTTTGGCAAAGGCTCATCAACGTGAAAGAACCAGCAACAGCGTTGTTTGTGTTCGATATCTATAGAAAGGACAAAGATAGATTAGAATAAGAATCCCTAATTATCACCCCATAAGAAAAATTAGGGTCAGGATCCAACAATAACATTTTCATATTAGAAAAGGGATGCCGTAATCTAACATGAAAATAAATTGAAGGTAAGTGAATGACGATTCACTAATTCTCCATTACAAAACCTAGACTATTAGTCCTAAGTGTATTGAGAATTCCTAGGTTCGGATGAGATTCATTGAAACTATTCAATGGCATGTTTAAATCTCGATATGCCCCTCTTGTTTGTGACTGGGATGCCGAGGATCACAAAGCGGGTGTGAATTACCATGCAAATTCACATGGTGCCTTCATTGTAACGATCATCTATTCGATGTGCCGGTAAACCACACACGCTCCATCGAACTATGATAAACAATGAATCACCCTTTGCCACCTTTGCTTAGAACCAATTAGTGTGCCGGTAAACCACACACGCTCCACTAACTTCTTAGCAAGGGTGCAAAGTGTAATTTCATGGGATTGCATCAATTCACTTTTCCTAAAGTAACTAAGATTGGGAAATTTTTAAAATGTGTAGTTACTTTGTATTTCTTATTATACTTTTAATGAGAGGATGAGGTTTCCCTATCCTACCCGTTCGGCTAACGACCCTCCACCAATCAAGCAAGCGGTGGGTGTGATTGTACACCCATTAAGCGCCATTTTATAGGCCGCAACCTTATACCCACCTTATAGATCGGCTTCGTGAATGAGGCCTACTAACGGTAAGACTAGCATTTAGTTATACATATATATATATTATTCTAGTAATATCATATTAGTATAAGGTTGTGTTTTAAACGTTTTAAAACGTAGGGTTTGAAATTTAAGTTGTCTAAATTAAAACCTTTTAATCACAAATATAAATTTCAAAACTTGAGGGCAAGTTTTAAACATTTAAAACATGGAGGATCAAATAACAAATAATTCCAATTAACAATTAATATCCTAATTATCTATATTTGATTTACCCAAGATTTCTTTTAAGATAATTATCAAAATAATTAATCAATTATCATATAAGGAGATTAAATATTTTATTAGATGATAAATATCTTTAATTAGATCAAGATTATAGTCACATATATCAAAAAATCGGATTAGGGTTGATCTAATATGATTAAGGTAAGTTTCCATAAGATAAACATGAAAAAATCCCGGTTTTGCCTAATCCTGACGCCCGGACTCGCCGAGTACACAAAGGGACTCGCCGAGTCAGGCCTACTCGCCGAGTCCACTTTGGAACTCGCCGAGTCCATGACTCAGAAACCAAAAAATCGAATTTTGCAGGTTTGTTTCAGTTAATCAAGCAACAATTTAAAGAAAACCAAGCTAGGCTTTGATACCACTGATGGGTTTTAGCCATAAGAACTTTCCTATGTGCGCATGCAAAACCCTAATGCTCGGATCTAGGCTTTCTAATTAAACATGCTTTGAATCCAAGACTTCTAATGGCTAATTAGGTTAAATAACAACATTGAAATAGATCTAGAACCATACCTTTGAATTCCTTGTTGATCTTGTTGTCTTGGAGCTTCTAGAGTCACAAATGTCACTCCTCTAATGGCTTACAAACACCAATAGCAAGAAAGATGATTTAGGAGAGAGGAGAGGGGAGGAATTCGGCCAGAGTATCTCTACTTTAGATGGTGTGTCGAATTCCCTCACCCCTAGGGTCTATTTACACTTGTAGACTCCTTAAGGATTACAGCTTTAACCCTAATTGGATAACTTAGACTTTAAGTTAATCCATATCCTTTCCTTGATAACCCTATGGACGATTTTGGCTTATCCAAGCCCTAGAAATCGTCCATCCTATCTTGGATAAGGATTTATAGTCTAAAGTGTAACTATCAAACAATTGATAGTTTATACCCTCTTATTTAATTAATCTCTTTAAGTCACCAAGTTAATTCCAATTAATCTATGACTTATATTAATCAAATAACCATATATTATTCCTTATAATATTTACTCTCTCTTAACAAAACATCCATCAAGTTGCTATGGTGAAGGCAACACAAAAGGACCATGCACAACCAGATCAAATACTTGCCTAATATAGTTGCAGCCTTAGACACTATTCCAACACATCCGTCCAAGTAGTTCTCCGTTGGGAGCTCCGATCCTTTTCGTGAAAAAGAAGGACGGGCCACACAGGATGTGCGTCGATTATAGGGAGTTGAATAAGCTGATGGTGAAGAACTGCTATCCCTTACCTAGGATTGATGATTTATTTGTCCAGCTCCAGGGAGCATCATGGTTCTCCAAGATTGATCTTCGGTCAGGGTATCATCAGATGAGGATTCGGGATGAGGACGTACCGAAGACAACTTTCAGGACTCGTTATGGGCATTACGAGTTCATCATGCTGCCATTTGGGCTCACTAATGCTCTGGCCACGTTCATGGATCTCATGAACCGGGTATGCATGCCGATGCTGGATCGGTCAGTGATTTATTTTATTGACGACATCCTGGTATATTCTAAGACCAGGGAACAGCACGAGCAACATATGAGAGAGGTACTAGAGACCATGAGATCGGAGAAGTTGTATACGAAGTTCTCCAAATGTGATATCTGTTTGAGGGAAGTGCAGTTTCTGGGCCATGTCATCAATCGGGAGGGTATTTCGGTTGACCCAGCAAAGGTAGAGGCGGTAATGCGATGGGAAGTACCGAGGAATGCCTCTGAGATTCGTAGCTTTTTGGCCTTAGTAGGTTATTATCGGAGATTTATTCAGGATTTCTCCAAGATTGTCGTGCCATTGACCCGCTTAACCAGGAAGAATGTGAATTTCCGATGGGGTGAAGACTAGCAGAGGGCTTTTGAGACCCTGAGGCGGAGATTATGTGAGGCTCCGATTCTAGTTCTGCCTAAGGGATTGGATGACTTAGGAGTGTATTATGATGCATATATTTCAAGGTTGGGTGCAGTGATGATGCAGAGGGGGCACGTGATCGCTTATGCCTCGAGACAGTTGAAGCCTCACGAGGCTAATTACCCCACTCATGATCCGGAATTGGGGGCAGTGGTGTTTACCCTCAAAATTTGGAGGCATTACTTGTATGGGGTGAAATTCATTGTGTATACCGATCACAAAGTGTAAAGTATTTGATGGACCAGCAGAACTTAGATATACGATAGAGGAGATGGTTAGACGTGCCAAAGGACTACGACTACGAGATACTATATCATCCAGGGAAGGCCAATGTGGTGGCCGATGCATTGAGTCGCAAGGCGACGGGGTCGCCAATCAGGAGCATTTGTGTGAGGGTGACGGTAAGTCCCCTCTTGATAGACATGATTCGAGGGGCTCAGGTCGAAGTGGTGAAGAAAGAGAACTGGAAAATGGAAATGATTCGGGGGCAGTATCCTTTGTTTGTTAAGGATTGTCGCGGCTTATTGACACAGTGTGGCCGAGTGTGGGCACCGATGTCGAGGGGAGTGAGGCAGCGACTGTTGGAGGAGGCGCATAAGTCCAGGTTTTCTATACAACCAGGTGCAACAAAAATGTAGAGGGATTTGAGGCGAGGCTATTTGTGGCCCTGCATGAAGCGAGAAATCATCGGGTATGTGGGGCGGTGTTTGACCTACAGGAAGGTCAAGGCCGAGCACCAGCAACCTCATGGCAAGGTTCAACCATTACCCATTCCCATGTGGAAGTAAGAAGAGATCACTATGGATTTCATCACGAAGCTACCACAGACGACGAGGGGAGTAGTTGCCATATGGGTAATCGTTGACATACTGACAAAGAGTGCCCACTTCATCCCTATCTTCAAAAGTATATATGCGGAGAAGTTGGCGGACATTTATGTTCAAGAGGTGGTGGCGAGGCACGGAGTGCCGGTATCAATGGTTTCAGATAGGGATGTTTGGTTTACATCCAGGTTTTGGAAGAAGTTCCATGAGGAACTGGGTACCCAGTTGCATTTTCGTACGATGTATCACCCCCAAACTGACGGCCAGAGTGAGAGGACGATCCAGACACTGGAAGACTTGCTGCAGGCACGCGTTCTGGATTTCGGAGGAAGTTGGGATGCGTATCTTCCACTGGCAGAGTTTTCATATAATAACAACTATCATGCCAGTATTAACCGAGCGCCATTTGAGATGTTATATGGGCGGAGGTGCAGGACCCCAGTGTGCTGGGACGAGGTTGGGCATCGAGTTTTGGGGAGCACGGAGGTGGTACTCGAGACCACCAGATTGATTCAGCAGGTGCGCAATCGGTTGCGGGTCGCGCAGAGTCGTCAGAAGAGTTATGCGGATCGATAGCAATCAGACCTTGAATTTCACGAAGGGGACTTTGTTTTCTTAAAGGTGTCGCCCTGGAAAGCGATTATTCGGTTCCGCAAGAAGGGCAAATTAGGGCCCCAATTCATAGGACTATTCAGGATCATCGCCCGGGTGGGCAAGGTGGCACATCGATTAGAGCTTCCAGAGGAACTTAGTCGGATTCACATCACCTTCCATGTATCTCAGCTTTGGAAGTGTGTCGCCGACGAATCCTCAGTCCTATGACATTCAGTTGGAGGGGAGCCTGAATTATGTTGAAAGACCAGTTGCGATTTTGGACAGGAAGACAAAGAAGCTTCGGAATAAAGAAGTGAAGTTGGTTAACGTGCAATGGCAGCACCGAAGGGGTTCCAAATGGACTTGGGAATCGGAAGATGAAATGCGAGGTTTCTACCCAGAGTTATTTGAACCAACAGGCCTCGAGGATGAAGCCTAATTCAAGTGGGGGAGAGTTGTAACGCCCTGATCCTTAGGTATTAATGATGATATTTTGGTTGTCTTTTTAGTACCTACTCGGCGAGTTGGCCTCCCTACTCTTCGAGTAGCAGCGGGTTTGCCAGTGAAGTTTAATGATCTACTCGCTGAGTTTGCTATGGGACTCGATGAGCCGATACTGGCAGATGAAACCCTAAACTTCGGGGCCTTGCACCCTATTTAAAGGGTCATAAGCCTCCCTTAGCCTCCCTTTTACAGTTCTTTTCCTCCCAAAGACCCCTTATTCGTGTGTGAGTGTGTTCTTGGTGATTTAAGCTTGAAGGAAGGATTTGGTGAAGGGAGCACTTGAGGAAACAAGTTAGAAGAAGAAAAGGACTCGTGGGGATTCAATATCTACCTTTGTTGAGCACTTTCTAAAGGTATTAAGCTGTTCGTTGGCTCATTCCTTCCAAAACCCTTTTGTGCATGGATTCTAGGAAAGGGCTTTTGTGTTTAAGCCAAGATCTGGAGTTGTAACTTCAGATCTAGACTCCTTTTGACCTGGAGATGCATAAAGTTATCCATTTAGCCTAGCATGAGCCTCCCATCAAGTGTATGACTCAATCCCAAGCTTAGATTTGCTATTTTAAGGCCTTAAAGCCTTGCATGCACATAAAGTTTGCAACTTTACATGAAAAGCATGCCTCAGGAGCCTAGATCTGTAATTTGGAAGCATTGCATGGCTCCAAGGAGTCTGTATGGCTCGAAATCTGATAGGACTCGACGAGTCTGAGGGGGAGACTCGGCGAGTCATACGAAGATAGGCATGGACTCGGCGAGTTGGATGAACAACTCAGCAACCCCGATGAACATTGCTATGAACTTGATGAGTTGGATGAACAACTCGGTGAGTCGGATGAAGATTGCCTAGAACTCGACGAGTTAAAGGAACAACTCAGCGAGTCAAGTAAGATTCCCCAATTTATTCGATGGTCATGAACTTGTCGATTGGCAAGCAAGGAAACCCGATGAGTGGACCTTAGATTATCAGTCAAGACCGTATGAACTCGGCGAGTCACCTCGATGACTCGGTGAGTAGATGTTATCCCGGGAAACTCGGCGAGTCACTAGTTGTACTCGGCGAGTTAGGGTCAACATGGACTATTGACTTGATCCTAACTGAAGTGGGCCGGGGCGGACTTTAAAGTTAATGACTAGGCATTATATGTCACTTTTAGGTGGTTGAGTTGGAGCAGTTCGTGGGGCATATCCAGTCGAAAAAGTATTAGTTCAGCATTCGTTTCAGGTGAGTCTTCTCACCATACCTATGGGTCTAAGGCACCAAGGCCGACCCATTATGTGATTACGGTAGATGTGATAGATACTCTGTGTTTTCTTTGCTATGTGATTGCATGTTGTATGAAGACCCAGGAGGAGCCCGTGGCATTGGATGTAAGACCATGTGGGGTAGCCATGGCAGTCCTAGGTGAAGACCATATGTGGTAGCCCATGACACTAGATGTAAGACCATGTGGGGTAGCCCATGGCAGTCCTAGTTAAAGACCATGTGGGCTAGCCCATGGTACTATTACAGGTTTAATGTATGCATGGTTATGTGTGATGTGTGTAGCTTTATGGGTATGAGGATTTGTGATTGTGTGTGGTATGCTCTGGAAACTCATTAAGCGTTTTGCTTACAGGTTGTTGATTGTTGAAGGTACTGCGGAGCCTAAGGGCAAAGGCAAGGGTTGATGGCGTGGCTTGTACTCTATCTCTCTTTTAGACGTTTTGGGGACTCTTTGATGATTTCATAAAAACACAACACTTATGTAATGAATGTGATTTGGAAACAAATGTTTTGAAAACTTATGGAATGTGTAATCGGATTATTTATTAAAACGAAAAATTTTCTTGTAAAATTTGGGATGTTACAACTGTGAATGATAGTTTATATGGAAACAAGTGAAGGGTGATTATCTATTTAAATTTTGATTTAAAGTTTACTTTTCACTCTCGATTGATGTGTGTAATTTGATGGTTGTTACTGAGTAATATGTACCGTCCCAAAAATATGATCCAAAAATTTCATTTATAATTTAAATAAAATAGTGTTCCAAAAACATTATCCATACAACCCAAATGAAAATAAGTTTATGGCGGAATCCATGTGGTGTGTGTGATGCAGTCAACCCAAGTTCTTCCCTTTAGAACCTAAAGTACCTGAAACATAAACTGAAAACCATAAGCACAAGCTTAATGAGTTCCCAGAAATACCACATACCATACATGAACAACATATAATGGGCCCTGCCCTGCATCGAGCCGCCCTCGGTATATAGTTCGGGCCCCGCCCAACATACATAACACATATAACAAATAAACACATACACATGCAATAATCACAAAGATATATAGCATACAATATGGTTATCGGGTCCCGCCCGGTAAGCATACAAGTACATAACACATAGAAGAGTCACGCAGACAACTAGCATACTAACATAACATAATCATGGGCCGACATTGGTACCTTCAACCCGCTAACATTGTGAGGAAACTCACCTCTAAATCTGAGAGATATCTATTTCAATGATATCTGAATAGGTCCTGGCTCTGAATATCAGCTCAACCCAACACCTAAACAGTAACCAATCATTAGATATAACTCAAAATACCGCGATAACCCAACAATGTTTAGTATATTTGTTTAAAAGATCCTTCGTGACTTTTTTTTGCCTTTTAGGGGTACGAACTTGTGTTTTACCATTTTAAAAGGCACCTTTACCCATTTTATGAGGTAACCCTGCCTTGTCATCTGCCAACTAAGTTGGTGAGTCAACACAGACTCGCTACTGATTTGACTCGATGCCACATGTGCAATGATTAATGATCATGTATTAATGACCTTCATTTATTTCCACCAACACCCCCAAACAACCTGTTTCATCACCATCACCATGATACCACTGCTTTTTAATATCAGATCAAGAATAAATTGTAGTTGGACTTCAATAAGAATCAATTAGTTGAGATGCTCCAAAGATTGAAAATTAAGTACCGAAATGTTCTTAGTAACATTAGTTCTGACAATGAATATGTCTTCAAGAGCGCTCATATCACTTTTGAGATATCATGTAAGATATGGAGCTCCAAAGTTGCTCTCGTATCAACTCCTGCAACTACAAATATTGCCAGATTCGAAGACTTGGAACCCAAATGCATACCTGTTTATCAGTACCTCACATAGCTTGACAAGAAGATTACAAAAATACCCTTCATTTCTATCATATACTACAGGAAACGGGTGTTACGGGGATAGGTTTCTTCACAGGTCCTCATCTGGGTCAAAAGAAGTATTTGATTATCGAAACTGCAAAAAGATTGATGATGGGTCCCAAAAGAAAATTAAAGGTTCAAATTTATGGATTTAACAAATACTACTATTAAGGGTGTGGACTTGAATACTATTCAGCTTTTGTGTGATAATGAAGACGATTCAAGAAAATGCGATCAAACTGTGTTTCCATGGCTTAACAGGGTATATGTAAAAATGGTGATGTAGCAAAGGAGAAAGATAATAAAAAGCCATTAGTGTTTCCAGGTTTTGGGAACTTTTGTAAAAACGATGCTTCTTCTGTAGTTTCGACCTCTGCATCAATTAAAAAAGAGGGATCGACATCAATATAGATTGGGGTGATGTGATTGATGAGAAAACATTGATGGGGAGAAATAGATGCAGGAATCAAGAATTTCAAGAATCATTTTGATTTGAGTTCGTCTGTGATAGAAGATGATGATCTTTTAGTTACAGTTACAACAGATTGAATGGGTTTGCTTGATGGATTGCAAAAAGATATGAACTCCCAAATGGAGATATGATGAATGATGATGTAGATGGTGTTCTTCAGTCTGTCAAGCCAATTTACCGGGTGGATATCCGTATATTTAATGAGTCTTCTCAGTTGGGTCAAATCTCATCCACCATGTTTCAAGTTAACCAATTATTTAGGTCAATCAATTACACCCATGTGACAACCGACTTGGACTATTTTAATATATGTGGCATTACGTGACATTTTACAACTAATGATTAGGAAGTGGTTAACCGGGTGACCCCTTAACATTTTTTATAATGACCTTTTAAAACGGCAAAACACAAGTTTGTTCCCCTAAAAGACAAAAAAAAAGTCAAGAGAACCTTTTAAACCAATATACTAAACATTGTTATGCTATAATGACAATAACGCTAAAAGAATATATATATATATATATATATATATATGTGTGTATATATATATATATATATATATATATATATATATATATATATAGATTTCACTGTGTTCATAGATGAAAACCGTTGATTTTAACTCCATTGGAACAAATTTAGTTCAACGATGCCGTATTGCATTTCAACGGTTCTCGGAAACGAATCTCTAATTTCATATGCATGATCTCAAAATCGAACACCATTTCCCTGATTTCCCCAAATCTTCGATTTCATACTAATGTTAGACCTAATAGCCTTCCATATTCAAGAGGAAATCATCAAACGACTTCCTGTCAAATAATTGATTAAGCTCAGATCTATCTCAAAAGCATGGAAGTTGCTGATCGACAGCTCTTATTTCATTTCCACTCACAGTAGCCACCACACTGATTTGCAATATCTACTCGTAAAGTATCAAGATCTGGTAGATACTAAGGAAAAATATGTTTCTTTTATCGATGATGAAACTTTCCCCAAACAAAGTTTTGTTCTAACTCTTCCTTCGTCAGTTCAAATACTTAATCTTCCAGGACTGATTGATTGCTCCCACGGCTTGGTATTCTTGTACGATAATCATCCGAATTTGAGAACTGCGATGGCTGTTCTATGGAACCCTTCAATTAGAAAATCGATTGTTGTTGATGTGCCTAATGAGATGTATGTGGGACATGAAACAGTTGTTGGTTTTGGGGTCTGTCCTGTAACCATTGATCTTATGATCATCAAGATTACACAATTCAATTGGTGGTATACAGAGAAAAGTGAAATCAACAACCCTTGGAATGTTAAGATTTATACGATGAGTTCTGGGAACTGGAGAATTCTATCTAGCAATCTGTTGAGTAAGTCATTTCGAGTTACATTTCCTCAGGTAGTTATTGATAGGTTTATCTATTGGTATGCTTTGCACAAGGTGCCCATAGATGGTAGATTAAGGAGTTGTAATGCGATTGTGATATTTGACATGAGTAATGAGACTTTTGGAGTTGTAGATCTTCCAGATAGTTTAGCACACCATCCTAACACAGAGTTGTGTATTTCTAAGGTAAGCGAGTCTATTGTCATGATTGAATATAAGAACCGAGTTTGTGATGTATGGATGATGTAACATGGTGTTGGAAAATCTTTTACAAAGCTATACACCATTAAGACTATGTTTGGGGTACTAGCTGAAAAGCTAGCTGATAGTTGAAAAGCTAGTTGTTAAATAAAAAGCTAGCTGATAAAAAATAACGTTTGGTAAAATTAGCTGAAAAGCTAGTTGAAATATATAAAATTACATAAAAGGACATGTAAAAGAATTTGTTTCTATAATTAATTAAGGGGTGTATTTGGAAAATTTTCAAAAATCTTTTAAAAAGCTAGTCTAAGTAGCTTTTAAAAAAGCTAGCTAATAAGCTACTTTTTGGCTTACCAAACACGACAACATAAAAAAGCTCAAAAAATAACCTAGCTTATCAGCTAGCTGTGGCGGGCCAAACATAGCCTAAGGCACCACATGGGCCAAAAAAGACATTGGTATTTAGAAAAAATGGAAACCTTGTAATGGAAGTGAAAGATCATCATTTCTACTAAGGGTGTGGACTTGAATACTATTCAAATTTAGTCTGATAATGAAGACGATTCAAGAAAATGCGATCAAACTGTGTTTCCATGGCTTAAATCTGAACAGGGTATATGTAAAAATGGTGATGTAGCAAAGGAGAAAGATAATAAAAAGCCATTAGGGTTTCCAGTTTTTGGGAACTTTTGTAAAAATGATGCTTCTTCTGTAGTTTCGACCTCTGCATCAATTAAAAAAGAGGGATCGACATCAATGTAGATTGGGGTGATGTGATTGATGAGAAAAGACTGATGGGGATAAATAGATGCATGAATCAAAAATTTCAAGAATCATTTTGATTTGAGTTCGTCTGTGATAGAAGATGATGATCTGTTTGTTACAGTTAAAATAGATTGAATGGGTTTGCTTGATGGATTGCAAAAAGATATGAACTCTTAAATGGAGATATGATGAATGATGATGTAGATGGTGTTCTTCAGTCTGTCAAGCCAATTTACCGGGTGGATATCCATATATTTAATGAGTCTTCTCAGTTGGGTCCAATCTCATCCACCATGTTTCAAGTTAACCAATTATTTAGGTCAATCAATTACACCCATGTGACAACCGACTTGGACTATTTTAATATATGTGGCATTACGTGACATTTTACAACTAATGATTAGGAAGTGGTTAACCGGGTGAACCCTTAACATTTTTTATAATGACCTTTTAAAACGGTAAAACACAAGTTTGTTCCCCTAAAAAACAAAAAAAAAGTCACCAGAACCTTTTAAACCAATATACTAAACATTCTTCTGCTATAATGACAATAACCCTAAAAGAATATATATATATATATATATATATATATATATATATATATATATATATATATATATATATACAGATTTGATTGTGTTCATAGACAAAAACCGTTGATTTTAACTCTATTGGACCAAATTTAGTTCAACGACGCCATATTGCAATTCAATGGTTCTCAGAAACAAATCTCTAATTTGATAGGCATGATCTCAAAATCGAACACCATTTCCCTGATTTCCCCAAATCTTCGATTTCATACTAATGTTAGACCTAATAGCCTTCCATATTCAAGAGGAAATCATCAAACGACTTCCTATCAAACAATTGATTAAGCTCAGATCTATCTCAAAAGCATGGAAGTCGCTGATCGACAACTCTTATTTCATTGCCACTCACAGTAGCCACCACACTCGTCTGCAATATCTACTCGTAAAGTATCAAGATCTGGTAGATACTAAGGAAAAATATGTTTCTTTTATCGACGATGACACTTTCCCCAAACAGAGGTTTGTTGTAACTCGTCCTTCGTCAGTTCAAATACTTAATCTTCCAAGACTGATTGATTGCTCCTATGGTTTGGTATGCTTGTACGATAATCATCCGAGTTTGAGAACTGCGATGGCTGTTCTATGGAACCTTTCAATTAGAAAATCGATTGTTGTTGATGTGCCTAATGAGATGTATGTGGGACATCCAACAGTTGTTGGTTTTGGGGTCTATCCTGTAACCATTGATCCTATGATCATCAAGATTACACAATTCAATTGGTGGTATACAGAGAAAAGTGAAATCAACAACCTTTGGAAAGTTAAGATTTATACGATGAGTTCTGGGAAATGGAGAATTCTATCTAGCAATCTGTTGAGTAAGTCATTTCGAGTTACATTTCCTCAGGTAGTTATTGATAGGTTTATCTATTGGTATGCTTTGCACAAGGTGCCCATAGAAGGTAGATTAAGGAGTTGTAATGTGATTGTGATATTTGATATGAGTAATGAGACTTTTGGAGTTGTAGATCTTCCAGGTAGTTTAAAACACCATCCTAACACAGAGTTGTGTATTTCTAAGGTAAAGGAGTCTATTGTCATGATTGAATATAAGAACCGAGTTTGTGATGTATGGATGATGTAAGATGGTGTTGGAAAATATTTTACAAAGCTATACACCATTAAGGCTACGTTTGGGGTACTAGCTGAAAAGCTAGCTGATAGCTGAAAAGCTAGCTGTTAAATAGAAAACTAGTTGATAGCTGAAAAGCTAGCTGATAAAAAATAATGTTTGGTAAAATTAGCTGAAAAACTAGTTGAAATATATAAAATTACATAAAAGGAAATGTAAAAGACTTTGTTTCTATAATTTATAAAGGGGTGTATTTGGAAATTTTTCAAAAAGCTTTTAAAAAGCTAGTACAAGTAGTGTTTCAAAAAGCTAGCTTATAAGCTACTTTTTGGCTTACCAAACACGACAACATAAAAAAGCTCAAAAAATAAGCTAGCTTATCAGGTAGCTGTGGCGGGCCAAACATAGCCTAAGGCACCACATGGGCCAAAAAAAGACATTGGTATTTAGAAAAAATGGAAACCTTGTAATAGAAGTGAAAGATCATCTTTTTGGACCTTGTAAACTTGGCATTTGTAATGTTACTCACGTTGTTATCTCCTTGGCTTCATATTGCTTCTGTTATTGGTCTAATTCTGGTAGTATGTTGTGTTGCTTTCTATTTGGATACCAATCAGCATGAGGAGCATGAGGACTGTACCCCGCTGAATAATGGAAAACTATTATGATCAATAGTCACCCAAATGGTGCTTGCTTATTATGTGATAAATGATTTGAATTACTTGCTCGCTAAAATAGGGCCAATGACCACCCCATCCAATGTGTAACTCGTGGAGTACAAGCAATACATTTCGCATGCTAGGGTCAAACCATGTGATGTATCGCGAACAAGTTTAGAAGCAAGGAGTACAAGTCTTGATGATGCCATCACTAACTAGTAGGAATGTGATATGAACTGATTAGAAAATAACTCAATCTTAGCTTAGTGCTTAAAGAGCCAAAGATAGGTGCCTGATATTCGAGACTTAGGGGATCTCCAAAGAAAAGAAAACCACTAACTAAATTTTGCCTCCCCTTAGAAGAGTCGGCCCTAACCTATTTATTCACTCTCCTAAACTGAAAAAAGAAAACTATATTCGTAAAGCGAAACCCTAACTACATAAGGAAACTAGAATCAACTAGATAAATACTAATTAATAAAGATACTAAAATAATCATAAATTACTAAACAAGCCCCTGCTTTTTTTTTTTACGCTTCTTATAGACCCAATCCCACTTATCCGCTCGGTTTATATCAGTACCCCCTCGGTGAAAATCCACCTTGTCCTAGAGGTGGAAACCTGGAAATTGTTGTGTGTTCTCCCGTCTCCGTCTCTTCATCTTCCACTTCCTCCCTTTCTTCATCATCCACCAAGAACATCTGAAGGGTTTTCTCTGGGCAACAATAACCTGGACCGAACTTCCTGTTGCAGCGAAAACATAACCCTTTGGCTTTCTTGTCCACGAATTCCGTGTCGGTCATTCGTCGGAAGGCGGTGTAGGTTGTTAATGCTCCTGCTGTTGTGGTTTTAACCGTGCCCAGCGCATGATTCACATTGAATACCAATCTATCACACCCCAAAACCGGAACGGCGGAAACGTTCGGGGGCGGAGGACGTCATGTATAGAAAATTTTGAGTTCCTATGGTTTCGGTGGTCAATCAAAGATTGTGATAGTTCTTTGGCACTATCAAAAGTATCGGGGCTTGATGCTAACACACTTGACTGAATTTGGGGAGATAATCCCCAAAAATACCTCTTTAGTTTCTTGCTCTCAGGAGCAACCATATTCGGGCACAGGTTTGCCAGATCACAGAATCTAGCTGTATAGGTTGATATATCGGTACTAACCATTTCCAGACTCCAAAGTTCTTGTTCGAGCTTTTGAACTCCCCCTCGAGGACAATACTCTCTCATTAGCATGATCTTCAAGTTTTCTCAACTTATTGAATTTGCCACTACTATAGTTAGGGACTTAACATGGCCATTCCACCAAGTTAACGCTCTATCAGAAAAGGTACAAGTAGCAAACTTGACCTTGTTGCCCTCCAAGTAGGTGCTGATCTCAAAGACTGCTTCTGTCTTTTCAATCCACTGCCTTAGGATCATAACCCCACCAGTTCCATTGAAGTTTCTGTGACAATCCAAACACTTTCCATCAATGTAACCCGTTCTCGTTAATAAGACCGTTGCTTTCCAATTTGTCCGTTAACTTTTGGTTTAAATTAATTAAATTGGGACTTCTTATTTTGACATCATATGTTTCGGAACACAATGAAAACACGTGAAAACATCCCAAATTTTTATTTGGAAAATTTATAGTTTCAACCACGTCGGGTTATGACAACTAAATCAGATACGACGAAAAGCCCCGTTTAACGTCGGTATCGGGTAGATTTCCACCGAGCCTCAAAAATCTAATCCTATATAAAGTTGAAAGGAATTCATTTGAAGCTTTTTCACTCTCTCTCTCTACTCTCTCTCTACAAATCCAAGTTTTGATCCAAAATCACCCATTTCAAGCTCCAATTCAGTATGTAATCCATCCTAGCTGATAGTGTAGCATGTTTAGCTTTCAAATTCGTGTTTAAATCATGAAAAGGACCAAGAACTTGTGTTTACATCCCAGGAACATTCCCAAACCGTAAACACCATTAATGGGGTTTTGGAGCCCTAAAACCCTTCCAAACCACTTCTAGTGGTTAGATATGACTTAGGGGCTTAGAAGATTGGACTTAGAACACCAAAACCTTAACATTTGAGGAGTAAACATGAGTTTATGATCCAAGAACTTGCTTGGACCGTAAACACCCCTGCAAGGGCTGCAAACACCTTTTAAGGTGTTAAGATGCCCCTTAAACACCTCATATGCGTTGGAATAATGTATAGAATCAAACACCATTGTGTTAGGGACCTTAAACATGAAAGAAACCATCCCCCTAGGAGATTACAGTCATAAACCCCCCAAGGATTGGTTCCTGGGTCATAAACTGCTCTATAATGGTCAAATGGTGCCCTAACTTCATTCCATGGCTTGTACTTTAGACTAGAACCACTTATGCTTAACCTAGGACCATCAAAACACATAAAGAAAGGGTATATGAGATTTTACGGCCGCAAACTCCTAGTTTACATCCGTAAACTTCTTAAAGTGGTCCTTTGATGGTTAAACCCCTTCCAATGCCTTAGAACTAAACCTAGCAGCATCCCTCAAGTGTTGTAAGACCATTAAGAAACCAAGAACGCACCACCCATGAGTTTACGGCCGTAAACTCATGGGGATATGGTCTTAGGGCTGTAATCTCCATTAGGAGTTTACTCTTGAAGATCAAACTCCATATTTAGGCCATACACACCCTTAGATGCTACCCAGATCACTCCTAACACTTGAAATGAAGTGTTTTCGTGCCTCGGAGTGTATATTCTTATCTCATTAGTAGTTTAAAGTCTAATTAGATACAATTATGTATCTCTTCATATTACATAGGAACCTTGCATGTACTCAAGCGTGAAATTGACACTTAGCATCCAACCGAGACATTTCTCGTCCGGTGAGTCCATACCTCTACACTTTTTCCGTGTTTTCAATGTCTTCAGGGGGGAATAAAGGAAAAAGTAAAAGAATATCTTGTTCTCAAACTTATTATTTCATTAGAAATGTTTCATATTCCGTATACTTTTAACTGGAAACCGTATTAACCAACTGTTTGAATTGCTGAGTTAGTTTTGAAACTAATTGCAAACCTTATTATATAGTGTTATTTGATATATTTCACAAATGATTTTCCACTTCATTAATGTTAAAATCAGTAACTTAGAACTTTAGAATATGTCCTCGGTAACACTCCATAGAGATACGCGAGTGGAGGAGCACCTTTGTAACCAGAATCACAAACAGGAATTTCCGCATATGACTTGTAAATTTGTTAATCTTAATAATTGGAGACACGTCCTCTGAAACACTCCACATAGATACGTGAGTGGAGGGCCGCCCATGTAACCAAAATCTCCTGGATGGAGT
This sequence comes from Lactuca saligna, assembly GCF_052625555.1. Taxonomy (NCBI): domain Eukaryota; kingdom Viridiplantae; phylum Streptophyta; class Magnoliopsida; order Asterales; family Asteraceae; genus Lactuca; species Lactuca saligna. The sequence goes on along the minus strand of NC_136418.1, from coordinate 15,100,573 downwards.
GCGTGACTTGAGTGTATAGATCTATACGGGGCTGACTACCCCGCACCTCGCTACTAGCTATAGTGGGACCGCCAGGTCTACGGGTGACAAAAGTCATAAAATGATACTGGACTTCTTATTGCCATATCTAGTCTATTGTATGCTTATGGAACTCGCAATTTAGATAACAGAGATTTACTTGTTGGTAATAATGAATTTGGTAAGCTAATAACCTTAAGAATTAGTTTATTTCCCACACAATAGTTTTATATACATGTTAAAACTAACATACATTTCAAGGATAACCAGGATTTCAGGAACTTCACACAAATACTTTAAGTATGGTAGATACTTGTACACTGCATTCTAAATCAATAACCAACTACAAAATTTTAAGGCAAATAAGGGTTTTTCCTAGGATAACTGAACTGTTCATAACCGAATAGTGTAACAAAAAGATAACTCAACTTTTAATATAAGAAAATAAGGGATTTTCTTGGATAACAACTTTTTCAGAAAACTAAAGGAAACTTGATCATTTTCATAAACAAACTACTTATGAACTCACCAGCTTTATGCTGATATTTTTCAAAACTGCTTGTATTCTCAGGTCCACATTAGACAGGTATCCCGTAAATCTTTTAGAGAAGATGGAGCGTATTAGCCGTCTCGTCTTTTCTTTTATTATACTAATGTAAATGTAAAACATGTATTACTTTACTTTCAAACAAATGTAAATATTCCTATGTAATGTAATGTTTTGTGTTTACTATGCTTGCTATGTACATTAGTTGTGATACTTTACATGACGTCCTCCGCCCCGGAATGTTTCCACCATCGGTTTTGGGGTGTAACAGATTGGTATCAGAGCCCTTGTTTATAGTGAACTAAGTATACCAAACCTTACATGGTATAAGACTATAAACACTAAGGGGCCGAAGTGCTCTGAACTAAAAGTATACTTTAAAATATAACTATTTTTCGAAACTGTACGAGAATACCTAACCGTCAGATACTGTAACCTCGAGTACAACAAAACATATGTAATTGGGTGTTATGCACTGTGGTTAAACCTGGGCTGTTCTATAGTTGTGTCTAGGGTCAATATAGCCTGATCAACTATATTCATTCGAGACATGGCCGACATGTGCTTGGGAGTGATTGTGGTGTGTCGCATGCCTAAAACTTACCTAATTTCCAAAGAACGAGTCATCGTCACAACGAAACATAAAATACTATAAGAGTGTTTTAGAAAGAGCCGAATACGTTGTGGAAATTCATTCCAAGTGTTGCTACTCATTCTTTCCCTAGCGATAAATTCCCTTGTTTTGGTAGTTTTCCTATATATTATTGCCTAGTAGAACACTTTATTTGTCATAATGAGATATCTTTTGTTTCATATCTCATTATTCAATTAAGAGGACTTACCATCCTCTTTATCCTAATCATTTTAGATCAATATGCCTCCAAAGAAAGGACCCAGCTCAAGGAATAACAACTCTCGGCCACCGTATCCTTCTCAATTCAACCCTGTCCTATTTCAGGCAGCTGTTACTGCCGTAGTGACGGCTGCAATGGCGCACTTGAACCCCAGTAGGTCCAGTGGACCAGGAAGTAACACCTATCCCCAAAACCATGAAGATGATCAGGAGCATCAAAATGAGTGTGATGAGAGTAAGAAGATTTTCTGGAAAAATCGAAAGGGTCAGAGTTCACAAGGACCCTCCAAGCAGCACAAAACTGTGGCAGTCCAAGCTGCTACTCCTCCTGTCGCTGCGTCTACAGCTCAAGCACCTACCAATGGGTATGCTGGTAACATCCCTTGGTGCAACAAGTGCAGTTACCATCATTGTATCCCTGGCCCATGCCGTGAGTTGATCTGCAACAACTGTGGCAAGAAGGGTCATCTTACGCGAAACTGTAGAGCATCAACTCAACCAATCAATCAAGCTTTTGGAGCGAGTATCAATCAGGCTTGCTATGGGTGCGGTGAAATCGGCCATTTCAAGAAAAACTTCCCAAGAGCAACAACCACCAACAACGTCGGGATTGTTCTGACTATAAAGCAGGAGGAGGCAGTCACCGATCCCACCGTCGTCACGGGTACGTTCTTTCTCGACAATTCTTATGCTCGCATCCTAGTTGAATCTAGTGTTGATGAAGTTTTTATTAGCCATTCATTCAAACATCTTCTTAAACATAGTCCTCATCTAGTAACCGAAAAATTTACCGTCGAGAGGGCTAACAGTGAGAAAGAATAAGCCAATGATATATTCATAGGATATACCCTTACCCTGAACGATCACTCCTTTCCTATCGATCTAGTGCCAGTTTCCATAAAGAGCTTTAAGGTTATCATTGGCGTGGATTGGTTGAGTCCCAATCATGATGATATCCTTTGTTGCGAAAAAGCCATCCGTTTCAACCTTCCCCCTGAACAAACTCTCATGATCTACGACGACAAACTTAGTTGCAATCTTTGCATCATTTCATGCATCAATGCTCAAAAGCTTCTATGAAAGGAGTGTCATGCGTTCCTAGCTCATGTAATCAATGAGAAACAAGAATTTAAAGACCTCGAGAGCATCCCCGAAGTCTGCAACTTTCATGATGTCTTTCCCAAAGAGCTCTCGGGAATTCCTCCCGAACGTCAGGTCGAGTTTTGCATCTACCTAATTTCTGGAGCTAATCCTGTAGCCAAATCTCCGTATCGCTTAGCTCCAACAGAAATGCAGGAGTTATCCAGGCAGCTCAATGAGCTACTCGACAAAGGGTTCATTAGACCGAGTTCCTCACCCTGGGAGCCCCCGTTTTTATTTGTGAAGAAGAAAGATGGATCCTTTCGAATGTGTATAGACTATCACGAGTTGAACAAGTTGACAGTCAAAAACCGTTATCATCTTCCTCGAATAGACGACCTTTTCGATCAACTTCAGGGAGTCAGTTACTTCTTGAGTATAGACCTTAGATCAGGGTACCATCAGCTTCGGGTTCACGAGAATGATGTTTCCAAGACAATATTCAGGACTCGATATGGTCACTACGAGTTCGTAGTGAAGCCCTTCGGTCTAACCAATGCACTGGAGATGTTCATGGACCTGATGAACCGGGTGTGTCGTCCTTTTCTAGAAAAGTTTGTCATTGTGTTCATTGACGACATACTTGTCTATTCCCGAAGCGAAGAAGATCACAAATAACACTTGAGGTTAGTGTTGGAAACTCTTAGAACGGAGAAGTTGTACGCGAAGTTCTCCAAGTGTGAATTCTGGATTCGGAAAGTAGCTTTCCTTAGTCACGTGGTAAGCGAGGAGGGTATACACATGGACCCGTCCAAAATCAAGGTGATAGAGAATTGGTCAGCACCGAAGACACCCACAGAAATCCGTCAATTCTTGGGTCTTGTCGGCTACTATTGCAGGTTCATCCAGAATTTTTCCCGAATCGCCAAACCCTTAACCACTCTGACACAGAAAGGTGTACCCTTCTGTTGGAGTGAGAAACTAGATACAACATTCCAAACGTTGAAGCGATCCCTGTGCAGCTCACCTATTCTGTCCCAGCTCGAAGGAACATAGGACCTTTTGAGATCCTCGCTAGGATCGGTCTTGTAGCCTCTAAACTCTGACTACCTCAAGAACTTAGCAATGTCCATCCTGTCTTCCACGTCTCTAATCTTAAAAAGTTCATGTCCGACGAAACCATCGTAATCCCTCTTGACGGGATCGAGATCAATGAAAACCTGAACTTCGTGGAAGAACCCATCGAAATCATGGATCGAGAGATTAAACGTACGAAACAAAGTCGCATCCCGATAGTGAAGGTTAGCTGGAATGCCAAGCGGGACGCGAATTCACTTGGGAGTGCGAAGACTTGATGAAACAGAAATATCCGCATCTCTTTTCAATTCCATGATTTGTATCTTAATTCAAAATTTTACGACAAAATTCCCTCTAACGTGGGGATAATGTGACAATCCGAAAACTTTCCGTCACTGTAACCCGTTCTCGTTAATTAGACCGTTGCGTTCCAATTTTTTCGTTAACTTTCGGTTTAAATTAATTAAATTGGGACTTCTTATTTTGACATCATAAGTTTCGGAACAAAATGAAAACACATGAAAACATTCAAATTTTTATTTGGAAAATTTATAGTTTCAACTACGTCAGGTTATGACAACTAAATCGGGTACGACCAAAAGCCCCGTTTAACGTTGGTATCGGGTAGATTTCCACCGAGCCTCAAAATCTTACCCTATATAAAGTTGAAAGAACTTCATTTGAAGCTTTTTCACTCTCTCTGTACTCTCTTTCTCTCTCTCTCTCTACAAATCCATGTTTTGATCCAAAATCACCCATTTCAAGCTCCAATTCGATATGTAATCCATCCTAGCTGATAGTGTAGCATGTTTAGCTTTCAAATTCGTGTTTAAATCATGAAAAAGGACCAAGAACTTGTGTTTACATCCCAGGAACATTCCCAAACCTTAGATACCGTTAAATGGGGTTTTGGAGCCCCAAAACCCTTCCAAACCACTTCTAGTGCTTAGATATGACTTAGGGGCTTACAAGATTAAACTTAGAACACCAAAACCTTAACATTTGAGGAGCAAACATGATTTTATGGCCCAAGAACATGCTTGGACAATATACACCCCTTCAAGGGCCACAAACACCTTTTAAGGTGTTAAGATGCCCCTTAAACACCTCATATGCCTTGGAATAATGTATAGAATCAACCACCATTGTGTTAGGGACCTTAAACATGAAAGAAACCATCCCCTTAGGATATTACGGCTGTAAACCCCCCAAGGATTGGTTCCTGGGCCGTAAACTCCTTTATAGTGGTCAAATGTTGCCCCAACTTCATTCCATGGCTTGTATTTTGGACTAGAACCACTTCTGCTTAACCTAGGACCATCAAAACACATAAAGAAAGGGTATATGAGAGTTTACGGCCATAAACTCCTAGTCTACAGTCGTAAACTCCTTAAAGTGGTCCCTTTGATGGTTAAACCCCTTCCAATGCCTTAGAACTAAACCTAGCATCATCCCTCAAGTGTTGTAAGACCATTAAGCAACCAAGAACCCACCACCCATGAGTTTAAGGCCGTAAAATCATGGGGATATGGTCTTAGGGCTGTAATATCCATTAGGAGTTTACTCTTGAAGACCAAACTCCATATTTAGGCCATGCACACCCATAGATGCTACCCGGATCACTCCAAACACTTGAAATGAAGTGTTTTCGTGCCTCGGAGTGTATATTCTTATCTAAGTAGTAGTTCAAAGTCTAATTAGATACAATTATATATCTCTTCATATTACATAGGAACCTCACGTGTACTCAAGCCCCGAACTGAAACTTAGCATTCAACCGAGACATTTCTCGTCCGGTGAGTCCATACCCCTACACTTTTTCTGTGTTTTCAATGTTTTTAGGGGGGGGGGGGAATACAAGAAAAAGTACAAGAATATCTTGTACTCAAACTTATTATTTCATTTGAAATGTTTCATATTCTGTATACTTTTAACACTGGAAACCGTATTGACCAACTGTTTGAATTGCAGAGTTAGTTTTCAAACTAATTGCAAACCTTATTATATAGTGTTATATCGTATATTTCACAAATGATTTTTGACTTCATTAATGTTAAAATCATTAACTTAGAACTTTAGAATACGTCCTCGGTAACACTCCACAGAGATACGCGAGTGGAGGACCACATTTGTAACCAGAATCACAAACAAGATTTTCCGCATTATTACATGTAAATTTGTTAATCTTAATAATTGGAGACATGTCCTTTGAAACACTCCACAGAGATATGCGAGTGGAGGACCGCCCTGTAACCAGAATCTCCTGGCTGGAGAGCGTGACTTGAGTGTATAGATCTATACGGGGCTGACTACCCCACACGCTGCTTCTAGCAATAGTGGAACCAACAGGTCTACCGGTGACAAAAGTCATAAGTTATACTGGACTTCTTATTGCCATATCTAGTCTATCGTATGCTTATGGAACTCGCAATTTAGATAACATAGATTTACTTGTTGGTAATAATGAATTTAGTAAGCTAATAACCTTAAGAATTACTTTACTTCCCACACAGTAGTTTTATATATGTGTTAAAACTAACATACATTTCAAGGATAACCAGGCTTTCAGGAACTTCACACAAACACTTTAAGTATGGTAGATACTTGTACACTGCATTCCGAATCGATAACCAACTACAAACTTTTAAGGAAAATAAGGGTTTTTCCTGGGATAACTGAATTGTTCATAACCGAATAGTGTAACAAACAGGTAACTCAACTTTTAATATAAGAAAATATGGTATTTTCTTAGATAAAAACTTTTTCAGAAAACTAAAGGACACTTGTTCATTTTCAGAAACAAACCGCTTATGAACTCACTAGCTTTATGCTGATATTTTTCAAAACCGCTTGTATTCTCAGGTCCACATTAGACAGGTATCCCGCAAATCTTTTGGAGAAGATGGAGCGTAATAGCAGTCTCGTCTTTGCTTTTGTTATACTAATGTAAATATAAAACATGTATTACTTTAGTTTCAAACAAATGTAAATATTCCTATGTAATGTAATGTTTTGTGTTTACTATGCTTGCTATGTACATTGGTTGTGTTACTTTACATGACATCCTCCGCCCCGGAACATTTCCACCATCGATTTCGGGGTGTGACAGTTTCGGGGCTTGGCATTTGTAAAATCCTTGTAGGTGCATTCTCGGGGATGCCCATGGCTCTCGCCATGGTAAGAAGGAGGTGCACCTGTTCCCGATCCACTAGGGACAGGAGTATTGATGGCTTATACGATAGCTGCTACTGCTACCGTGAAGGCTTCTTGGAACATGGTAGTGTCGATAGGAGGAGGTGGTTGAGGTGGTGGAGGAGGTGGTGGTATTGGCGTTTCGTTAACATTGTTACGCCCTGTACTTTTGCGAGACGACATCTTTTGACTATACGATTGAAAGATGACAACAGAGTAAGAATAAATGAATAAGGAGGGTGACTCATGGACTAACTCTCTATAGTCCAACAACACAATTTAATAACACGTTTGAATGAGGATCTAGTATCGAAAGGTGAAATTACTTGGACAATAACGTCCATACGATTTGGTATCTGTCAAAAATACTGGAATTATAGATGTAACATGTTATGAAAGAGTGGCCTAGGACTAGGCCTTACATCAACCATTGATGAGAAAGTTTTGACAGGACAACGACTTAATCAAGACCTAATAGATCCATGATTTACAATGATAGGAAATTAGACCAGAGTTTTACATAAACTAGGTTATATCCGAAGGAGGAGTTGATCAGATTCTATCGGCGACGAGAACTACTAGAAAAGTCATCAGTTGAGTGATCATTCGAAGGGATTGGATTATCATTCTCTGGCTCCTCTCCTAGCCATCCAGCATTGTCGTGGTTGGGGTAGTACGGGTTGTCGTGGAGATGGAATCCAACCATGATAACTATGTGAGAAAAGGGATATAAGAATTAACTAATAGACCAACTAACTAAGATAATTATAAGATGACCTTTATCAGTTGCTTCAATACTTGTTTAGTGCATACCAGTTATACGTAGTTAGGATAGGATAGACTCTCGAAGAAGTGACCCTCACCCTAAGCTCCCAACCCAACGAGGATAGTACATAAGGCAAAGATTCACAGATTCTAAGTCTATGACGTCCTAGTATATATAACCTTAGTGTATCCACTGAACTACTATTGACATATTAATAAAGAAGCTTACTTGGGCACATGCTACTCACTCCTCGGACCAGCATAGTTGATCAGGCTATGCCACTCCCAAGACTGACCATACATCCCCAAGCTTACTTGTGATATCCAACAATCATAATACTTTTGTTCTTGTCATTGTGACACTGATTTTAGTATAAATGCAGGCATGTATACTTACTTAAATATTTTATTATTTAAAAGTATAAACTCTTAGTTAGAGTGTTTTAATCCCAATGTATTTATAGTCAGCATATCTTTTATGGGTTGATATACTATATCACTATAATATATGCTCTGATACCAATCTGTCACACCCCAAAACCAAGAACGGAGGAAACGTTCTGGGGTGGAGGACATCATGTAATGTATCACAACAATGCAAAGTAGTAATGTAACGCCTCGGTTATTTAAATAAATTAATAAATATAAGTCCCAGACTTATTTGTGAAGAATTTTAGAAGTTGGGGGTTAAAAGTGTAAGTCCAAGATTTGTTTTGTAAATATTTATGAAGGCAGGGTGTTGAAAAATGTTCTTATGTAACCTTGTATGTGACCATAACTGAAATAAGATGAACTGTTTTTATACAATCTAACAAATATTATCAGTTATTTCAGGTTGCATAAATGCGTGATAAAACGGAAAATACGAAAGCACGCGCATAGACGAGAAAATTAGCTGTGTGACTAAAAAGTTTCACCAATATATATATATATATATATATATATATATATATATATATATATATATATATACGTATGTATATATATGTATTATATATATGTATGTGTTATATATATATATATATATATATATATATATATGTATTATATATAGGTATGTATATGTGTTGAATAAGTCAAACAAAGGAGGAAGTCAACAAAAGTCAAAGATGAAGAAGCTAAATCCCTTCCCACGTTTTTTTGCTCCTACTCTACATCAACTTGCATGACCAGCCAATGACTTTCAAAATACACTCAAGTGAAGAAGATATTTGTTATCTCTTATATATGTATACGTGAGTTTGTGTGTGAGAGTGTGTGTTCATTTGTAATATTGTAACACTTCTACAAACTACAAACTCTCCCAAGAACATCATAAATCTTCATCCTCCTCAAGAACAAAGACAAATCCCTGGAGCTAAATGAAGAACACCAAGATCAAACAAGAAGCCAAGTGAAGAACACCAAGATCAAACAAGAAGCTAAATGAAGAACACCATCAACCATCTTCATCTTCTTCATTGAAACTAAAGGTTTTTCATCTTCAACACCTTTGATCATCACATCATACACCACCAAACACTTTCCTTACATCAAAACACAAAAACACAACCATGAAACAACCCAAAACCTTCTGCATCAAGATCAACCACAAAACCCATCACTATTCATCATCATCTTCATGAGAAATTTCACCACCTTTACCACCTTATATAAACCTCCTTCCAACCTCTAAACAACCTTGAAAACATCCTCAAAACACCATAACACCATTACCCTAGCCAAAACATCACAAAGAAAACTTACCTTCAAATCACAAAAATCCCGAAATTGACTCTGACACGAACACGCCCCGTGTTAAAAACCAAGGCAAAATCAACACGCCCCGTGTTGCCCTCTGATTGCCTTCTTCATACTTCTGAACCTCAACATGCCCCGTGTTCAGCAAGGCTAAATCAACACGCCCCGTGTCAGCATCAGCATCATGAACACGCCCCGTGTTCAGCAAGGCTAAATCAACACGCCCCGTGTCAGCATCATTCTTCAAGAAAACCCTCCAAAACCCTCCTACACGACCCGTGTCACTTGTGCCTTATATTACACGACCCGTGTGCATGTTTTTACCCAAAAATACTTCAACTACAAATACATAAACCCATGTATTTTGTACCCTTTTGTAAACACTTGTTTTACATAAAATCGAGCTTTAAATGAACTTTTTGTTACCTATCCAATGCCCGATTGATCTTTGAACAAATATCGACCAGTCGCTCCAAGAGTCCCAATATCGACCAGTCCATTTAAAGAACAAATATCGACCAGTCGCTCCATAAGTCCAGTTCAGTCAATTTATTGACGAACCTACTTGATATATATTTATATATTTATATACTTTATTATAGCTTTATGTCATTTAAATATAGTCATTTAAATACAGTCATTTATATTATTTATAGCTTTACGTCATTTAAATACAGTCATTTATATTATTTATAGCTTTACGTCATTTAAATACGGTCTTTTATATTATTATAGCTTTCAGTCATTTATAGCTTTCATATTTATACTTATTCCGCAATTATTATTCTTTATATATATATATCTATCTTATATATTAAAATGATATATCTGTCACACAGTAACTGGTAACCGAGCCTTTTGTTGTGGTGATCAGATTGTTATATTTCCAACAAATCGGTATCTGAGCTGATATATAAAAGGAATAATATCCAACAATTGGTATCAGAGCTTGTGTGATTTACCTTGAAAATTTTGTCGAAAAACTTTTGGTTATAGCGTTTATAAACCTTCCATAAGCTTTCAAAATCCTTTCAAAAAAAATGTCTTTGGCAAATTACTCCAACATGAACTCTGTCTCCATTGCAAATAGCTTAGGATCTGGTTCACAGGCACCCATACTTATTCCTGAAGAGTATAATTCGTGGGTTGGCCGTATGAATCTTCATCTTAATGCTATAAATGAAGATCTCTGGAAGTGTGTAGAAGGAACATATGTTACTCCAGAAAATATGGCTACTCTTGCTACAAATCAAGCCACTCAAGTTGAAATTACAAAAAAGTTGGAACTCCAAGCCAAAAAGGAACTTGTTTCTGGAATACCTCACAGTATTCTAAGTCAAATGGATGACATTATACTGTTAACCGCAAATCAAATTTGGGAGAATTTGAAAAATCGTTTTTGTGGAAATAAAAGAATTATCGGAAACAAAAGAACATCTGTTTTGAATGAATTCGATAATTTCAAAATGCTTTCATCAGAAACCATCCATGATGCTCATGATAGGTTCAATTTGATTATGGTTAAAATGAACAATTTGGGTATCAAAAAGACACAACACGAGATAAATCTCAAGTTTTTAAACAATCTTTTCGAAAGCTGGAAAATGGTTAAACTCATTATTCAGGGAAATCCAGCTATTCATACTGAAACTTTGTACAACTTGTATGGAGAACTTCAATTGTATGAATCCTCGATTGACCCACCAACCACTGCAGCTTTTGGAGGACCACTTGCACTTGTGTCCACAACTTCTCAAAACAAAACACCTTTCAATGATTAAAATTTTAATCATTTTAATAAGACTACATCTTTTCAAAACCAAGCCTTCCAGTCTGATTCGAATGATGAAGCAGATTATCAACAACTGTGTGCGTTGGTTACAGACACAAATCTCCAGAGATTTATCCCAAATCATGGTCAATCAAATTTTAGACCAAATTTTCAACCAAGACCATCTTTTGGACAAAATAACTCAAGTTTTCAACCAAGACCATCTTTTGGTCAAAACAACTCAGATTTTCAACCTAGACCTTACTTTGGACAAAATTCTCAAAGACCTTCTTTCCAAAATAACTCAAACCAAGGTTTTCAAAACCAGGGATTTCAAAACGATCCCAACTCAGGTCACAATCACAATCCAAACAACAGTTTTCAAAATCAAAAAAGAGGTTTCCAAAATCAAGGTTACAACAATCAAAACAATGGTTTTCAAAACAACCAAAATTTTGGATTCCAACAAAACCATTCTCAACCTTCCCAACAAACCCAAAGTCAAACACCTGAAAGACTTCCGATTAAAAGTCAAAAGGATGATAGTGATGAAGAAGTGATCATTTGTCACAACTGCAAAGGAACAAATCACTATGCCAGAGAATGTCGAGCCAAAAACAAAACCAAAATCAAAGACTCAGCATACTATGCTCAAAGAGTCGATGAATTGAAGAAACTGGAAAACCAAGAAAAGCAAAGAGCATTGATGGCAATCCATGAACCAAGTGTGGAATACTGGCCAACTTCTGATGACGAAGCTGAACACGAACCAACACAATCAAACTTCTGCTTCGTAGCTGGTGTTGAAATACCTTCAAGAGCTCCAAACGTCATAGAACAGGTATGGTGTATGATCTCTGAACTTGGTTTTTCTAAAACAATTTTTGAGTCCCACATAACCAAAATTGAGACTAGTCTGGAAGTTGATCTCAAAACATATCACGACACAATGGTCAATTATGATATTTGCAAATCTGAGTTACAAACCTTGCAACTCAAATTTAGGGAATCAACAAGAACGAAAAGCAAATTGGAAAGAGACGTTGAAAGAAAATCAGAAGATTATAATCACGTCTTGGAACAATTAAATCAGACCCTGATTCAGAAAAGGGATTTGGAACTAAAAAATCAGTCAGTCATTTCTTCTGAAATAAAAGATGTTTTAGAAATGGAAATCCTTCAATTGAAACAAGACTTTCAAGAATCAACTGACAAATACAATGTTTTAAATGAAAAGCTGACTGATTCTTTAAAACAAATCAATTCTCTTGAAACCGAGAATAAAAGACTGATATGGAATATGGATTCTATCAAAGTTGCCAGAAAGCTAAGTGATGATATTTTCACCAAGGCAAACACCTTGGGAACTCGCAAAATTTATACGAATTATAGACTAGGAATTAGAAGAGAATCCTTTGAAATTGAACAAGCAAAACAGGAAAACATGACGAATTGTGAAAACTCTGAATCTACTCTACCTAATCTTTTCACATCTGTTAATGAGGAAGATTCAGATGAAGAAACAGTTATCAACTGTAGTCCAGATGATAATGCTTTCAGTGTTTCCAAAAAGTCTTTCAAAAGAGTTGTAAATTCTGAAACAGACTCTGCAAGTTCTTTAACTCACCAAATCAAACATACCGATGGAACCACTAAACTCAAAAACTTTTTGAATGGAGAAAATTCCTCTTATGAGGATGGTAGTACTTCTATACCAACTGCTTTTCCTACAATGACTTCATCAATTGTTGGAAAAACTAGTCTGGGACAAAAATACTCCAAGAAAAAACAAACAAGCAAAAAATCCATTCAAGTCACCAAAAGCCCACTAATCAAGCCAAACATTTTTGAAAAACAACCAAAGAAACCAGTTAAACCATACGTCATACCTCATAAACAGGTTTCCAAACAAAAACCAAAATCTTTTCAAAAACCTTTTGAAAACCACTTTCAAGATATTACTTTTAATCATTCAAGGAACTTTCAAAAACCATCACATCAGAAAGTTTCAAACCATCATCATCAAAAAGCTTTTAAAAATCGCCCATCACATCCCAGATATGAAGAAAACTTTTCAAACAAACCTTCACATCTAGTATATCTTTCACCAAATCACAGATCTTATCAACCCACAGGTTTTCAAAAACAAATCGCATTTTGGGTAAAATTGATAGATCAAATCAAACCTCAACCATTCCATCGTTATAAACCAAACCATTACAATAATGTGAAGTCAAATGATAAAAGAAATTCATTAAGAAAAGCACCCAAAATAACAACTGACAAACCAGGACCCATTCAGATTTGGGTACCTAAACCTTTTGTCTGATTGCAGGTACTTAATGCTGGAGAACCCAATGATGATACATGGTATATTGATAGTGGCTGCTCCAAGCATATGATTGGAAACCGAAACTACTTACGTGATTTCAAACCTATACAAACCAATCAAGATGTTACCTTCGGCAACAACATGAAAGCAAAAATCAAAGGTTATGGAAACATAACAAATGGTAATTTTACCATAAAGAAAGTTGCCTTCATCGATGACCTGAAACACAACCTCATTAGTGTTTCTCAACTGTGTGATAACAATCTTGAAGTTCTTTTCACCAAAAAACGGAGCTTGATCATGGACGCTAAAATCAAAGATGTTATAGTTGATTCTGACCGTGCCGGAAATATGTATCCACTTGACATGGATCTTATCTATGGTAAACCCGATATCTGTTTGTTATCTAAAGCCCCAGCAGATATTAGTTGGTTATGGCACCGCCGCCTTTCCCATCTAAACTTTTGGTACATCAACAAATTAATCAGCGATGATCTTGTTCGAGGGCTACCACTTCTGAAGCTTGATAACGAAACTCTTTGTGCTGCATGTGAAAGAGGAAAACTTTCCAAATCCACTCACAAAAGCATCTCAAAATCTAGTGTATCCGAACCACTAGAGTTGTTGCACATAGACCTTTGTGGCCCTGCCAAAACCCAAACCATACAAGGGAAGAAGTACATTCTTGTTCTCGTTGATGGTTTCTCGCGCTTTACTTGGGTCTTTTTATTAAGACTAAAATCAGAAGCACCTGAAGAGATGATCAACTTCATCAAACAAATCGAGCTGAAGTTGAAACGACCTGTTCGAAGAATCCGAAGTGATAGTGGTTTAGAGTTCAAAAACAATACTCTAGATTCATTTCTCAAAGACAAAGGAATTGAACACAACTTCTCAGCCCCATACACTCCACAACAGAACGGTGTTGTCGAAAGAAGGAACCGAACTCTATGTGAAGCTGCAAGATCAATGCTTATCTTCGCTGATCTGCCACAATACTTCTAGGCAGAAGCAATAGCCACAGCTTGCTATACTCATAATCGTTCCTTAATCCATAAACATCTTCATAAAACACCATATGAAGTCATTAACAACCGAAAACCAAACATCAAATTTTTCCATATTTTCGGTTGTCGATGCTTCGTAAAGAATAATAAAGATCACCTTTCAAAATTTGAATCAAGGTCGGACGAAGGAATTTTCCTTGGTTACTCTTTTTCTTCAGCTGCTTATCGAGTACTGAATAAACGTACTAGAGTAATTGAAGAAAGTACCGATGTTCATTTCGATGAATTTTATGTTAGGAAATTGGATCGTGAACATTTTGGTTCAAAAATGATTGAAAATATTTTTCAAAATCCAATTCAACAAACGCCTTCTCCTGACATAGACATTGAAATCGATCTTGATTTGCTTTTTGAACAACGAAAAACCGCTTACAATTCTGAACTTCTAACTACTTTAATTGACCCTACAGGAACACCCAGTGAAGTAATTCCACAAACAAACCAAAATGATGCAAATCAATTCGAGGGGGAACCACCAACACATACTTCCTCTTTGGAACAAACACCAAATCCTCCTTTAAACACCCCATCCCCAAATAGCCAAAACAATCCCAATGCATCATTTATGGGGGAACCTTCAAACCTATTCCAAGATGAAACGCCCGGAGAAGAACAATGGGATACTGAAACTCCAATTATTATAGCGGAAGAGAATCGCTTAATAAAGTGGACCAGAAATCATCCAACAGACCAAATCATCGGAGATCCCAACATAGGCATTCAAACTAGAGGCGCATCCACAAATGAATGTTTATTTGGAGCTTTCTTATCCACGACCGAACCCAAAACAATACATTCTGCTATAAAAGATCCAAATTGGGTAAAAGCTATGCAAGAAGAGCTAGCAGAATTTGAAAGAAACGACGTATGGAATCTTGTTCCTACTCCACCCGATGTTACTGTTATAGGTTCAAGATGGGTATACAGAAACAAGACTGACGATCAAGGAATCATTTGTCGAAACAAGGCACGTCTTGTAGTCAAAGGATATTCACAACAAGAGGGAATCGACTACGATGAAACATATGCTCCAATTGCCCGAATTGAAGCAATTCGCATCTTTCTTGCATATGCTGCACATAAGAATTTCAAAGTATTCCAAATGGATGTTAAATGTGCATTCCTACATGGAGAGATAGATCGCGAATTATACATCCAACAACCACCAGGTTTCGAAGATCCCAAATTTCCAGATCACAGCTTTAAATTGCAGAAAGCTGTCTACGGCTTGAAACAAGCACCTCGAGCTTGGTATGCCACGTTGTCAACCTTTCTCGAAGAATCAGGTTTTAAAAGAGGTTCAATTGATCAAACCCTCTTTCGTAAAATCTTTAATAAACATCTGTTAATTGTACAAATATATGTTGATGACATTATTTTCGGTTCTACTGATGAATCTTTAAGTGTTAAGTTTGCAGATCTAATGAAGAGCAAATTTGAAATGAGCATGATTGGGGAGATGACTACTTTTCTCGGACTTCAAATCAAACAGTCAACTGATGGCATTTTCATCAACGAAGAGAATTATGTCAAAAACCTACTCACTCGTTTTTCAATGGAAAAATCCAATACCTCAAAAACCCCAATGGCTTTTGGATACAAAATTGATGCAGACTTAAATGGCAAACCCGTTGACCAGAAAAGATATCGTGGAATGATCGGATCACTCTTGTACCTCATTGCCAGCAGACCTGACATCATGTTTTCTACATGTGTTTGTGCTAGATACCAAGCAAATCCTATGGAATCCCATGTAGTTGCTATGAAACGCATCTTCAAATACCCTAAAGGCACTCCCAAACTTGGCCTTTGGTATCCAGCTAAATCCGATTTTCAGCTGAACGCTTTCACCGACTCAGACTACGAAGGATGCAAGCGAGATAGGAAGAGTACATCTGGTAGCTGTCAATTCCTAGGAGGTAGACTAGTGAGTTGGACTTCAAAGAAACAGACGTGTGTGTCCACATCAACAGCAGAAGCTGAATATGTCGCTGCCGCTAGCTGTTGTTCACAAGTCATATGGATGCAAACTCAATTGCGTGACTATGGCTTCAAAATCTCACAAATTCCCATATTTTGTGACTCAACCAGTGCAATGCCATTTCTCACAATCCCGTTCACCATTCCATGACAAAGCACATCGACATTCGATATCACTTTATCAAAGACAACATTCAAAAGGGTCATATCGAACTACACTTCATCAATTCCGAAGATCAAATTGCCGATGTCTTCACTAAGGCTATCGATGAAACGAAGTTTCAATAATTCCTAGGCCATCTAGGAATGTTAAATCCAGATAACATCCATCCTTAAACTTTTACTTTTTGTTTGTACAAAAGTGTGTTTACTTTCACTCAAAAAGAAAATTCAAAAACATTTGAAAACTGCTTTCTTTTCAAAAAAAAACCAAAAACATTGAAATAACCAATATTTCCAAAAACATTCAGAAAAACAAATCTTCAAAAATATAATAAAAGACTTGCCATAATAAGCTTTTATAGAACCTTGTGATTAATCGTCTTTTGACTTAATTTTCAGATGCTTATGCTCGATGAAGATTTTAAGTCATATTGATTCTCAATTGGAGTGAAGGTTCAAATCTCCTACTTTTCATAATGTACATAACTTTATTTCCTTCAATTTTATTTCATTATTGATGATTTTAAAAAGGGACATAAGGTTAGAAGGTTCAGATGAAAACAAAAACCTATGTGAGAATTTATGCCTCATCAATCTGAATCATTGTGGAATTCATTTCTTGTGAGCTTAGGTGTGTCACTATTGCTTATAAGGTATATCCGATTATACCTTGTCACGGTCTCATTTTTGCTTAGATATCAAAATGACCAGGGACGATACATTCATTTCTTACATACTAGACAAACTGTCTTTTATGCCACTAATCCCTACCTAGATATAATCCAACCAAAAATGATGTCTTGAGATCCCGTGATCCATCAACAAGAAAAGACGAAACAAGATAAAGAAGAATCAAAAGAAAAAAGCCAAATCATTCACCGAAGAAATACCAAACAAAAAAAAAAACTCTACATTTGGTATTTTCAAACAAAGTTCAACCAAATGGTTATTTCAAAGCAAACATCAAAAGATCTCGTGATCTGTTTTTAACCATTTTTTTCACAAAAAGGGATATCTTAATCCCGCAAGATAGATACTCTCAAAACTCCCAATTTTCTCAAATGTAGCAAATTCTCGATGCTAAAACAAAATATCCTTTTACAACAAAAAGATATTGATCAACAAAAAGGATACCATCAAAGAAAAAGCTGCAACAACAATGGATTTCCCGGGATACTGTAGCCTTCATCACTGAAGATTCTTAGTTGCAAATTGCACTATGAAAATTGCTAAACCCCTCTACATGTATTTCCCGACGGAGAGAGAGAGAAAGTTAATGGCATGAATGAAGAAACCCGGTGAGTAATGCCAAAACCAGTCTTATGTGATTGATTATCTAATAATGAAACTAAGTGACCTTTCGGGAAAAGCATAGTTGAACACCTCCAATATGAGTGTGAGTCGTCAGAGAGAGATATCACTCGTTTTTAGTGATCATTAACTTGTTCTGCTGCCAGAACAACCAAATACCCAAGTGAAGTGTGAGTTATACCTATGAGCGTTCATCTGAATCGACCTGTTAAACCACTTGTCGTCATTAATAATGCTATAAAATCTTAAGAAATTTCTTTAGATACATATATGGCTACCCTTTGATAACCAAACCCGAGACTTTGATTCGGAAACAAATTTATGAAAATCTTTTACATAAGATATGTTAAACCAAGTCACAAACTTTCAAATCAATTGCTATGGTTTTATATATATATCTTATCTATTGACAAATCCATTATCTCGAATCTTCAAAAGTTAAACTGTCAATATGATTATATCATACCTATCCTTATTTCAGCAATGATCACATAGGGGGAAATTGTTGAAAAATGTTCTTATGTAACCTTGTATGTGACCATAACTGAAATAAGATGAACTGTTTTTATACAATCTAACAAATATTATCAGTTATTTCAGGTTGCATAAATGCGTGATAAAACGGAAAATACGAAAGCACGCGCATAGACGAGAAAATTAGCTGTGTGACTAAAAAGTTTCACCAATATACATATATATATATATATATATATATACGTATGTATATATATGTATTATATATATGTATGTGTTATATATATATGTATTATATATATAGGTATGTATGTGTGTTGAATAAGTCAAACAAAGGAGGAAGTCAACAAAAGTCAAAGATGAAGAAGCTAAATCCCTTCCCACGTTTTTTTGCTCCTACTCTACATCAACTTGCATGACCAGCCAATGACTTTCAAAATACACTCAAGTGAAGAAGATATTTGTTATCTCTTATATATATATACGTGAGTTTGTGTGTGAGAGTGTGTGTTCATTTGTAATATTGTAACACTTCTACAAACTACAAACTCTCCCAAGAACATCACAAATCTTCATCCTCCTCAAGAACAAAGACAAATCCCTGGAGCTAAATGAAGAACACCAAGATCAAACAAGAAGCCAAGTGAAGAACACCAAGATCAAACAAGAAGCTAAATGAAGAACACCATCAACCATCTTCATCTTCTTCATTGAAACTAAAGCTTTTTCATCTTCAACACCTTTGATCATCACATCATACACCACCAAACACTTTCCTTACTTCAAAACACCAAAACACAACCATGAAACAACCCAAAATCTTCTGCATCAAGATCAACCACAAAACCCATTACTATTCATCATCATCTTCATGAGAAATTTCACCACCTTTACCACCTTATATAAACCTCCTTCCAACCTATAAACAACCTTGAAAACATCCTCAAAACACCATAACACCATTACCCTAGCCAAAACATCACAAACAAAACTTACCTTCAAATCACAAAAATCCCAAAATTGACTCTGACACGAACACGCCCCGTGTTAAAAACCAAGGCAAAATCAACATGCCCCGTGTTGCCCTCTGATTGCCTTCTTCATACTTCTGAACCTCAACACGCCCCGTGTTCAGCAAGGCTAAATCAACACGCCCCGTGTCAGCATCAGCATCATGAACACGCCCCGTGTTCAGCAAGGCTAAATCAACACGCCCCGTGTCAGCATCATTCTTCAAGAAAACCCTCCAAAACCCTCCTACACGACCCGTGTCACTTGTGTCTTATCTTACACGACCCGTGTGCATGTTTTTACCCAAAAATACTTCAACTACAAATACATAAACCCATGTATTTTGTACCCTTTTGTAAACACTTGTTTTACATAAAATCGAGCTTTAAATGAACTTTTTGTTACTTATCCAATGCCGGATTGATCTTTGAACAAATATCGACCAGTCGCTCCAAGAGTCCCAATATCGACCAGTCCATTCAAAGAACAAATATCGACCAGTCGCTCCATAAGTCCAGTTCAGTCAATTTATTGACGAACCTACTTGATATATATTTATATATTTATATACTTTATTATAGCTTTATGTCATTTAAATATAGTCATTTAAATACAGTCATTTATATTATTTATAGCTTTACGTCATTTAAATACAGTCATTTATATTATTTATAGCTTTACGTCATTTAAATACGGTCTTTTATATTATTATAGCTTTCAGTCATTTATAGCTTTCATATTTATACTTATTCTGCAATTATTATTCTTTATATATATATATATATATATATATATATATATATATATATATATATCTTATATATTAAACTGATATATCTGTCACATAGTAACTGGTAACCGAGCCTTTTGTTGTGGTGATCAGATTGTTATATTTCCAACAAATCGGTATCTGAGCTGATATATAAAAGGAATAATATCCAACACAGGGGCTAAATGATAATTTTGGGGGCTTAATTTGAAGAGATTTTATGGAGTAAGGGGGGTTGTTGGTAAATTTCGGATTTAACTTGTAAAGAGTTTTATGGGCATGGACTTAAATGGTATCTTTTGGATTCCATTTAAAAGAAAAGTAAGGCGGAGGGACTATTCTTGACATTATGGCAAATTTTTATATGTGTCGGGTATATATGCTTTACAAAACCCTAACCCTAGCATTCTTAAGGAGCTGTCACCCTCTCCCTTTCCTTTAGCTTCCAGCCACTACGTGTGAAGTCATCCACCACCCCCAACCTTCGTTTACTCTTCCGACCAGTCAGAGTAGCCCATCGTCCGCCGTTGTTTGCTAATGACCGCCACTGTCGTGTTTTGCTTTCGGCGACATCAGGAATCGTCGGTGAAGCTGTGTGCACCACAACTATCTCTCCGTCACCATTCCCTTCCTCTTCTAATTACTGGTCACCGTTCTCAGCCGCACGCAACCATTGCCGGTGTTGTTCCGACCATCCCTCGCTTTTGAGCTCGTCAATTAGCAGCTAGCCGCCGTCGCCGCTTGTTCAACCATCAAAGGAGGTTGTTCTATTTCTTTCCCTTCAAATACCATGAGCCAACATGAGGTGGTTGTGATTGGGAGTGTTTCCCTTGTTCAGATCAGGTTCGTGGGTGCGTTCATGCTCTCTGTTGGCCGGAAAAACGTGTGAACCACCATGGCAGCACACCATGGTGGCCATTACCTTGCTGCCGCCATGTAACCTTCCTTCTACCGGATTTTGACACCACCAGCCACCTCCACGAGCTTGTGTATGGGTGTTTAACCTAGTAGATCTGTTATGTTTATTTTTCATAAGGTTGCGGTGGTTTGGTGAGTTGGAAAAGCCATTACCACCACCGTGAGGTGGTGGCTGCCGCCAAGCACCACCACCGGCCACCATGGTGTGGCTGTGTGTGTAGTAGTTAGTTTATGTTAGTGGGTGTGTGTATTATTTTTGGATAAAAACCTTGTAATTGTAATTTACATGAATAATAAAAGTAATAGTAACCACCAGCGTAGGGTGGTGGCCGCCGCCGTAGACCATCACTACCCAAGGTGGTAGTGGGTGGTGCCCCGCTAGCAAACCCTAATGGGCTTAGAGATTGGTTTTGGGCCTATTGGACCATGTTTGGGTCGAAAACCCTAATTATGAGTATTGGGCCTTAGACTAATTGGGCCATTTGTGGGCCATTGGGATTGGATTATGAATTAAGCCCAAATTATTCCATGCCATTTATCTAGTAGAGTAAAGGACTTAATGAACTAAGTCCTTAATGGGCTAATTGAGAAAAATCTAATATTTGAGAAATTATCAGGACGCAAACGAGAATTATTTAATAAGTGAAATATTAAATAATAATCATTGGGAGAAATTAATCTAAGCAATAATGCACTCAATGGATTAAGTCCTTAATGGATTAAGTCCCTATTATGTTAAGTCCTTAGTGGGTTAAGTAAGAAACACTTAACCCTATTTATCATTTGATGTGAAACCCTAATTTCACTTGGGCTTTGTGTTGGGCCATCCGAGAATAATCAAATAGACTAGAGTAATTAGCTGGGCTTTAGGGTAAGGACCATATGAAGGATTGGGCCTAATTTGGAAAATTGGGCCATAGTTGGGGCCTAGATAGTTGTATGATATTGGGCCCTAGAATGATACATGTTGGACTGAACTGATCAATTGGGCCTTAAGGGAAGTCCATGTAGAGGTTTGGGCCCAATTTAGAAAATTAGGCCATATGTTCGGCTTTGATCCCTAGTTGACTTTGGGCCTATGGTTTGGACCTTGGGCTTGGGTAAGCCAAGCTTGGGGTAATGTAGTAATTATCCAAATTATGTGTTAGTCCCTAATCTGCCTGTGTATCAATCAGATCCGTTTGATGGTGCGGAATCCCAATCAAACGGATGATGTCAGATTAAATAGAATAGAATGAGAAGAAGAATAATATGAATCTTGTATGATATGATTATGAATGAAGATCCGGATACAAGATTCACACACACTAACACACACTCTCTTTTCTCTCTCTCTCTAGAACACCTTCAAATGCACACACTTAAGCTCCTTGGTGTTCATCACTATTTCCTCACACCCATCACCCCTATATATATATATATATATATATATATATATATATATATATATATAGACACACACACACACACGAGAATATGGGCCGTAAATAGGGTTTACGACCATAAACTCACTCACCGACCGTAAACAGCTAAACAATATTACATAACAAATTAATTTCCTAGAAAAGCAAAGTACAAACAAAAATATTGACCCAACAATCTCCCCCTTGGTTTATAGCTTTCTTTTCTTTTCTTAAATGACGCAAGAAGCTCCCCCTAAAAAGTAGCTGGCTTTTCTTGTTATTCTTCATTGGGAGCTTGGCTTCAACTATTATCTTCAAATTCTTCACAACATCAGGATGAATATATGAATCTTCTATAAATGACTTCATCTTGAGGAGTTGGGCATTTCATCAGAGTTTAGCTTTGAACGCACATCGGGTGACGAGGCTTGATGAACTGATTCTTGAAAGATAGTGGTTTCAGCTTGAGAATCTTCAGAGAGAACATCAGAGAGAACAAATCTTCTGGATCACATCAGCAGGTACAAAGATAGCAACAGACTGATTGAGGAGGCTTCAATGCAATCCGTCACATATTCTTCAATTTCATCTTCACCTTGCTTCTGGGGTTGAAAGATTGAATGTTGAAAGAATAATCTTCATTTCTTGCTCCTTCGAATGTGACTTCTTCGATGCTCACGGATGAGGCTTTGGCTCAGAAATCTTCAACACAAACTCCATGAGTCTTATCTATACCTGAAATCACTTTTCAAGACAAAACAAAACTAAAAGAAAAGTTAGCACACAAATGAAAACAGAAACAAAAAATATTTTTGGATTTTTGATTTTTCTGAACAAGAAATAAAACAGAAATAACACTATTTTTGGATTTTTAAATTTTTTTGATTTTTCTTTGATTTTTTTGAATTTTTCTGATTTTTTTAGTTCTCCCCTAATATTTAAATTAGAAGAAACTATGACAAATTTAACGAAAATAAAAATGATATCTAACTTTAAGAGAGTTTTGGGATCAGAGTTTTTAGACAGCCTTTATCCACTTGTCGGTACCTTCTGTCTTCAGGTCTTTGTTTGGTCGATCGTCGGTATTGTTGTCCACTTAAACACGAAAAATTGTGACTTATTTAGGACATATTATTTGTTACAAGACAAGGTGAACTTAAGTTCCTAAAAATTATATCTGATCCTAATTTCTTAGATATTATATCTTATGGACCATTCATCTGACGATGACTAGGGATATTGTTGTCCACCTAAATTGAGCAGCAAGATCTATAGACAATCTGAATGTATTCAATTTTAAGTTTACTGGAACGTGTTTCCCGCTTCCTGATATGCCCCAGCCATCAAGAACTTCCAGAGTACTCCTTACACCGGGTGAGCAGACAACCATTCATAGAGAAGATAGATTCAGAATTCTACTACTTATTACTTATTACTTCAGAGGGGTTGAGAAGTAGAAGGTTGCATATATTGTGTACCAGGTCTGATTAGAAGTCGCACAGAGGAGACAACATATGGCTAACAGATAAGAAGTCTTTCACATATATAACCTGCAGAGAAATAGAGTTGCATATGTTGTGTACTAGGTCGGATTGGAAGTCACGCAAAGGAGACAACATATGTCTAACAGACGAAAAGAAAGAAAATTATATTCTACAGACCTAATTTATCGAAATTTACTAGTCGCCCCATCCAACCGGAATTAAGGACAGAATATGCACATCGAGGAAAAGTTAAGCCACGGTTCCAAGTACGGGTTCATTTAATGTGACGAGTAGATTCCCATATATATCTCCCTGCTTAACCTATCCGAGCGTCGTATTGTCAGGCTGAACGGATCTAACTAGGTGAAGATTTGTCAAGTCTATAAATTTCCTAAGTTCAACTCTGCCTAGTCATGTCCATTTTAAAAAATTTCGTGCCTACCGACGCATCAAACCAGAGCATAGACCCTTCAACTTTGGGTACTTTACGCAGACTCAGGTTACCTGTTATCACATTATCATATCACTTCCCAAAACATCTCCCTCAAGCACATTTCATAACCAACATATTTTTTTGATTTTTTGATTTTCTAATGTTTTTGGATTTTTTTGAAAATTTTCTAATTTTGTTTTTGTTTTGTTTTTTTTTTTATTTCTCCCCCTAAATTTGTGCATAGGAGAGAAACGAAAATTAATGCGCAAATTTAAACTATCCTAAAACAAAAATTAGTCTTTAAAGCAAATCAGCTTAAGAAAAACTCAAGAGTATAGAGAAGAAAACGCAAACCGTAAGACACCGATTGAATTTGCATCCAGAAGGTCTGAGAACAGCACGTGTAATCTCAGAACAGATCCAAAAAAATTTCATGTCATTAATCACTAACCCCGTGAGTGATCACTTCCTTTCTTTTCTTCCTGCAAAGGACACATACTCCCAAACAATATTCTGAGTGTTGTACAGTTGAGAGATGCCTCCTATCATGTGCCTGGAACAGCCACTACCAACAAACTGAAGTCTGATGATATGCCTCCATAGCTGCTCCGACACAGAGCGGGATCAGTTGGTCTTTGGAGGGGTCGACCTTTGTCATCCTTGCACGGTACTCTTTCCCATGACATGTCCTGTTTATCACAAACAGAAGACATAAAAATATTAGAATCGTTAGTTGATTTGGGAGATTGAGCCTTCGGAACCTATTTGTAGTTGGGTTTAACCCATTTCTTTTTTGATATGATGGGTGGCTCAGTACTTGCTTTGGAACTTGATGTTGGCCGTTGAGATGACTTTGATTTTAGCTTCACAGGAGCATCTCTTGGATTAGACTTCTTGGCCGACATTCCCTTCTTGCCCTTGGGATTTTGATTCTTGTCCTTTGAAGTTTGATTCTTGGCCTTGGGAGTTGAATTCTTGGCCTTCTTGGCGTTCCAGTCATCAATGTCTGAACGTGACCTAGAAGGGTTTCTTTTGAAGTATCTCCCACTTGGCGCGTTTTTCCTTCCTTGTGCGCTGTAGGGAACATATGCACGATTAGGACATTTTCTGGAAATGTGTCCAGGTGTTCCACAGTGAAAACATGTCTTTTTCTTCACTGTGAAGTTGTTTCTTCCTGCCCTTGGTGGCGTATCCTTGCCTTGTCTCTGATTTTTCCCACATGCACAATTGAAACAAGAACTCTGTTGTGTTGGAATTGGTGGCCTGTATTTATCAACGGCAGGTTGATCAGTAGCAGTTGAGTTCGAAGCAACAGATTCAGAGTTCAAGGAGATGTTGGTTTGTTCAATGGTGTTCTCCTTGTTCTCATCCTCTGTTACTTTACCTGCACATGAAGCAGAAACATTAGTATTTTCAACCTAAATAAATCCGTCTGACACAAATCCAGCTAGTTTGCCATATTGAAGATGTGCCTCCCTGCCAGTTTCATCCTGTGTCATAGGGATGAATGTGTAGTTATGATTATAAGGAGGAGGAACACTATCATACCCTAGACCCTTGTTTTCATTTTCTTTGAATTTCAATTGTGTTTCATATAAAGACTCAACTGTTTTACTTGACGTAGAATAATTTTTGAAACTGACATCTGTTTTTCCACACTTAATTTTCAATGCGTCAAGTTCTACAGTTACAACAACAAGTTGTCTCTTAATATAGTCATAAAGTTCGCATTTTTCACTGTACTCTGCCTGAATTCTTCTTAAATCCTTTATTTTTGTTTCTAATTCAGCCTTCAAGGGTTTCTATCCTTTCCTGAGTTGATATTCTTTATATCTCAGGTCCTCAACTTCCCTTTTTAAAAAAGCAATTTGTTCCCGAAGAAATTTAATCGTATGTTCACCAGATAGCGTACATGAAACTTCATTGACCGGGAGGTTTGTGGAACTCATTGTTTTTCGATAATTCAAAGCGTTAAGTTCTTCAATTATATCAGCCAAATTAAGACGATTGAGATCTTTTGTCTTCTTGATGTCAGCCACGTCTATATCCCACGATTTCGGAAGTGCATTCAACAACTTTTTGTTTATCTCAGATTTGGTCAAGAGGATCCCAGTTATATTCATCTCAGTAGTGAGTGTAGTAAATCGTTGCAACTAAGTTTCGAGGGTTTCTCCAGGGATATAATCGAACATGTTGAAATTTTGTCTTAAAATCTCATGACGACTCTCTTTCATGATTTTAATTCCCTCGTGAACTTCAAAAACTATTAAAAGCAAAACTAGAACTTAAAAGAAAATGCCATTTGACTGTAAACCTCAAAAGTCAACCTCAAAAGTCAAATTTAAAGAGTCAAACTCAAAAGTCAAACTTGAAAAGTCAAACTTAAAAGTCAAACCGAAAAGCTAAATTTGAAAATTTAAAAATCAAACGAGAAAGTCAAAGTTTAAAGTCAAAGGTCAAACTTTAATAGTCAAAATCAAAATTTTAAGTAAAAAGTCAAAAATTAAATTCAAAAATTAAAAATTAAAATTTTTGGTTGAAAAAGAAATTTAAAATTGAAAGAAATTGATTTTTGGGCTGAATTTGACGAAATTTTGAAAGTTGGATGCGACTAGGAGTGTTTAAGTTTAAAATTTTGGAATGAAATGAACAAGTGATATGTTTGGTTGAGTTGGCAAAGCGCGCTTACTAAGAATTAGAAGTCCCGGGTTCGATCCCCGGGAACCCCAAAATCAGCTTCTATTTTTTTTTTATGAAGGCGCTGATGCGAGGCTGCAAGGCTCTTATGCGAGGACGAGGCCGATGCGAGGCGAGGTGAGGATCTGTGGCGCAAAGGCGAAGACCTGGTGCGAGGATGCGAGACCGTAAATGCTGCTGACCGTAAACTCCGAGGCTTCGGGCCGCAAACTCCGGACTGTGAACTCCGGACTGCAAGCCCTTCAAGAGCCATAAACACTTCGCAGATCTCGTGAAAAACAACGTTTTTCACCCTTTTTTGCTCCAAAACTCGATCAAAAACTCATTTTTATAAAAAACACAAAGAACAAACCCCCCTATTTTTGCGAGTTCTATCCAAAAACGCTATTCTCTTTTCAATATCAGATCAAATAAGCTCCAGATCTGAAAAAAATTGATTGATATACCAATCTCTGATACCAATTGTAAGTCCCCAAAAACGCTTGTGTATCAATCAGATCCGTTTGATGGTGCGGAATCCCAATCAAATGGATGATGTCAGATCAAATAGAAGAGAATGAGAAGAAGATTAATATGAATCTTGTATGATATGATTAGAATGAAGATTCGGATACAAGATTCACACACACTAACACACACTTGTTCTCTCTCTCTCTCTCTCTCTCTCTAGAAGACCTTCAAATGCACACACTTAAGCTCCTTGGGTGTTCATCATTCCTTTCCTCACACCCCTCACCCCTATGTGTGTGTGTGTGTGTGCGTATATATATATATATATATATATATATATATATATATATATATATATAGGGGTGAGGGGTGTGAGGAAATAAATGATGAACACCCAAGGAGCTTAAGTGTGTGCATTTGAAGGTCTTTTATAGAGAGAGAGAGAGAGAGAGAGAGAGAGAACAAGTGTGTGTGAATCTTTTATCCGAATCTTCATTCTAATCATATCATACAATATTCATATTAATCTTCTTCTCCTTCTCTTCTTTTTGATCTGACATCATTCGTTTGATTGGGATTCCGCACCATCAAATGGATCTGATTGATACACAAGCGTTTTTGGGGACTTATAGTATGTAATTATAATTATGTAGTGGAACTCAATTATTAATTGGGTGATATTTTGATGTTGACAGATCTGGAATCTGTCATCTAGCAGTTGGGGTCGAGTCCGCGGGACTTCAGCAGTGTGGGATTGAGCCTGCAGGACTTCAACAGTGTGAGGTGAGTTTCCTTCCAATAGGAACGGGTCTACGACCATAATGCTAGCCCGTTTATTTAGCAGTAGTTTCAGACATCAGTCTGATGCAGTAGTTCAGTATGTTTGGTGTCTTTGTGATATAGGCATGGTATGAGTTATGTGTTCCGGATTATGGTCTGATGCAGTATGCAGTATATGTGTTCATGTTATATGCTATGATTATGTTATGCTATGTTCAATTAGTTTCGGACCTCGGTCTGATGCAGTAATTAGGGTGCTTGATGTCTCTGTGATTCAAGCATGCTTATGTGTTATATGTTCCGGACTTCATTTCGATGCAGTATGCAAGATATGTGTTTATACTAGTTTATATGTGTTTATACTATGTTATGATCAGTCAGTTCCGGACTTCGGTCCGATGCATGGGACATTGTCCCAGTTAGTCTAGGCTTCGGCCCGATGCAGTTTCCAGACATCGATCTGATGTAGGGGGCAACGCCCCAGTTAGTCCGGGCTTCAGCCCGATGCAGTTTCCGGACTTGGGTCCGATACAGTGGGCAAGGCCCAGTATGTGTTTACATGTTATTGTATGGTATGTGGTAGTTTGTGGGAGCTCACTAAGCTTCGTGCTTACAGTTTCAGTTTTGGTTTCAGGTACTCAGTTTTCGAAAGAGGAGCTCGGGAAGATTGCAGTGCACACACCATTTGTTCAGCATGGAATGTTTATACTCTGATGTACTTGACAGTTGTTATGATATTTTGAGATACATTGCTTATGATTTTTATATGAGGTTTATCGGCTATGGTTTTTATTATTAAATTAAACGAAATTTTCAGACTGTGCTTTTGGGATGTTTCAAGTTGGTATCAGAGCCTTGGTTTCAGGGATTCGAGCGCACTCCTGAGTGTGTCTGAACTCAAACTAAGGAAGTGGTATAAAGTTTTCAAGGGAAAAACCATGGTTACAAAAGAATTTTTGAGAAACGAAAATAATTTTTGAAAAAGTATAAAGAAAAGAGTTTTAGAAAAAGCGAAAAGAGTTTTGAAAAGAGAAAAGGATGTGGTTCATGCAATCAGTCGAGCTCAAGTAAGTACTCCCAAATTACCCATACAAGTTTATGATCATTAGTTTCAGTTTCAGTTTTAGTTCCAGTTTTAGTTTTAGTTTTTGTTTCAGTAGAACATCATGCTAGTATAGAACTAAGGATCTAGGAGGATGCCTTATGTTCCTGCTTATTGTGTTTCAGCTTGATAAGAATTTCATGCTAGTATTGAGTAGACAGTAGTAGGATAGCCTATGTAGGTTATGTATGATAGTATGAGTTTAGCATTGTATGCTAGTACAGTTTCTTGTTATGAGAATAGTTTTGCTTGAGCATGTTTCCTTTATCCAAATGCTGCTTGCTTTGTGCTTGGTGAGACTCTGAGTGATGAGAGTTATCCATTAGGTGAATACATCACATCACATGTGATCAGGGTTGAATAATCTTAGAGTGTTGGATTTGGACCTACTGCACAGCTCTCGTTTGAGTCTAATTGTTGTAGGGATGAGACTTTTACTCGAAGGATTATTCGAGCCTCATTGCATGTGATGGTATTCAGGTGGTGACTAATTGATATTACAAGGAGGCCTTCAACAGCTGAGGACTGGTTTGGGTGGAGTCAGAAGTTCCCTAGGGCAAGCCTAGGAAGGTAGTAGCAGAGATCACTAGCATTAGAGTGACTTGGTGGAATCAAGGCAGTTCTTGAGGAAAGTATGGATAGATGTGGAAGCTAGTATGGGCCCATATTACTGAAAGCAGAGGATCCGTTAGGGATGAGCAAAAACTGAACCGAAAACCGAAAAACCGAAAAAACCAACATAACCGAAACCAAAAAACCGAAACCAAAACAATAACCGACGATTTAGGTTTGAATTTTACAAAAACCAAAAAATAATGGTTTGGTTTGGTTTTGATGTATAAAACCGTCGATAAAAACCGAACCGTCCCACATATATATTATTTATATTATGATTTAAACTTTTAGTTTTACACTTTAGACTTTATCTTTTTAATACTTTATGTTTATTTGCAACAAACTGTTAATGATGTTAAACTTTGATCTTTTGAACACTTTTATGGTTTTAAAATACTAGAATTCGTACTCTTTATTTTAGTATATTTTAAGTAGATACAATACTATTTATCACAACCTATTTTCACTAGGTTTGAACCCAAAAACTAGAAAAAAAAACAGGAGCTCATAAACCCACGGTTTAAAATCGAAAACCCATAAACCCAACCCGGAACACCGAAAACACTAGCCAAGTCTCAGGAGAGAAAGATTAGTTGGAACCATAATAGACTAGCAAAAGAAGAGAGAGAGAAGGTAAGATATCAGGACATATTGCAGAATGATAGCAGGAAGATCGTGAGTATCTTGGGGTGTAAGACCCTGAATGAAGGGTCTCGGGAGGAGACCCAAGATTTCAGATTAACTTTCAAGAGACCAGTAGGACCAGATTCGGTGTAGCACTTGCGGGAGTAGGGAGTACAGCGTCTTCTTGGTTTATTCCAAGACTGAGGAGTAGCACGAGAAGCACCTGAGGGAGGTGCTAGAGACTTTGAGGAGGGAGAGAGATTTCACAAGGTTCTCTAATTGTGAGTTCTGGTTGCGCGGGGTGCAATTTCTTGGGCACCATGTCAACCAGAAGGATATTCTAGTCATCCGGCCAAGATAGAGGCCGTCATGCAGAGGAGAATTCTGAGGTCTCCAACTGAGATTCAGAGTATCCTAGGTCTAGCATGTTATTATCGGAGATTTATTCGGATTTTTTTTAGAAGTTGTGTGATCTTTTGGATTAGCTAGTGTTGAAACACTAGCAATGGTAAGTGTGGTTTCTAGCAGATTGGTCATGGGTGGTGAGAAGGATTGGGAATTCTTCTAGTTTTGTGTGCAGTAGGGGATTAGCTGCATCAAAGTGGGGGAGAATCGCCCAAGGATTCAGAAGCTGGAGCAGTTTTCAAACTAGGATAAGTTTCGGATCTTTATTGGGAAGGAAGATAGCCCAAGCGGTGGTATGGTTTGAGGATAGTGTGAGATGGAAGTTCAGAAAAGCTTGCCAATAAGGAGATCGCGTTCCCATGATGTTACTAGCAAGCCTTAGGGAATCAGGTTTGGGATTCCGGTCAATACAAGAGTTCAGTTGAGTGTGGGGCAAGCGCGTGTTCGATCCAGTATCAGATGTTGTAAGTCTGCGGGTGTAGCCATAACATTCACTAGCAGTCAGATAGTATCAGAGTGTTGTAAGTCTGCGGGTGTAGCCGTAGCATTCACTAATAGTCAGATAGTATCAGAGTGTTGTAAGTCTGCAGGTGTAGCCATAGCATTCACTAGCAGTCAGATAGTGTTAGAGTATTGTAAGTCTGCAGGTGTAGCCGTAGCATTCACAAGAGTAGCAGATAGTACTAGAGTGATGTGAATCTGTGGGTGTAGCCGCAGCCTTCACTAGGTTGGTAGATAGCGTGAGTGTGTTGTTAGGATGTGGAAAGATCAGTAGTACCCACCAGTTTGGTTATAGTAGTGATGAAATGGAAATCCACAGATTAGATTTCAGAATTTCCCAGACGAATGAATCCTGGTTAAGCTAGTGATAAGATTGTAGAAGCACCGCTATGGAGATGACAGCAAGGAAGCAGTGGACTGCTTAAGGTCATTTATGACATAAGGCTACAATTGGTGATGTAGCAATCGTGTTTAGCCTTGGGTATGGTGACGTCGGGATTCGGCGCATGGAACCAATCAGTTAGAGCAGAAGGCTATTAGGGCCACAGTGACGAGATAACTAGTAGCAGCTAGATCCATAGAAAGATTTTGTTCAGAATTCGTGCGAGGCGGCTAGTTAGGGAGTCCTTTGGCTTTGCAGTTGGGCTGGAACCCGATAGTTCAGATGATTGGCGGAAAATTGAGACTAGGTAGGTCTCGGTAGACATTGGGAAGCAACCATGTGGCAGCATATAGTTTCAGATAGTTCAGTGTTTCAGGCAGTTCAGTGTTTCGAGCAGTTTAGTGTTCAGACAGTTCAGTGTTTCAGGCAATTACAGCTCTTGGGCAATGTTAGTAAATGTGACCTAAGTTGCAAGTACAGACAGGATAACTGGTTTATTGGGAAGTGATAAGTCACTCACAACGGAAATAGCTGAGCATTGGCCAAGTATAAGTGATCTACAGGAATAACTAGGTTTGTGAACCTGTTTTGTAGTGGGAGTTCTCGAGCTAGCAGAAGTTGAGTAGTCAGTTGAGAGATAAGCAGGCTGGTTTCATCGATAATGATTTAGTAAGAGTGATCTGTCAAGATTCAGACCATCTTGAGACAACAGAATTCAGATGAAATGATGTGATCTTGTAGCGAGGAATGAGTTCTCCTGTGGATGCTAGGGCTTTGCGATGATTGGTCATAGCTGCCTTCAGAAGGCTAGGGTGTGCCCAGGATTACGGCCATGTTACAAGAGTAGATAGCGTGTAAGGAAGAGTAAGGAATGATTTCGAGGACGAAATCTAATTTATGTGGGGGAGAGTTGTAAAGCCTCGGTTATTTAAATAAATTAATAAATATAAGTCCCAGACTAATTTGTGAAGAATTTTAGAAGTTGAGGGTTAAAAGTGTAAGTCCCAGATTTGTTTTGTAAATATTTATGAAGGCAAGGGCTAAATGATAATTTTGGGGGCTTAATTTGAAGAGATTTGTCACACCCCAAAACCGATAACGGCGGAATACGTTTCGGGGTGGATGACGTAGTGTACAGTATCATCACAATTGTATAATAGTAAAAGCAAGAAACATACAACCATTTCATTTATATAGTAAGTGTATTTACAAGTGTGTTTTGTAATGTTTGACAAACACCAAAAGTAAACAAAAATAAGAGATAGGTCTTGTATCCTCCATCTTCTCCAAAAATATCTGCTGTACCTGTCTATCTTTGACCTGAAGATACAAGTTATTTTGAAAAGAATATCAGCATAAAGCTGGTGAGTTCATAAGAGTTTTAGTGTGAGTACTTGTATAAAAAGCATTAGAGTCATTATTATGAAAACTGAAGTTTGAAATCATAAATAGTGGTGAAACCTAGAAAATCCCATATTCTCCGGAACATTAAGTAATGTAATATAGTGAGTTATTCTTAGAGTATGTAATAGTGGTGCAGCATCCTTTAGTATTAGATACTTATTTACTTCGGGATGTTACTTCATCTTTCTTTTAGTATTTTAGTGTGGTTATAGTGTCTTTCTAGTGTATTCCCAATAGTGTGAGTAATAGCGAACTCCCATGACCTTCCCAGTCATGCATAGTGTAGTAGAGTAAAAGCATCCCTAGGCCTAAGCGGCTCGGACTGAAGTTATCAGTTGGGATGTAATAGCGTCTGCCCCGTATAGATCTATACATATAGTGTCGTCTTCCTATCGGAAAACTTCGGGCATAGTGAATAGCGTATAGAGTATCCCGTAGTGGATTAGTGAGTTATCTCATGATTAGGGCATTCTCTTGTATTATAGTGTAGTAATCTTTCGTATAACTTGTATTGTATTCTCTTATTAGTGTATTGCTTCATAATATAGAGAATTATAGTACTGTAGAGTAATAGTGGAAACTAGGGATAGAGTCCTTAACTATACCCATTATAGTTAATTTAGTGTATGCGGTTTTAGTCAAGTAGTGATTCAGGTAATTAATGAATTAAGAAGTGCTCATAATCTGTACTAATATATGAGATATATAATTAAGAAATCAATGACAGTCGGATGGATAACTACTACCCTAAGTCCACAATCAAACAAGAAACAGGAAATAAGGCGAGCTATCGGTCCTAAGTCTTTCAAGTCTTAATTATATAAATATATTAGTATGATTACATTCTCATAGAGAGTTTTATTTAACAAGAGTATTGTACGAAAGGAACATTTAAAACTTGTTTGTTAATCCAAGATAGTTTTGAAAACAATTGACTTATTTATAAAGCATAGTGATAAATCACATGTGATTTGAACTACAGATTGGGAATCACATGTGATTAACTCTGAAATCTGAAAAATAGTTTTGTATAACTTTTCATAAACATGTATATTCAACTTGTATCTCCCCCCTAAAACATATAAAACATTTGAAAGGTTCATTAAGGGGTATGAACTCACCTGAAATCGCGGAAATCGGGTAAATCGGGTAAAAGTGTCGATTGAGCGTTTGGTACCCAATAACCTCTTGAGCACCTCCTAGGACCCTAATGTCATATGAAATATGTATTTTACAAGAAGTTAATCATCTTATGCTTTTCATTATAGTATTTGGACATTCTAGCATCGTTTTCGGGGTTTTAAGGCCTAGAAGGGGTTCCCGAGAGTGGTACGAAGTCATGAATGATTTACGGGAGGGTCCACGAGCTCACTCTTTTGGAGTTTATGGCCCAAAGGCCATCCTTTGGGAGTTTACGGCTGTAAACCCCCTAGGTTTGGCCGTAAACTCTTGTGGCACTCCAAAGTGTATGTTTAAGGTCTTATTTCACTTCCTTGATTTAGTGGTATGTGTCTTGGACTATTTTAGGGGATTAAACATCATAATTTGTGACATTTTTGGGGAGTTTACGGCCAAGACTTGTTCTTGGGCCGTAAACTCTTGTAAACCCTTCAAGATGTATGTTTTAATGGTACAACAAAGTCTCATACACCTTAGATAAATCCTAGAAGGCCCTATAGTGAGTTTGGGACAATTTGGCATATATTTTTGGGGAGTTTACGGCCCAAGAACACCCTTGGCCGTAAACTCTTCATTTTGTGCTCAAATGTGAAGTTTAATGGTACAACACACTTCCAAAGGCCTTAACTAAATTCCTTACAAGCATTTGAGGGGTTTTGGGACTTGTTTGACACAAAAATATGGGTGTTTACGGCCCAAGCTTAGCCTTGGTTGTAAACTCCTCTTTTTGCCATCAAATGATGTTGTTTGATGCATTTAAGCCTTCCTTGTTGTCAAGTCTAAATTGTCAAACAACCTAGATGAGTTTTTGGGACATTAAACAAGTGTTTTTGGGGTGTTTGAGGTGTTTACGGCCTAAGCACATGCTTGGGCCGTAAACTCCTTTTTACATGTCTAATCCATGTGTTTTAGTGTCCAAAACCCTTCTAGATACATGCCTTAATTAGTATACTAGCTTAACATGAGGAAAAACTTGACATTTGGCATGATTTTGGGGGTTTACGGCCTAAGGAGCTTCTTAGGCCGTAAACTCCTTTATGGTCCTTGATTCTCATGATTTTGGACTCTAAAAGCAGTAAAGTATGATTAGATTAAGTTAGGGGATGAATCCTTACGTTTGGAAGTCGGAAATTCGCGGATTTGGAGTCGATTTCGGG
Source organism: Lactuca saligna (assembly GCF_052625555.1). Lineage (NCBI taxonomy): Eukaryota > Viridiplantae > Streptophyta > Magnoliopsida > Asterales > Asteraceae > Lactuca > Lactuca saligna. Next base: position 15,064,890 of record NC_136418.1, on the reverse strand, counting down.
TCTAGAGAGAGAAAGTAGTGAGAGAGAGGTGTAATTGTGGTAAAAGAGTCCAATTGAAGTGTTTAAGTGTTTTTATATGTCTCGGGTATTGTACCCGATACACGGCTACTCGATGCTAAAGTTTAACGGGGTTAAAACTTTTTACCCGGGTGAAGTGGTTGAGAAGTAATATAACTTTATTTAGTTAAATGGGGTTAACATTTGCAAGTTATAATTACTCATGACAATACCGGAACATGTAATTAACTAATTATTTATTTATTGACGACCCGAACAATACCGAGAAATAACATATAATGACGCATTCCGTTAGTGAAAATAGGGTTTGCAACAGAAATAGATTTAGGGTTGTCACATCATCCCCCCGTTAGGGGAATTTCGTCCCGAAATTTTAGAATTTATACATATAAGAGTTACAGTACAACTATGCGAAGAGATGGGGGTATTTGAGTTTCATTTGGTCTTCGCGTTCCCAAGTGAATTCCGGTCCTCGTTTGGCGTTCCACCGAACTTTCACAATTGGGATACGGCTTTGCTTCGTTCGTTTTACTTCTCGATCCATAATCTCAACAGGTTCTTCGACGAAGTTGAGGCTCTCATTGACCTCAATCTCATCAAGGGGAATTTCGAGTGTCTCTTCTGACAGGCATTTCTTCAAGTTAGAGACGTGAAAGGTAGGGTGTATGTTGCTTAGTTCGTGAGGTAGGTTGAGTTTATAAGCTACGGGGCCGATTCTAGCGAGAATCTCAAAAGGCCCTAAGTACCTTGGGTTCAACTTTCCACACTTTCCAAAGCGTATCGTGCCCTTCCAGGGTGAGACCTTCAACATGACTCGATCTCCCACCTGGAATTCCAAGGGTTTTCTTCGTTTATCGGCGTAGCTTTTCTGTCGATCCCTAGCGGCTTTAAGTCGTTCGCGTATCTGTACAATCTTCTCGGTCGTTTCTCGAATGATCTCCGGACCAGTGAGAGAGCTGTCAGGAACTCTTCCTTTAGCTAGTTGAGTGTCACCCACCTCAGCCCAGCACAGAGGGGATCTACACTTGCGGCCGTAGAGGGCTTCGAATGGGGCTGCTTTGGTGCTCGTATGATAACTATTATTATAAGAAAATTCCACAAGAGGTAAGTGTGTGTCCCATGACTTACCGAAGTCAATTACACAAGCTTGCAGCATATCCTCTAAGGTTTGAATCGTCCTCTCACTCTGTCCGTCGGTCTGCGGATGGTAGGCTGTACTCATGTCCAGCCTCGTCCCTAGTGCTTCTTGCAACGATTGCCAGAACCTAGAGGTGAATCTACTATCTCTGTCTGAGATAATAGAGATAGGGACGCCATGTAGTCGTACTATTTCTTTAATGTATGTTCTAGTGAGTTTCTCCATCTTGTCCGTTTCCTTGATGGGTAGGAAATGTGCGGACTTAGTCAACCTATCGACAATGACCCAAATAGTATCTAATCCACCCGTTGTCTTGGGAAGTTTGGTTATAAAGTCCATTGTGATCCGCTCCCACTTCCATTCTGGTATCTCAGGTTGTTGGAGAAGTCCTGATGGCTTTTGATATTCAACCTTGACTTTCGCGCAAGTGAGGCACTTACTCACAAATGTGGCGATCTCCGCTTTCATGTTTGGCCACCAGTATAGCTTTTTGAGATCCAGATACATCTTATCTGAACCCGGGTGGATGGAGTAGCGAGTGTTATGCGCTTCCCTCATAACCAAATCTCTAAAACCTCCATGGCGTGGAGTCCAGATTCGGTCCATGAAGTAGTAGGCTCCGTCACCCTTTACCTCCAAATTTTTATCCATTCCACGTAGAGATTCTCCCAACACGTTCTCGGGCTTTAGGACTTCCAGCTGAGCCTCTTTGATCTGCGTGGAGAGATGCGAATGAATATTCATCGTCAACGACTTGGTCTTTCGACCAGTATACTCCTTCCTGCTCAGTGCATCTGCTACTACATTGGCTTTTCCCGGGTGATATCTAATTTCACAGTCATAATCGTTAAGTAGCTCGACCCATCGACGCTGCCTCATGTTGAGTTCTTTTTGGTTCATTATGTGTTGGAGGCTTTTATGATCAGTGTATACCACACTCTTCGTCCCATATAAGTAGTGTCTCCAGATTTTTAGTGCAAACACAACCGCTCCTAACTCGAGGTCGTGCGTAGTGTAGTTCGCCTCATGGGTATTTAGCTGTCTCGAGGCATATGCGATAACCTTACCCGGTTGCATCAAGACACAACCAAGCCCCTGGTTGGATGCATCACAGTATACGACAAAATCTCCTGTCCCTTCGGGAAGGGATAATACTGGTGCGGTGCATAGGGCTCGCTTCAGGGTTTGGAATGCCTTCTCCTGTCTTTCCTCCCAGTCGAACGGTACTCCTTTCTGTGTCAGCACAGTGAGAGGTTTCGCAATCCGAGAAAAGTTTTGAATGAATCTACGGTAGTAGCCAGCGAGGCCTAGAAATTGACGAATTTCCGTAGGCGTCTTCGGTGCTGACCAGTTCTCAATAGATTTAATCTTGGAGGGATCCACATGAATTCCTTCTTCACTAACCACGTGACCTAAGAATTCGACTCTTCGGCTTCAGAACTCGCACTTAGAGAACTTCACATATAACTTTTCGGATCGCAACGTTTCCAAGACTTGTCGTAGGTGATCCTTGTGTTCTTCCTCGTTCCGAGAGTAAACGAGGATATCGTCAATGAAGACGATGACGAACTGATCCAGGTATGGACGACACACTCTATTCATCAAGTCCATGAATACTACGGGGGCGTTGGTCAGTCCAAAGGGCATCACTATGAACTCAAAGTGTCTGTAGCGGGTTCGGAAAGCTGTCTTCGAAACATCTTCCTCGAGTACCCGTAACTGATGATACCCAGATCTAAGGTTAATCTTGGAGAAGTAACTTGCTCCTTGTAGTTGATCAAACAGATCGTCGATACGAGGGAGGGGGTAGCGATTTTTAACCGTGAGTTTATTGAGTTCTCTATAGTCGATGCACATCCGAAACGATCCGTCTTTCTTTTTCACGAACAAGACCGGAGCTCCCCAAGGTGAGAAACTCGGTCTTATAAAGCCCTTGCTGAGCAGTTCGTTGAGTTGACCAGACAGTTCTTGCATTTCGGTGGGTGCTAAACGGTAGGGCGACTTAGCTATGGGGGTAGCTCCTGGAATTTGGTCGATTCTGAACTCAATCTGACGTTTGGGAGGTAGGCCGGGAAGATCCTCTGGAAAGACGTCAGGGAAATCGCATACTACGGGAATTTCTTTTGGATCTTTCAATTTCTGGTTAGTTTCAACGACATGGGCAAGAAAGGCGCGATACTCCTTGCGTAAGTATTTCTGAGCCTGCACACTAGAGATGATATGAAGGCTCGTACTCGGCTTATCTCCATATATCAAGAGGGTTTCGTGATTTGGAAGGTTCAGACGAATGGCTTTTTCGGAACATAGGATATCGGCGCAATGGAGACTTAACCAGTCCATACCAACAATGACATCGAAATTTTTGATTGAGACTGGCATAAGATCGATTGGGAATGAGTGATCTTCTAACATGAGAGTGCACCCTATGTAGATTTCGCTAGAGCTTTCTGTTTCCCCATTAGCCATTTCTACGACGAATGTTTCTTTTAGTGGTTGAGGGATTTGTTTGAGTAAGTGTTTAAAGTTATGATTTACGAAACTTCTTTCTGCACCACTATCAAATAAGACACAGGCATAGGAGTTGTTGAGAAGAAACGTACCCGTGACTACTATGGGGTCTGCTACCGCTTCATTGTGACCGATAGCGAGTAGCCTTCCAGTTCCTCCAGCATTTGTGGTCTTTGGACAGTTTCTCTTAAAATGACCCGCCTCTCCACAGCCATAACAAGTTGGGGTCACTCCCGTACCCGGAACCTACGTGATAGGTTTGGGAGGGGCCTTACAAAATCGGATAGTATGGCCCTTCCGACCACAGTTGGAACACTGCAGTTCACGGCAGGGGCCGTTGTGGTGGAAAGGGCACTTGGGACACTTGGGCAAGTTTCCACTGTAAGATTTTGGCGGGGCTGGAGCAGCTGGAGTAGTCGGGGTGGTGGCAGCATGGACCGCCACAATTTGTTGGTCCTTTGAGGAGGTTTGAGTTTTCTGGCCTTTCATCTTATCCCATCGCTTCCTCTTTCTGTCAGATGAAGCGGGCAGTGCAGTGGTTGTTGTGGTTGCTGTCACTGGAGTGGAGGAGATTTCGTGATTGATCAGACTTTGGGCCAATTCCTTGGAGCTATCAAAAGTTGTAGGGCGTGAAGCTAGAACATTTCCTTGATACGGGGGCACTAAACCCCAGATGTACCGTTCAATCTTCTTGCTCTCCGAAGGGATCATATTGGGGCACATAGCTGCCAAGTCGCAAAACCTGGCCGTATAAGCTGTTATATCGGTCCCCTTCATCTTGAGGTTCCAGAGTTCTTCCTCAAGTTTCTGAATTTCGCCCCTAGGGCAGTACTCTCCTCTCATGAGGTCCTTCAGAGTGTCCCAGCCCATAGCATTGGCTGTGACCAAGGAAAGTGAACTAACATGGCCGTTCCACCATGTCAAGGCCCTGTTGGTAAGGGTAGCGGTAGCGAACTTGATTTTGCTCTCCTCGGGGCAAGAGCACATCTCGAACACAGCTTCGGTTCTTTCGAACCATCGAGCTAATGTCAGAATTCCTCCAGTACCATCGAAGAAGGTGGGTTTACAGTTCATGAAATCCTTATAAGTACATCCCTGCACTCGATGATGGACTTCACCGAACCTGGAGTTACCACCGCTCGCATCCCCAGAATTCATTTGGGCCATGGCTGCTGTCACGGCCGCAGTTACCGCTGTTTGAAATAACACCGGATCGATCTGTGGAGGAGGGGGTGGTGGAGTAGGGGTTTGAGTTGCAGGCCTTCCTCTGGCGGGACGCTTTCGTGGAGGCATCCTTTACTGGAAGAATTATAGAAATGATAGCAATAGTAAGAGCCTATTGCGGATATAAATACAGTGTTTCGTGGACTAAATCAACATAATCCAAGATCAAGATGAGAGTTATAGCAATAGAGAAATCAACTGCCAATATATTGGTATTCATGATGCAACACAAGTTCATGAAAATTTGACCTAGCAATAGGTCTTACATCATACCATAGAGAAAAGGTTTGGCAGTTTAGAGGTTTAACTAGAGTACTTTCAAGCTAGGAATGTTTACAGATAATAGATCTACGGAACATAGAGTGAATAGGTTAATTCGTTAAACAAAAGATTGAGGTAACTAGACGTCCTCTACTGGCGATGGTTACTTGTCGGGTGAATCCTCAGTTCTGCTAGCTGACGCATAACTTCTTGAAGGTGTCCATCATGAGTCCCTTGGCGTGCACGGAGTTCTCTAACTTCAGCTCGGGATGCAGCCAGCTGGTGCTGCAGAGCCTCGTTAGTCCTCCTTGTCATGTCCATGGCTTCTTCGAGTTGGCGGATGCGAACTGTGTTGAGATTTGAGTTGGCATCCACTTCCACAACTCGACCTATTGCAGCTTGACCTTGCTCGACATTCCTGGCAATCCTTCGGATCATGATGGGCAGAACCTGATCTGCTGATCCACCTTCGTTTATGTTATAGAAACTTCGGTCTCCATTGTATGGCGTGGGCTGACCCTGCTCTTCGCTCCATCTGTGCAAGGATACGGCCCACGTAGGAGTGGGGCCCTGAAATGTCGGACGGGGGTTGGGGTTTGGGACTCCAGGGGGTAGGTTATTAACTTCTGGCTCGGAGTCGGAGTTATCCGGAAAGCCTTCTGCTCGGTGGTCATCCAAGGGGATTGGGTGATCATCGTCCGACTCTTCACTGAGCCATCCCCCATTACCCTGGTTTGGGTAGTACGGGTCGCCAGGAGGGTGGAAGCCAGCCATGGTATCTATGCGAGAAGATGGGAAAAGAAGGTTAATAGGCGTACTAATCTAAATTACTTATAAGACGGTCGTCACGAGTTGGACCAATACTTGCATAATGCATACTAATTACATGTGATTGGGGCAGGATAGTCCATCGAATAAGTGACCCTAACTCTAAATCCACAACCAAACAAGGAACAGGAAGTAAAGCAAAGATCACAGATTCTAAGTCTATAACGCCCTAGTCACATGTAACCGGAAAGTATCCATTTAGCGACTATTGCTCCATCAGTAACGACCCTTTTTAGTTCTCACAGATGTATGTTTTTAGAGGTACGGAATACTCCTATAGTATTCTAATGTTAACGTTATTGTGGTAGTGTTGGTAAGTTTTAGACTTGTTGCAATACCACAACCAAACTTAGGCACATGCTAGTCACTCCCAGGAAGACGTAGTTGATCAGGCTACATTCCCCTAAATGTGACTATATGTCTCTAAGCTCAATTGTGCTATCCAACAATCTTAATATGTTTGTTTGGTTCTAGGACGATACTGACTTCTGTGTTTTATAGTGATGTGTGTATATATACTTAGTTAAATCTTTTAGATACTTAACAGTATATATTCTTGGTCAGAGTGTTTTAGTCCCGAAGTATTTATAGTTCTTATATCTTTTATAGGTTGATATACTTGATTCACTATAAACAATGCTCTGATACCAATCTGTCACACCCTAAAACCGATAACGGCGGAATACGTTTCGGGGTGGATGACGTAGTGTACAGTATCATCACAATTGTATAATAGTAAAAGCAAGAAACATACAACCATTTCATTTATATAGTAAGTGTATTTACAAGTGTGTTTTGTAATGTTTGACAAACACCAAAAGTAAACAAAAATAAGAGATGGGTCTTGTATCCTCCATCTTCTCCAAAAATATCTGTTGTACCTGTCTATCTTTGACCTGAAGATACAAGTTATTTTGAAAAGAATATCAGCATAAAGCTGGTGAGTTCATAAGAGTTTTAGTGTGAGTACTTGTATAAAAAGCATTAGAGTCATTATTATGAAAACTGAAGTTTGAAATCATAAATAGTGGTGAAACCTAGAAAATCCCATATTCTCCGGAACATTAAGTAATGTAATATAGTGAGTTATTCTTAGAGTATGTAATAGTGGTGCAGCATCCTTTAGTATTAGATACTTATTTACTTCGGGATATTACTTCATCTTTATTTTAGTATTTTAGTGTGGTTATAGTGTCTTTCTAGTGTATTCCCAATATTGTGAGTAATAGCGAACTCCCATGACCTTCCCAGTCATGCATAGTGTAGTAGAGTAAAATCATCCCTGGGCCTGAGCGGCTCGGACTGAAGTTATCAGTCGGGATGTAATAGCGTCTGCCCCGTATAGATCTATACATATAGTGTCATCTTCCTATCGGAAAACTTCGGGCATAGTGAATAGCGTATAGAGTATCCCGTAGTGGATTAGTGAGTTATCTCATGATTAGGGCATTCTCTTGTATTATAGTGTAGTAATCTTTCGTATAACTTGTATTGTATTCTCTTATTAGTGTATTGCTTCATAATATAGAGAATTATAGTAGTGTAGAGTAATAGTGGAAACTAGGGATAGAGTCCTTAACTATACCCATTATAGTTAATTTAGTGTATGCGGTTTTAGTCAAGTAGTGATTCAGGTAATTAATGAATTAAGAAGTGCTCATAATCTTTACTAATATATGAGATATATAATTAAGAAATCAATGACAGTCGGATGGATAACTACTACCCTAAGTCCACAATCAAACAAGAAACAGGAAATAAGGCGAGCTATCGGTCCTAAGTCTTTCAAGTCTTAATTATATAAATATATTAGTATGATTACATTCTCATAGAGAGTTTTATTTAACAAAAGTGTTGTATGAAAGGAACATTTAAAACTTGTTTGTTAATCCAAGATAGTTTTGAAAACAATTGACTTATTTATAAAGCATAGTGATAAATCACATGTGATTTGAACTACAGATTGGGAATCACATGTGATTAACTCTGAAATCTGAAAAATAGTTTTGTATAACTTTTCATAAACATGTATATTCAACTTGTATCTCCCCCCTAAAACATATAAAACATTTGAAAGGTTCATTAAGGGGTATGAACTCACCTGAAATCGCGGAAATCGGGTAAATCGGGTAAAAGTGTCGATTGAGCGTTTGGTACCCAATAACCTCTTGAGCACCTCCTAGGACCCTAATGTCATATGAAATATGTATTTTACAAGAAGTTAATCATCTTATGCTTTTCATTATAGTATTTGGACATTCTAGCATCGTTTTCGGGGTTTTAAGGCCTAGAAGGGGTTCCTGAGAGTGGTACGAAGTCATGAATGATTTACGGGAGGGTCCACGAGCTCACTCTTTTAGAGTTTATGGCCCAAAGGCCATCCTTTGGGAGTTTACGGCCGTAAAACCCCTAGGTTTGGCCGTAAACTCTTGTGGCACTCCAAAGTGTATGTTTAAGGTCTTATTTCACTTCCTTGATTTAGTGGTATGTGTCTTGGACTATTTTAGGGGATTAAACATCATAATTTGTGACATTTTTGGGGAGTTTACGGCCAAGACTTGTTCTTGGGCCGTAAACTCTTATAAACCCTTCAAGATGTATGTTTTAATGGTACAACAAAGTCTCATACACCTTAGATAAATCCTAGAAGGCCCTATAGTGAGTTTGGGACAATTTGGCATATATTTTTGGGGAGTTTACAGCCCAAGAACACCCTTGGCCGTAAAATCTTCATTTTGTGCTCAAACTCCTCTTTTTGCCATCAAATGATGTTGTTTGATGCATTTAAGCCTTCCTTGTTGTCAAGTCTAAATTGTCAAACACCCTAGATGAGTTTTTGGGACATTAAACAAGTGTTTTTGGGGTGTTTGAGGTGTTTACGGCCTAAGCACATGCTTGGGCCGTAAACTCCTTTTTACATGTCTAATCCATGTGTTTTAGTGTCCAAAACCCTTCTAGATACATGCCTTAATTAGTATACTAGCTTAACATGAGGAAAAACTTGACCTTTGGCATGATTTTGGGGGTTTACGGCCTAAGGAGCTTCTTAGGCCGTAAACTCCTTTATGGTCCTTGATTCTCATGATTTTGGACTCTAAAAGAAGTAAAGTATGATTAGATTAAGTTAGGGGATGAATCCTTACGTTTGGAAGTCAGAAATTCGCAGATTTGGAGTCGATTTCGGGTCTAGAGAGAGAAAGTAGTGAGAGAGAGGTGTAATTGTGGTAAAAGAGTCCAATTGAAGTGTTCAAGTGTTTTTATATGTCTCGGGTATTGTACCCGATACACGGCTACTCGATGCTAAAGTTTAACGGGGTTAAAACTTTTTACCCGGGTGAAGTGGTTGAGAAGTAATATAACTTTATTTAGTTAAACGGGGTTAACATTTGCAAGTTATAATTACTCATGACAATACCGGAACATGTAATTAACTAATTATTTATTTATTGACGACCCGAACAATACCGATAAATAACATATAATGACGCATTCCGTTAGTGAAAATAGGGTTTGCAACAGAAATAGATTTAGGGTTGTCACAAGATTTTATGGAGTAAGGGGGGTTGTTGGTAAATTTCGGATTTAACTTGTAAAGAGTTTTATGGGTAGGGACTTAAATGGTAACTTTTGGATTCCATTTGAAAGAAAAGTAAGGTGGAGGGACTATTCTTGACATTATGGGAAATTTTTATATGTGTCGGGTATATATGGTTTACAAAACCCTAACCCTAGCATTCTTAAGGAGCCGTCACCCTCTCCCTTTCTTTTAGCTTCCAGCTGCCATGTGTGAAGTTAGTCGCCACCCCCAACCTTCATTCATTGTTCCGACCAGTCGGAGTAGCCCATCGTCCGCCGCTGTTTGCTAATGACCGCCACCATCGTGTTTTGCTTTCGGTGACATCAGGAACCTTCGGTGAAGCTGTGTGCGCCACAACTATCTCTCCGTCACCATTCCCTTCCTCTTCTAATTGTTGGTTACTGTTCTCAGCCGCACCCAGCCATTGCCGGTGTTGTTCCAACCATCCTTCGCTTCTGAGCTCGTCAATCCGTAGCTAGCCGCCATCGCCGCTTGTTCAACCATCAAAGGAGGTTGTTTCATTGCTTTTCCTTTCGACTTCCATGAGCCACCGTGAGGTGGTTGTGATTGGGAGTGTTTCCCTTGTTTAGCTCGGGTTCGTGGGTGCGTTCATGCTCTCTGTTGGCTGAAAAAACGTGTGAACCACCATGGCAGCCCACCATGGTGGCCATTACCTTGATGCTGCCGTGTAACCTTCCTTCTGCCGGATTTTGACACCACCAACCACCTCCACGAGCTTGTGTATGGCTGTTTAACCTAGTAGATCAGTTGTGTTTATTTTTCATAAGGTTGCGGTGGTTTGGTTAGCTGGAAAAGCCATCACCACCACCGTGAGGTGGTGGCTGCCGCCAAGCACCATCGCCGACCACCATGGTGTGGCTGTGTGTGTAGTAGTTAGTTTATGTTAGTGGATGTGTGTATTATTTTTGGATAAAAACCTTGTAATTGTAATTAACATGAATAATAAAAGTAATAGCAACCACCACCGTAAGGTGGTGGCCGCCGGCGGGTGCCGCCGTAGACCACCACTACTCGACGTGGTAGTGGGTGATGCCCCGCTAGCAAACCCTAATGGGCTTAGAGATTGGTTTTCGGCCTATTGGACCATGTTTGGGTGGAAAACCCTAATTATCAGTATTGGGCCTTAGACTAATTGGGCTACTTGTGGGCCATTGGGATTGGATTATGAATTAAGCCCAAATTATTCCATGCCATTTATCTAGTAGAGTAAAGGACTTAATGAATTAAGTCCTTAATGGGCTAATTGAGAAAAATCTAATATTTGAGAAATTATCAGAACGCACACGAGAATTATTTAATAAGTGAAATATTAAATTATAATCACTGGCAAAAATTAGTCTAATCAATAATGGACTTAATAGATTAAGTCCTTAATGGATTAAGTCCCTAGTGTGTTAAGTCCTTAGTGGGTTAAGTAAGAAACACTTAACCCTAGGTATCATTTGATGTGAAACCCTAATTTCACTTGGGCTTCGTGTTGGGCCATCCGAGAATAATCAAATGGACTAGAGTAATTAGTTGGGCTTTAGGGTAAGGCCCATAAGAAGGATTGGGCCCAATTTGGAAAATTGGGCCATACGTGGGCTATAGTTGGGGCCTATATGGTTTTATGATATTAGGCCCTAGAATGATACATGTTGGACTGGACTGATCAATTGGGCCTTAAGGGAAGTCCATGTAGAGGTTTGTGCCGAATTTGGAAAATTAGGCCATATGTTCGGCTTTGATCCATAGTTGACTTTGGGCCTATGGTTTGGACCTTGGGCTTGGGTAAGCCAAGCTTGGGTTAATGTAGTAATTATCGAAAGTATGTAATTATAATTATGTAGTGGAACTTAATTATTAATTGGGTGATATTTTGATGTTGACAGATCTGGAATCTGTCATCTAGCAGTTGGGGTCGAGTTTGCGGGACTTCAGCAGTGTGGGATTGAGCCTGCAGGACTTCAACAGTGTGAGGTGAGTTTCCTTCCAGTAGGAACGGGTCTACGGCCACAATGCTAGCCCATTTATTTAGCAGTAGTTCCGGACATCAGTCCGATGCAGTAGTTCAGTATGTTTAGTGTCTTTGTGATACAAGCATGGTATGAGTTATGTGTTCCGGATTATGGTCCGATGCAGTATGCAGTATATGTGCTCATGTTATATGCTATGATTATGTTATGCTATGTTCAATTAGTTCCGGACCTCGGTCCGATGCAGTAATTAGGGTGCTAGATGTCTCTATGATTCAAGCATGCTTATGTGTTATATGTTCCGGACTTCAGTCCGACACAGTATGCAGTATATGTGTTTATACTAGTTGATATGTGTTTATGCTATGTTATGATCAGTCAGTTTTGGACTTCGGTCCGATGCACGGTACATGGTCCCAGTTAGTCCGGGCTTCGGCCCGATGCAGTTTCCGAACTTCGGTTCGATGCAAGGGGCAAGGCCCCAATTAGTCCGGGCTTCAGCCCGATGCACTTTCCGGACTTGGGTCCGATGCAGTGGGAAAGGACCAGTATGTGTCTACATGTTATTATATGGTATGTGGTAGTTAGGGGGAGTTCACTAAGCTTCATGCTTAGAGTTTCAGTTTTGCTTTAGGTACTCAGTTTTCAAAAGAGGAGCTCGGGAAGATTGCAGTGCACACAGCATTTGTTCAGCCTAGGATGTTTATACTTTGATATACTTGACAGTTGTTATGATATGTTGAGATACATTGCTTATGATTTTTATATGAGGTTTATCAACTACGGTTTTTATTATTAAATTAAACGAAATTTTCAGACTGTGTTTTTGGGATGTTTCAAGTAAACAAGCAACAACATCATCCATTGCATTAATAGTAATATTTTTGTTACAAGTGTGTTCTTTCATAGTATAAGACAATATAATGAACAATCAAAATAAAATAGGAGTCTTGATTTCTCCGTTTTCACAAGACCTGGTCGTCGTACCTATCTATTTGTGATGTGAGAATACAAGTACTTGAAAGGGAGTATCAGCAATAAAGCTTGTTAATTCATAAGTATTAATGTGTCTTAGTTTTGTAAATCTGGAAAGTAAAGTCTGGTGAACATTTGGAAAAAGTTTGTATAGGTATGAACTGTTTGAAAGTAGTTTTAAAACATTTGAATACCCTAGCAAATCCCTATGATTTCTATTAGTATAAAGAGTGGTCTACTATCCAACAATTCAATTAAAAGTTAAATGCTTTTCTGGAAATTTATAGCCAGTCTAAAGTTTGTTTGAGTATTTTAATTAATTATTCATGAATCAGACGGATAAAAGGAAGCGACTTCCAGTTAATCTGGAATGTAATGGAACGATCAACACCTTGAATTGGTGTTCACGGCCAAACAAAGAGAGTTTGGGCTGTGAACACTCTTAGGGCCGAAAACTCATGACTTAAGAATGAGTTTACTCTCCATTCTATCATTTACCTTTTTCCTAACTCAAGATCCAAAGCCATTCTCTCTCAAGTAGCATACCGTTCTTCACCCGATTTTCCGAAAATGTAAGTATCACTTGACTTGATTTGTTGTTATAACCTATATGCTAGTCATTATACATCGTTTCATCCATGCAATTGTTGATTTTCATTAGATCTTCAAACCACCAAGAACACACACTAGTGTTCTTGGACCTTAAACACCCCATCGAGCTTCTATCTTGTAAGTGCACTTGCCCTAACTGCTTGTATGCTTAGTATGATCTGAATAACACTTTAAAATCATCAAGAAACCATAGAACAAAGGAGTTTACAGCCAAGGATGATCTTGGGCTGTAAATCCCTTTCAAGGTGGTAAATTGGACATTAGTTCCTTCCTATGTCTTGGATGCCAACCTTGATCCTTCCTAGAAGTGTTTAAGACCTTAAACAACAATCAAATAAACTCCCCATAAGAGTTTACAACCGTAATCACCTAAGGAAAGGGTCCTTAGGCCATAAACTCTACTAGGTAGTGTTATTGTGCCCTTAATGCTATCCTAAGGCTTGGACTTGATCATTTGATGCGCAATCATGACTTGTAAGACCTCAAAACACAATTTGGCACTTAGTACCATGAGTTTACGACCCTAAACTCATGAGGAAATGTTCATGGACCGTAAACTCCAAAAGGGGTGGTTCATGGGCCATAAACTCCAATTCCATGTCACACAACCCTTAGGTGCTACCCTTTGGTACCTGTAGCACTTAATCAAAGTGTTTCCATGACCTAGGGTGTGTTAACTTGATTAATTAGTTATTAATCGACTAATTAGATTACATATATGTTTATTATATGATAACTAGGATCATTGTGTGTGTACAAGTCCTCACTTGACACTTAGCATCGTACATCTTTCGATCATCCAAACCACCAATGACATGTGAGTTCCTACCCCTTGAATTAGACTACTAAATGTTTCTAAATGTCTCTAAATGCTTTATGGGGGGGGGGGGGGATACAAGTTGAATCATGCTAAGTTATTATATCAATCACATGTGATTAATAACTAACAGGCAAATGGATTTACTATACGTTAGCTGTTTTACCAAATAGATTTCTTCAAATGTTTTCCTTAAAAGCATGCCTATATATATATATATATATATATATATATATATATATATATATATATATATATATATATATAGTTATATAAGTAATGCTTAAAGGACTTAGGAAGGCTAACCCGCTTTATTTCCTTTTCCTCGTTGGGACGTGGTCTGGTAGGGTATCGGGTATCCGTCCGAAGGTCGTTTAAGTCTTTAGTTATATATCATGTGTACATATACGAACATAATAGTTCTGATCAGTCAGTATCTTTGAGTAGCAAAGGTATACATTCATATATCCCTAGTAAACTATTATTGGTGTAGTTTGGGATTATATATGAATTGGTAATAAATATGGATTTCGACCTAGCGATTCATTGCGGAAGTCATCTTGAGTTCCAAATGTAGAATAGGGACTACCAATCGTATTATTACTTACTTACAGTGGGTCTCGTGAGAAGACTACTTACTTACTAGATGGGACTAACCATTCCGGCACCCAACTGTTAGCAACAGAGGTAATGAACATCTACGGATGCCAACGGTTAATACTTATACTAGGGTACCTTTACGGGACTAACCATTCCTACACCCTGCTGTTAGCTATAGAGGACAATGATCATCTACGGACGTTCAAGGTTAATACTATTCAGCAGTCGCGATGTCGGGATTATCCTAATACAAAAGGATAATACTTACATGGTTATATTTTTCCTATTACTTATATTTTTTGATACATTCACATAAATGATGAGGTAGACTATATATATTGTTAATAGTAGTCATACAAGGGAAAAACCATCTTTGTTACTTTCAAAACTGTCTAGTCTTGGTAGAAGACCACTCTTTATACCAATAGAAATCATAGGGATTTGCTAGGGCATTCAAATGTTTTCAAGCTACTTTCAAACAGTTCATACATATACAAACTTTTTCCAAATGTTCACCAGTCTTTACTTTCCAGTTTTACAAATATAAGACACATTAATACTTATGAATTCACTAGCTTTATTGCTGATACTCGCTTTCAAAATACTTGCATTCTCAGGTCACAAATAGACAGGTACGATGACCAGGTTTCGTGAAGATGGAGAAATCGAGATTCCTATTTTATTTTGATTGTTCATTATGTTGTCTTATACTATGAAAGAACACACTTATAATTAAAATTATACTATTAATGCAATTGATGATGTTGTTGCTTGTTTATTACTTTGCATTGTTGTCATACATTACATGACGTCCTCCGCCCAGAACATTTCCGCCGTTCTTGGTTTTGGGGTGTGACAGATATCTATCACACCCCAAAACCAAGAACGACGGAAATGTTCTGGGGTGGAGGACATCATTTATGTATCACACTATGTAGTCAATAGCAACGCTATAGCGGTGCTATAGCGGTTAGCGGAGGTAAAGAAACACTTTTTCAAAATAAAATTTTAGAATAGCGGTGATGCTATTAGCGCCGCGATTTACCGCTATTAACTACGATTTTGGTCACCGCTATACCGACGCTATAACCGTTATTTGAATAAATCCCATTTTTGGGCTACTTTACATAAAAAAAATAATTTTTTTGTGTCATTCCATTGAATAAAATTATTTTTCCTTATCCCAGACCAAAACTTGTGTCATTTTATTAAATAAAATTGTAATTTTATGACTGTCATGACTTCCACTGAAACCATGTATGTGTTGTGTTGCTAATTGTGTTGAAAAGTTGAAGTACTACATTATGATTAACTATCAAGTTACTTAATCATTTTATTTGCTAACAGTAGTTGTGTTAAACTATGATATAATTATAAGTATCGCATATGTTTTCTTGATGATTGTGTTAAAGTATGATTAACTATGACATTGGTAACCGGTCTGTGAAGTATGATTAACTAATCATGATATGTAAAGTATGATTAACTAAATATGATATGTGAATTATGATTTATTGATTAACTAATGAACTGGATTGGGTTGAACTTTTATGTATGATTTACTAATTAAAACTCTAATATATATAAATATATATATATATATATATATATATATATATATATATATATATATATATATATATATATAAATTCTAAATAATATAGAAAAACGCTATAACACCGCCATACCGCCGCAAGAACCGCGATTTCAAATAGCGGCCGATGACCGCTATTATATTTTTGACCGCGATAACTGCTTAGGTATCACGACAATGCAAAGTAGTAAACAAGTAACAACATCATACATTGCATTATTAGTATTATTTTTCTTACAAGTGTGTTCTTTCATAGTATAAGACAACATAATGAACAATCAAAATAAAATAGGAGTCTTGATTTCTCTATCTTCACAAAACCTGGTCGTCGTACTTGTCTATTTGTGGCCTGGTAATACAAGTATTTTGAAAGCGAGTATCAGCAATAAAGCTGATGAATTCATAAGTATTAATGTGTCTTAGATTTGTAAAACAGGAAAGTAAAGACTTGTGAACATTTGGAAAAAGTTTGTATAAGTATGAATGAACTATTTGAAAGTAGTTCGAAAACTTTTTAATACCCTAGAAAATCCCTATGATTTCTATTAGTATAAAGACTAGTCTTCTACCAAGACTAGACTATTTTGAAAGTAACAAAGATGGGGTTTCCCTTGTACGACTACTATTAACAATATATATAGTCTACCTCATCGCTTATGTGAATGTATCACAAAATAAAAGTAATAAGAAAAATATAGCCATGTAAGTATTATCCTTTTGTATTAGGATAAACCCGACATCGCGACTGTCGAATAGTATTAACCTTGAACGTCCGTAGATGATCATTGTCCTCTGTAGCTAATAGCAGGGTGTAGGAATGGTTAGTACGTAAAGGTACCCTAGTATAAGTATTAACCGTTGGCATCCGTAGATGTTCATTACCTCTGTTGCTAGCAGTTGGGTGCCGGAATGGTTAGTCCCATCTAGTAAGTAAGTAGTCTTCTCACGAGACCCACTGTAAGTAAGTAATAATACAATTGGTAGTCCGTATTCTACATTTGGAACTCAAGGTGACTTCTGCAATGAATCGCTAGGTCGAAATCCATATTTATTACCAATTCATATATAGTCCCAAACTACACCTATAATAGTTTACTAGGGATATATGAACGTATACCATTGCTACCCAAAGATACTGACTGGTCAGAACTATTATGTCCGTATATGTACATATGATATATAACTAAATACATAAACAACTTTCGGACGGATTCCCGATACCCTACCAGACCACATCCCAATGAGGAAAAGGAAATAAAGCGGGTTAGCCTTCCTAAGTCCTTTAAACGTTACTCATGTAACTATACATATACATGCATGCTTTTAACAAGGTATCTATGTAAAGGAATCCATGTAAGTGTATCCAAGTAAGTGTATCTCTTCATTTAGCGTTTAGTATAGACTCATGTATGAACTGATTCTAGTGTAATTCCTTCTAATAGGAATAGCAAGTAGTATCTCCTAACTATACCTATAATAGTTACTAGTAATGTACAAGTATCAACGAAGGTATACCTTTGCTATCCAAAGGTACTGAACTGGTTGAGGAAAACTTTTATGTCTACATATTTATATGTGATATATAACTGATATTTAGACGACATTCGGACGGGTAACCGATACCTCATAGCCACATCCCAACGAGGAAAAGGAAATAGAGTGAGTTAGTCTTCCTATGTCCTTTAAACATTATTTATATAACTATACATATATCGGCATGCATTTGATAATATAAAAGCATAAAAGGAGTTTTGTAAAACTTATGAAAAATATTAATATCTTAAGAAAAGATCAACTTAATGTCAGTTTATAAAACGGTTCAAAAGTATTTTGTTTAAATAAACAGTTTAAGTATAAAGAAAACGTTTGTTTGAAATACATTTGTAACAGATTTTGAAAAGAAACATACAGTGTATAAAATAGTTTGATAAAGAGTTTTAAACATATAAAAATGTTTAAGAAATTCATTTGAAGAAATCTATTTGGTAAAACAGTTAACGTATAGTAAATCCATTTGCATGCTAGTTATTAATCACATGTGATTGATATAATAACTAAACCTGATTTAACTTGTATCCCCCCCCCCCCCCCCATAAAGCATTTATAAACATTTAAAAGGTTATTTAAGGGGTATGAACTCACCTGTAGTTGATGGTTTGGATGATCGGAAGATGTTGGATGCTAAGTGTCAAGTGAGGACTTGTACACACGCAATGATCCTAGTTATCATATAATAAACATATATGTAATCTAATTAGTCAATTAATAACTAATTAATCAAGTTAAGACATCCTATGTCATGGAAACACTTTGATTCAAGTGCTACAGGTACCGAAGGCTTGTATGACATGGCATTGGAGTTTATGGCCCATGTGTAACAACCCGAAGTTTTCCATCGTTGAAAACCCGTTCTACCCGTAAAAATTCGCCGTTAATCAATTTGTTCCGTTTTCATTTTGGGTTAAATTATTTAAACTTATATGTTTATTATAATCTAATGAGTGTCCAAATCCCTTAGGAACTCATGAAATTAGCCAAAAATGTTTATTTCAAAAAGTTTAGAAACGTCCCCGCCGGGTTACGAAAACTTAATCGGGTCTGACTAAAAGCCCCGTTTAGTGCCGGTATCGGGTAGAATTTCACCGTGTCCAAGTTTTTGGACCTATTTAAATGTGTTTAAACATTTAATTTGAAGCTTTTGCTTCCTCTCTCTACTCTCTCTCTAACCTCTCTCCTAAATCCAAGTTTAAGGGTCCAAATCATCAATTTAAGGCTCCAAATCTTTGAGGTACCTTTCCTAACTTGTTATGAAACCTCTCTAGACTTCAAATTCGAGTTTAAACCATGGATTAGGAACATTATCATGAGTTTACGGCCCTAGAACAGTCCTAGGCCGTAAGCTCATATAAATGGTGTTTTTGGAGCAACAAAACCCTTCCAAACCTCAATTGGACCTTAGATATGGCTAGATGACTTTATGGAATGGACCTAGAATGCCTTAAACCATAATTTAGAGCCTTGTTCATGTGTTTACGGCCCTAGATCATGCTTGGGCCGTAAACACGTATAAATGGGGTTTTTATGCCCTTAAACTCTTCCAAAACACCAATGAGGCTTAGATACGACTTGTAGAATTATGGTTTTGGCCTTGGAACACCTTAAACATCAATATGGAGGAGTAAACTTGAGTTTACTACCCAAGAACAAGCTTGGGCCGTAAACTCCATATCATGGAGAGTAAACTCCTCTAAAAGTGTTAAAATGCCACTTTAACACACCTAAAGCCTTGGGATAAATTCTAGAAGTGTTTACATACAAGTATTGGACCTTAAAACATAATAAATCACACATCAAGGGAGTTCACGGCCATGAGGGGGGTTCATGGGACGTAAACTCCAAAATCCTTGTCCAAAGTCCCTCAAAAATCCATACAAGGCTAGGAAAAATCATTAGAATCACATGTGATTATTTAAGGACCAAAACATTAAGGATTCTATGTATGGGCAAGTTTACGGCCATAAACTCCATGTTTAAAGCTGTAAACTCAAGTAAAAGGTCCCTATGTGTGTTATAATCCATTCCAAAGCCAAAAACCCAAGTCTAGCAATTATCCCCGAGTGTTTGAAGCCATTTAGCACCGTAAACCACCCCACCATGAGTTTACGACCGTAAAATCATGGGGAATGGGTGTTATGGGCCGAAAACTCTTGTATGAATTTACTCTTGAATGAGTAAACTCCATTTCCCGGTCATACAAGTCCTTAAACGCCACCCGGGTCCCTCCAAACACTTGCAATGGGGTGTTTCCGTGACTATAAGTGTTTGTCCCTAACAATTAAATAATCTAAGTCCTAATTAGATACAAATGTGTATCGTTTCATTATACATAGGAATCTCGTACGTTTGCAAGCCCCGAACCAACATTTATTATCCGAAACCGTCACGTTTCTCGTCCAGTGAGTTCATACCCCTACCTTTTTTAAATGGTTTTTCAATGTTTTGAGGGGGGAATACAAGCAAATTACAAATGTTTTCAAAACATAACATTGATGAATTTCAAATAATATCTGGCAAACTTATAAGTACCTTTACCCCTTATGTATTATTCTGAGCATAAGGGATGACTTATCAATTACAACTATATGAATTTCAGTTAAGGAAATAACCAAAGTAATCAAATTATTATGGGAATAATTTGGGGTTCTTTAGTTCTTGTTTCATCACATACCGATATGTATACAAAGTTATTAGAAAAACTATGCCTGATTCAGTTTATCTCCGTATCATTTGAATGTATTGCTAGATAGTTTCATTGTATGTATCTGTATTCACTGTATTATGTTTCATAATCTTTTGTATGTTTGATATCATATGAGAACCCTATGAATAGTTTAGTACTAGCTTGTGAGTTTGTCACTACCCTTTTTGGATGATCAGTAAATCCTCCCCGGAAGTGTAACCAGAGTCTCCTGGAGGGAGAGCGAGGAATTTGTGAATAGATCTATTCGGGACTGACAATCCCACACCTTAACTGCTAGCTACAGTTAGGCTGACACGCCTGGGGTGATAAATTCTGGATATCGTCCGACGTCTGACAAGCGTCAAGGAGGTCTCGTTGTCGTATCAGTATGGTTACGCGACTCACAATACATATTAATATAATTTTATTCACGGTATCGCTTTGGGTTTGGTTTAGACTCTGTTTCGACTCCATATTTACTTTCTATCTATAGTTTCCATATCTAGTACGGGATGGTAGTCCCATGGTTTTCAGTCTATTGATCTTGTATCCAATGCTGGATGTTATTCCCAGGATTTTAGTGTATATATCTAATTCGGGATGGATGTCCCATGGTCTTTAACTTATATCTAGTACGGGATAACAATCCCATGATTTCAAACTATATCTTGTACGGGATAGTAGTCCCATGGTTTTGAAACTATATCTAATAAGAGATGATAATCCCATGGTTTTGAACCTATATTTAATTCGGGATGGGAGTCCCATGGTTTTCAATCTACATTTCTTTGAATATCAAACTATACTGAACCTAGTACGTGACGGTAGTCCTATGGTTTTCAATCCATGTTTCAATGAATATCAAACTATATTGTATCTAGTATGGGACGGTAGTCCTAAGGTTTTCAATCGATGTTTTCATGTATATCAAACTGTCTTGTACTTAGTACGGCATGTGAGTCCCATGGTTTTCTAACTACTTTCCATCTATAGATCGCATATTTCAAACTAATTCCTATCTAGTTCGGGATAGTAATCCCATGATTCTCAATATATAGTTTTATGTATTTAACTATACTCCGTAATATACAACTGGTCTTACATTTAGGAAAATATGGGATTTTCCTGGGGTAAAATACAACACATAAACGAATTGGTAACAAGTGATAACTAAACTAACTTTACATAAGAAAATATGGGATTTTCTTGGATAACAAAACTCTTTGGAAAACTAAAGGAAAATGGTACATTTTCAGAAAACAAACATCTTATGAACTCACCAGCTTTATGCTGATTTTCAAACCGCTTGTATTCTCAGGTCAGCGATAGACAGGTACCCAACAATCCTTTTGGAGAAGACGGAGCGTACTGAAGATCTCGTCTTTACTTTTGTTAATATGATGCATATGTATATCGCTTGTACAACTTTACTTTTGAAAAAAATGTAAATTATATATGTAATGTAATAGTTGTTTACTTTACTTACTATGTGCATTGGATTTGATACTTAACGTGGAGTCCACCCCGGAAATGTTTCCGCCTTCGGTTTTCGGGGTGTGACAGATTGATATCAGAGCGCTTGTTTATAGTGAATGAAGTATACCAAACCTTACATGGTATAAAACTATAAACACTAAAGGACCAAAGTGCTCTGAATGAAATGTATCTTCAAACTACAAGTATTTTCAAAAGTATACAAGTATACCGAACCATCGTGATCCGTAACCACAAGTAGAACAGAACATAAGTAATTGGGTGTTGTGTACTACGGTTAAAACTAGGCAGTTATGTAGTCGTGTCTAGGATCAATATAGTCTGGCCAACTATATTCATTCGAGACACGGCCAACTTGTGCTTGGGAGTGACTGTGGTGTGCAGCATGCCTAAAACTTACCCAATACCCAAGCAGTGAGTCGTCGTTGCAACGAGACAAGAAATACTATGGGAGTATTTCTTGAGTCAATCCTTTGTAGAAAATCCTCGTATACGCGTTGTTACTTGCTTATTCCTCTAGTGATAAAATGTTCTGCCTTGATAACTCTTTCCTGCTTTATCGCTTGATATAATGCTATATATGCCTTGATGAGATATCCCCTGTTCCATATCTCTTGATTCAATTCAGAGGAATTATGATCCTCTCTTTCCTGATCATTTTAGATCACTATGCCTCCAAGAAAGAGACCCAGCTCGGAGAACAACAACAATCCTCCTCCGCCACTACCTCCTCCTCAATTTGATCTCGCATCACTTCAAACAGTTTTGACTGCCACAATGGTAGCAGCCATGTCACAAATGAACCCTGGTAGTTCAGGAGGTGGTCCCCAGCCCCAAAATCCAGAAGATAGCCAAGGGCACCGAAGAGGGGGTTCCTATAAAGACTTCATGAACGCAAAACCCACATCCTTCGATGGCACTGGAGGTGTCATTTCCCTAATTCGATGGTTCGAGAAAATCGAATCAATCTTCGAAATATGTGCTTGTTCGGAGTCTAACAAAGTAAAGTTTGCCGCCTGCACCTTCCTTAACAAAGCCCTGACTTGGTGGAACGGCCGAGTCAAATCCTTAACTCTACATGTAGCAAATGCTATGGGTTGGGAAGCTATGAAGGAGCTTCTGCTTGCAGAGTATTTCCCTCGGGGTGAAATACAGAAGCTAGATCACGAACTCTGGAACCTTAAGATGAAGGGTTCCGACATAGCCACTTATCCTTCAAGATTCGATGACCTGGCATTACTCTATCCGGGAATGGTTACCTCGGAGAGTAAAAAGATCAAGAGATTCATCTGGAGATTGCCCAGCCAACAAAAGGGAATGTCTTGGCTGCGAAGCCAGACACCTACGACATCACCAAATGTCTTGCGCAAATCCTGATCAATCACGAAGACAACTCTGATGAGGAGGCCACCACTCCTGAGCAAGGCACAAGTAGAGGTGGAAGTTAAAAGAAATTATGGAATAAGCGGAAGGCCCAGAGTATGCAAGGTTCCTCTAAGAAACAACAAACAATAGTAGTTCATGCTGCTACTGCCCCTGTTGTTGTTTCAGCTGTCGGACCCACGATCCAAACTCCTACCAGTGGATACACTGGTACCCTTTCTTGGTGCGGTAAGTGCAGCTACCATCACCGTATCCCTGGTCCATGTCGTGAAAGGATCTGTGACAACTGTGGCAAGAAGGGCCATCTCGCTCGAACCTGCAGAAAACCAGCCAAATCAACAAACCAATCATCCGGAACGGGAATCAGTCCAGCCTGCTACAATTGTGGCGAAGTAGGGCACTTCAAAAGAAACTGCCCCAAGGCAGCAACAACTGGCAATATTGGAAGAGTCCTAGCAATAGGACGAGAGGAGACAACCGCAGATCCCACCGTCGCCACAGGTATACTCCTCTTTGACAACTCTTATGCCTGCAACTCTTTTCAATTCTAGTACCAGAAGGGTGACCTGTTATCTATCTATTCGAACACGTATCTAAACTTAATCTTTAGTTTGTAATCGAAAATATGTACCGTCGAGACGGCTAACCAGCAAGGTAGAGAACACTAACTTCGTGCCTATAGATTGTATTCTCAGTCCGGAGGATTATTCTGTTCCATTCGATTAAATGGGAAACTTTTCACGAAATGCTTTGATGCTATGTTTGACATGAAATGACCGAGTCTCATTCATGTTGTTATTCTTGGTTTCGAAAGGGTCGTCTGTCTAGATCGTTTCCCCGACCCGACTCTCGTGATCTTCGGCATCAAACCTTCATATCATTTCCTACTTTCAAGCTCAAAAAGTTTTCCCGATAGGAATCGCCATGCATCCCTCGTTCCTGTGATCATCGAGAAACGAGAAGTCTGCAGCTCTTTTCCCTAAATTTCTTTCATGAAGGATTCCTGAGAATTCCTTCCGAACGTATAGCCAACTCTCCCATCGGCCTAATCTCTGGAACTACCTCTTAACCAAACCTCAGTAAGAATGACGTGTCCAAGATGGTGACCAAGGATTTGTATGATCAGTACGAGTTACTAGTGGTATCCTTCGGTTAAATCATTTTCCTCGATCATGTAGCTAAGCAATACAGTCATACTCGTGAACACTTCCAAAAGCTAAGGCGATAGGGTATTAGTCGGCACCAAAAGTATCCATAGAAACCTATCAATTCTTGGGTCCCATCGACTATTATCGCAGACCTATCCATAAATTTCTTCTAAAATCCATCAGACCCTTAGCTACTCGGCTCCATGAAGATGTGCTTTCCTGTTGGAGCGTGTGTCCTGTTAAAGGCTTTATCCCAGAAAAGCATGATATGCTTTGAAAAGTGTTAGATACTTCCCACGTGATACATTAGACACTTCGTGATTGTTGTAGAATTGATTTCGTAGCTTACAAATTTCGGCTATCCTCAGAACTTAGTAATATCCATTCAGTACTTCACGTCTCGAATCCTTAGAAGTACCTACCCGAGGAAACCCTAGTGATTCCTTTGAGGAGATCGAAGTCATTAAGGGTTGGAAACTCCATGGGAAAAACTGATTGAGATCGTGGATTCGAGAGAGTTAATGTACGAAACAAAGACACGTCCCGATAGTGAGAGTTTGCTGGAGCGCCCAGCGGAGACCCGATTCCACTTGAGAGCGTGAAGATCTGATGCAACAAATCCATCCGTATCTCATTCCAATTCATGATCTATATCTTAATCTTTGAATTTTGGGATGAAATTGCCTCTAACGGGGGGATAATGTAACAACCCGAAGTTTTCCATCGTCGAAAACCCGTTCTACCCGTAAAAATTCGCCGTTAATCAATTCGTTCCGTTTTCATTTTGGGTTAAGTTATTTAAACTTATATGATTATTATAATCTAATAAGTGTCCAAACCCCTTAGGAACACATGAAATTAGCAAACTGTTTATTTCAAAAAGTTTAGAAACGTCCCCACCGGGTTACGGAAACTTAATCGGGTCTGACTAAAAGCCCCGTTTAGTGTCGGTATCGGGTAGAATTTCACCGTGTCCAAGTTTTGGGACCTATTTAAACGTGTTTAAACATTCATTTGAGGCTTTTCCTTCCTCTCTCTACTCTCTCTCTCTCTAACCTCTTTCCTAAATCCAAGTTTAAGGGTCCAAATCATCAATTTAAGGCTCCAAATCTTTGATGGACCTTCCCTAACTTGTTATGCAACCTCTCTTGCCTTCAAATTTGAGTTTAAACCATGGATTAGGACCATTATCATGATTTTACGGCCCTATAATAGTCCTAGGCCGTAAACTCATATAAATGGGGTTTTTGGAGCAACAAAACCCTTCCAAACCTCAATTGGACCTTAGATATGGCTAGATGACCTTATGGAATGGACCTAGAATGCCTTAAACCATGATTTAGAGCCTTGTTCATGTGTTTACGGCCCTAGAGCATGCTTGGGCCGTAAACACATATAAATGGGGTTTTTATGCCCTTAAACTCTTCCAAAACACCAATGAGGCTTAGATACGACTTGTAGAATTATGGTTTTGGCCTTGGAACATCTTGAACATCAATATGGAGGGGTAAATTTGAGTTTACTGCCCAAGAACAAGCTTGGGCCGTAAACTCCATATCATGGAGAGTAAACTCCTCTAAAAGTGTTAAAATGCCACTTTAACACACCTAAAGCCTTGGGATAAATTCTAGAAGTGTTTACAAACAAGTATTGGACCTTAAAACATAATAAATCACACATCAAGGGAGTTCACGGCCATGAGGGGGGTTCATGGGCCATAAACTCCAAAAACCTTGTCCAAAGTCCCTCAAAAATCCATACAAGGCTAGGAAAAATCATTAGAATCACATGTGATTATTTAAGGACCAAAACATTAAGGATTCTATGTATGGGGAAGTTTACGGCCGTGAACTCCATGTTTAAATCCACAAACTACATGTTTAAATCCGTAAACTCCAATAAAAGGTCCCTATGTGTGTTATAATCCATTCGAAAGCCAAAAACCCAAGTCTAGCAATTATCCCCGAGTGTTTGAAGCCATTTAGCACCAT
The DNA here is from genome assembly GCF_052625555.1 of Lactuca saligna. Lineage (NCBI taxonomy): Eukaryota > Viridiplantae > Streptophyta > Magnoliopsida > Asterales > Asteraceae > Lactuca > Lactuca saligna. The sequence continues at coordinate 15,038,505 of NC_136418.1, read as the reverse complement.
AAACCACCCCACCATGAGTTTACGGCCGTAAACTCATGGGAAATGGGTGTTATGCGCCTAAAACTCTTGTATGAGTTTACTCTTGAAGAGTAAACTCCATTTCCCGGTCATACAAGTCCTTAAACGCCACCCGGGTCCCTCCAAACACTTGCAATGGGGTGTTTTCGTGACTATAAGTGTTTGTCCCTAACAATTAAATAATCTAAGTCCTAATTAGATACAAATGTGTATCTTTTCATTATACATAGCAATCTCGTACGTTTGCAAGCCCCGAACCAAAGTTTACCATCCGAAATCATCACGTTTCTCGTCCAGTGAGTTCATACCCCTACCTTTTTTAAATGGTTTTTCAATGTTTCCAGGGGGGAATACAAGAAAATTACAAATGTTTTCAAAACATAACGTTGATGTATTTCAAATAATATCTGGCAAACTTATAAATACCTTTACCCCTTATGTATTATTCTGAGCATAAGGGATGACTTATCAACTACAACTATATGAATTTCAGTTAAGGAAATAACCAAACTAATCAAATTATTATGGGAATAATTTGGGGTTCTTTAGTTCTTGTTTCATCACATACCGATATGTATAGAAAGTTATTAGATAAACTATGTCTGATTCAGTTTATCTCCGTATCATTTGTATGTATTGCTAGATAGTTTCATTATATGTATCTGTATTCACTGTATTATGTTTCATAATCTTTTGTATGTTTGATATCATATGAGAACCCTGTGAATAGTTTAGTACTAGCTTGTGAGTTTGTCACTACCCTTTTTGGATGATCAGTAAATCCTCCCCGGAAGTGTAACCAGAGTCTCCTGGAGGGAGAGCGAGGAATTTGTGAATAGATCTATTCGGGACTGACAATCCCACACCTTAACTGCTAGCTAAAGTTAGGCGGGCACGCCTGGGGTGACAAATTCTGGATATCGTCCGACGTCTGACAAGCGTCAAGGAGGTCTCGTTGTCGTATCAGTATGGTTACGCGACTCACAATACGTGTTAATATAATTTTATTCACGGTATCGCTTTGGGTTTGGTTTAGACTTTGTTTTGACTCCATATTTACTTTCTATCTATAGTTTCCATATCTAGTACGGGATGGTAGTCCCATGGTTTTCAGTCTATTGATCTTGTATCCAATGCTGGATGTTATTCCCAGGATTTTAGTGTATATATCTAATTCGGGATGGATGTCCCATGGTCTTTAACTTATATCTAGTACGGGATAACAATCCCATGATTTCAAACTATATCTTGTACGGGATAGTAGTCCCATGGTTTTGAAACTATATCTAATAAGAGATGATAATCCCATGGTTTTGAACGTATATTTAATTCGGGATGGGAGTCCCATGGTTTTCAATCTACATTTCTTTGAATATCAAACTATACTGAACCTAGTACGTGACGGTAGTCCTATGGTTTTCAATCCATGTTTCAATGAATATCAAACTATATTGTATCTAGTATGGGACGGTAGTCCTAAGGTTTTCAATCGATGTTTTCATGTATATCAAACTGTCTTGTACTTAGTACGGCATGTGAGTCCCATGGTTTTCTAACTACTTTCCATCTATAGATCGCATATTTCAAACTAATTCCTATCTAGTTCGGGATAGTAATCCCATGATTCTCAATATATAGTTTTATGTATTTAACTATACTCCGTAATATACAACTGGTCTTACATTTAGGAAAATATGGGATTTTCCTGGGGTAAAATACAACACATAAACGAATTGGTAACAAGTGATAACTAAACTAACTTTACATAAGAAAATATGGGATTTTCTGGGATAAAAAAATCTCTTTGGAAAACTAAAGGAAACTGGTACATTTTCAGAAAACAAACATCTTATGAACTCACCAGCTTTATGCTGATTTTCAAACCGCTTGAATTCTCAGGTCGGCGATAGACAGGTACCCAACAATCCTTTTGGAGAAGACGGAGCGTACTGAAGATCTCGTCTTTACTTTTGTTAATATGATGCATATGTATATTGCTTGTACAACTTTAATTTTGAAACAAATGTAAATTCTATATGTAATGTAATGGTTGTTTACTTTACTTACTATGTGCATTGGATTTGATACTTAACGTGGAGTCCACCCCGGAAATGTTTTTGCCTTCGGTTTTCGGGGTGTGACAGATTGGTATCAGAGCGCTTGTTTATAGTGAATAAAGTATACCAAACCTTACATGGTATAAAACTACAAAAACTAAAGGGCCTAAGTGCTCTGAATTAAAAGTATCTTCAAACTACAAGTATTTTCAAAAGTATACAAGTATACCGAACCGTCGTGATCCGTAACCACAAGTAGAACAGAACCTAAGTAATTGGGTGTTGTGTACTACGGTTAAACCTGGGCAGTTATGTAGCCGTGTCTAGGATCAATATACTCTAGCCAACTATATTCATTCGAGACATGACCAACATGTGCTTGGGAGTGACTGTGGTGTGCAGCATGCCTAAAACTTACCCAATACCCAAACAATGAGTCATTGTTGGAACGAGACAAGAAATACTATGGGAGTATTTCTCGAGTCAATCCTTTGTAGAAAATCCTCGTATACGCGTTGTTACTTGGTCATTCCTCTAGTGATAAAATGTTCCGCCTTGATAACTCTTTCCTACTTTATCGCTTGATATAATGCTATATCTGCCTTGATGAGATATCCCCTGTTCCATATCTCTTGATTCAATTCACAGGACTTATGATCCTCTCTTTCCTGATCTTTTTAGATCACGATGCCTCCAAGAAAGCGACCCAGCTCGGAGAACAACAACAATCCTCCACTGCCACCACCTCCACCTCAATTTGATCTCGCATCACTTCAAACAGTTCTGACTGCCGCAATGGTAGCAGCCATGTCACAAATGAACCCTGGTAGTTCAGGAGGTGGTCCCCAGCCCCAAAATCCAGAAGATAGCCAGGGGCACCGAAGAGGGGGTTCCTATAAAGACTTCATGAACGCAAAACCCACATCCTTCGATGGCACTGGAGGTGTCATTTCCCTAACTCGATGGTTCAAGAAAATCGAATCAATCTTCGAAATATGTGCCTGTTCGGAGTCTGACAAAGTAAAGTTCGCCGCCTGCACCTTCCTTGACAAAGCCCTGACTTGGTGGAACGCCGAGTCAAATCCTTAAGTCTACCTGTAGCAAATGCTATGGGTTGGGAAGCTATGAAGGATCTTCTGCTTGCAGTGTACTACCCTTGGGGCGAAATACAGAAGCTAGAACACAAACTCTGGAACCTTAAGATGAAGGGTTCCGACATAGCCACTTATACTTCAAGATTCGATGACCTGGCATTACTCTGTCCGGGAATAGTTACCCCGGAGAGTAAAAAGATCGAGAGATTCATCTGGGGATTGACCCAGCCAACAAAAGGGAATGTCTTGGCTGCGAAGCCAGACACCTACAACATCACCAAATGTCTTTCGCAAATCCTGATCGATCACGAAGACAACTCTGATGAGGAGGCCACCACTCCTGAGCAAGTCACAAGTGGAGGTGGAAGTAAAAATAAATTATGGAATAAGCGGAAGGCCCAGAGTACGCAAGGTTCCTCTAAGAAACAACAAAACAATAGCAGTTCATGGTGCTACTGCCCCTGTTGTTGTTGTTTCAGCTGTCGGACCCACGACCCAAACTCCTACCAGTGGATACACTGGTAAGCTTCCTTGGTGCGGTAAGTGCAGCTACCATCACCGTATCCCTGGTCCATGTCGCGAAAGGATCTGTGACAACTGTGGCAAGAAGGTCCATCTCGCTCGAACTTGCAGAAAACCAGCCAAATCAACAAACCAATCATCCGGAACAGGAATTAGTCCAACCTGCTATAGTTGTGGCGAAGTAGGGCACTTCAAAAGAAACTGCACCAAGGCAGCAACAACTGGCAATATTGGAAGAGTCCTAGCAATAGGACGAGAGGAGACAACCGCAGATCCCACCGTCATCACAGGTATACTCCTCTTTGACAACTCTTATACCTGCAACTCTTTTCAATTCTAGTACCAGAAGGGTGACCTGTTATCTATCTATTCGAACACCTATCTAAACTTAATCTTTTGTTTGTAATCGAAAATATGTACCGTCGAGACGGCTAACCAGCAAGGTAGAGAACAATAACTTCGTACCTATAGATTGTATTCTCAGTCCGGAGGATTATTCTGTTCCATTCGATTAAATGGGAAACTTTTCACGAAATGCTTTGATGCTATGTTTGACATGAAATGACCGAGTCTCATTCATGTTGTTATTCTTGGTTTCGAAAGGGTCGTCTGTCTAGATCGTTTCCCCGACCCGACTCTCGTGATCTTCGGCATCAAACCTTCGTATCATTTCCTACTTTGAAGCTCAAAAAGTTTTCCCGATAGGAATCGCCATGCATCCCTCGTTCCTGTGATCATCGAGAAACGAGAAGTCTGCAGCTCTTTTCCCTAAATTTCTTTCATGAAGGATTCCCGAGAATTCCTTCCGAACGTATAGCCAACTCTCCCATCGGCCTAATCTCTGGAACTACCTCTTAACCAAACCTCAGTAAGAATGACGTGTCCAAGATGGTGACCAAGGATTTGTATGATCACTACGAGTTACTAGTGGTATCCTTTGGTTAAATCATTTTCCTCGATCATGTAGCTAAGCAATACAGTCGTACTCGTGAACACTTCCAAAAGCTAAGGTGATAGGGTATTAGTCGGCACCAAAAGTATCCATAGAAACCTATCAATTCTTGGGTCCCATCGACTATTATCGCAGACCTATCCATAAATTTCTTCTAAAATCCATCATACCCTTAGCTACTCGGCTCCATGAAGATGTGCTTTCCTGTTGGAGCGTGTGTCCTGTTAAAGGCTTTATCCCAGAAAAGCATGATATGCTTTGAAAAGTGTTAGATACTTCCCACGTGATACATTAGACCCTTCGTGATTGTTGTAGAATTGATTTCGTAACTTACAAATTTCGGCTATCCTCAGAACTTAGTAATATCCATTCAGTACTTCACGTCTCGAATCCTTAGAAGTACCTACCCGAGGAAACCCTATTGATTCCTTTGAGGAGATCGAAGTCATTAAGGGTTGGAAACTCCATGGGAAAAACTGATTGAGATCGTGGATTGAGAGAGTTAATGTACAAAACAAAGACACATCCTGATATAAACATACATAACACGCATAGTAATTATCTTACCACATATAGCACATATATCACATATCATATCGTATCCGACCTTCCGGTCACGTAGCATATTGCCTTCCGGCCCATACATATTGCCTTCCGGCCCATATAAACATACATAGCACGCATAGTAATTATCTTACCACATATAGCAAGTATATCACATATCATATCCGACCTTCCGGTCACACAGTCAAACCCTTCCGGGTACAGTATAGTGAGAAGACTCACCTCGCGGATACTGAAAGTTAGCAACTCCTGAAATCCCTCGTACTTGATCCGCCGAGCTACAAGCTCCCTATAACATCATATATCTCTTATTAATACTTTTATCTTCCACGTTAACTGACCCTATGAAATCACACATGGGTCAACTCTGGTCAACGGTCCACGGTCAACTCGACCGGACTCGGCGAGTACTCTGGCGACTCGGCGAGTCTAGTCGTCCTCCAATCCTCTAAGGTTTCCCTTCTACTCGTCGAGTATCCTCCTTGACCCGATGAGTTACTCCTGGAAGAATCGTGGGGCTACTCCGACTCCACTCGTCGAGTCTGAGGAACAACTCGACGAGTCCCATTTATTCTTCAAGCTACTCGTCGAGTCTGCTCATCTGACTCGGCGAGTCCATGCCATGCAGCCGCTCAAACTGCTCCCTAAGATCAGAACTGCTCTGACCATTCATAGGTCTGGCCTTCCTAGACTGATCCATTATGTATGGTCCTCATTTCGGTGCTCATGCTACACCCCAAGACTTATAATTCACATGTTGACCTAAGGCATATGGATTTCAATCCAAAACCTTCACCAATTCCCGAAATGCACAGACATGGGGGTATTCTGGACCTCCAAGGGTCCCAACACGGTGTTACAATCATTTGGGGGACTAGGGTAACATTCAATCTATCCACAAAAAGGGTTCCATAAACCCTAATCCTCTAAATACATCACCATAGCAGAGTATACCCGAATTCATACCTGAATAATGCACTCTCTGTGTCCCCAAACCTCAGAACGTGATTCCCTTGCTGTTCCTTTAGCCAAGCCCTTCTCTTCCTTGCACAACAACTCTTTCAAAATCACCAATGGCCTTTAGCCTTGCTCCAGATGCACACAATCAGTTTAGGGTTCCTCTCAGAAGGCTAAAATGAACAATGACGGCCAATAAGTCCTCTTTATACGTCCCAAACCTGAACGGCTAGGGTTTTCGCTAAACAGCGCAGACTCGCCGAGTCCCTATCTGGACTCGTCGAGTCCAGGCGCGGACCCGCGACCAGGTCTGCGATCCTACTCGGCGAGTCTGGCTCCAACTCGCCGAGTCCCCCCTTAAAACACCCAAAAATATAATTTTAACAATACTTGAGATTCCGGGCTGTTACAATTCTCCCCCACTAGAATCAGACTTCGCCCTCGAAGTCTTACTCTGAAAATAGTTCCGGATGCTGCTCCCGCATCCCACGTTCCGGCTCCCAAGTCATTTCCGATCCTTTCCGGGGTTGCCACTGAACCAACACCAGAGGTTCCTCCTTGTTCCTCAGAACCTTGATCTTCCGATCCCTGATGGCCACTGGTTTCTCAGCATAACTCAGGCTCGCATCCACCTAAATGTTCTCTAGTGGAACCACTGCTGACTCATCGACTATACACTTCTTCAACTGCGACACATGAAAAGTGTCGTGGATCTATCTCAATTCCGCTGGCAACTCCAAACGGTAGGCCACCTGTCCTACCCTCACAATTTCACGAAAAGGCCCAACATACCAGGGCCCCAACTTGCCCCTCTTCCTGGATCGAATCACCCCTTTTCCAAGAGATACCTTCAGGAGTACGAAGTCGCTGACCTGAAACTCAAGCTCGGACCGGCGTCTATCTGCATAACTTTTCTATCGGCTCTAGGCGGTCAATAACCTCTGTTTAACCTGCTGAATCTGCTCTGTCGACTGAAGCACGATATCTGTACTGCCCACTACTCCCTGTAACCGAGAATTACCCAAGATGCAACTCTGCTCTAAATCTCAACGATCACTCGGCCCATAAGGGTTAGGAAACCATGAATCACCGGATCCCCGATCCAAAGCCCACCTTATCCATTTCGGGACGATTGAGAGACCCATTCTCACTCTCAGAGCAACTCTCACGAGTTCTCCTCTTGCAATAGCATACACATGCTGCACTAGCCCCAACGTACCTTTCTCTTCAATTACCTAGGGAAATCCGCTTGACGACCTTGCCACTACTCCATGTATCGCACATGCTCCGGATCTACTCGCAAGGACTCTCGGGTCCATGCATTACCTCTCCTCAGCAAATGAGGGTCCGACACCACCTCCTATGCAACAGCTCAAAGGGCGGCATACCAATGCACTAATGATGGCTGTTGATATGAGACAACTCAACCAAGGATAAATACGTACCGCGGCTTCCTCCGAAATCTAATACACATGCCCGAAGCATGTCTTCGAGCGTCTGAATCGTTCACTCTCTCTAAAGTGTCCTTAGATGCATCAGGATAAGCTCCTTTCTCATATTCCTCTTCAAGACTGAGTACCAGGTCAGCTTTTGGCTCCACAGCTGAGCCCCCAACATCACCCATATCATGATCCAAGTGTCCCACTAACTTCCTCCCCGTGACCACTATCCCGGCCCAGTGACACACAAGTCACGAAATCCTCTTTTCCTCATGCGAGAAAAATACAATCCAACCGAGGATCGTCTCAACTCAAATCTCTGGTTTCTGCTCCGCATATTCCCTGCGTATCTCCCCGCATCTCCTGACAGAGACGGAGACCCCCGTCTCGCCCCCGACTCAACATCCAAGCTCCAAGGAGTCAATACCAGGGCTACTCAAACCCAACTCTTCCACATCATGCACTGCTCGAAAAACATTCCAACATCAAAATTCTCTTGCCATCTAGTGAGTACTGCAACTCCACGCATCATCACAACACCCTCTGAGTAGGGAGTACTACGGCTCAAATATCCATCACAGACTCTGGAGGCAATCAACATAACAAATGCCCATCTTTGCGAAAATCCACTCTCTCAAATAATCTCCCTGGATGCCCATACTCGAAGGGCTCCCACTAGATTCACAGATACTTGATATGCCACACGTCGATTCAATTCAGGATTCACAAGTAACTCCGAAATAAAGATATCATACCCGGATATCTCAGAATACCCTAACAAAACATCACAAGATCCTGCCACAACCACTGATCTCCTGCCCCAAGCATCATATAGACACAATAATACATCTCCTCTGAACCCCATAATTAGATCTACATTTTTCCCACATTACAACTTCGGTGCATATAATTTCTCGATTGGAATACGAGAAAACGCTGACGCTACGAAATATGCTGATAATTCTCCGAAACTCTTTTTCCCGACGCTCAAGATCCAAACAAGGATACGCATACCGACACCGGGAGTTGGCCGCCCAATCATTCTCTATCTACTTGCAACAACACCAATCACCTGTCATGGATACATTCGTCCTCCTCCTCAAGTACTTCCCGCATTAACTCACTCTGACCCATTTCCTCGATCACCGACATCTCTGGTCTCATGATTTCTTACAGCATATCTCTATACTCCACTTATAACTACTCTTGACAAATCTTTGCTTTCTTACATACTGCACCCGGTTCTCCCCCACTTAGGGTTCGAACCATCACCAATTAGCACACAACCAACCCACGACTATTTTTCACCAGCGAAATTGCACCTGCTCCAGGAAAGTGCTACGCAACGCCCGATAATTCCTCCCTTAAGGAAATCAATCAACCCCCTATACCCTGAACCTCTGATTAACTCTCCAAGAACTTCTCATCACGACTGCCTCTAATCGTTCCAAATCCCATACCAATCTAACACTAAGCATCTCAACTGGTCAATAACATCCCTGGCTCATAGACTGCACCGCAAAATCATCGTTCCTCTCACCTCAACTCATCAACCAATGTTCCAACGCCGGAATTGTCCCAAGGACAGGGACCCACTCCCAACATAGACGAAAACTCTCTGCACTGCAAAACTCGACTGAACTCCCCACTGCTACCACTATAACACAACCTACTATTCTCAATTAGGTGTGGTGTGGTCCTCGACTACCTCAGTCCCAACTGACTGTCTGCTCCCGATAAGTCACTGCCTCGCGGCACTCCTGCTACCTGATACTCTGAGGAAATCATTATTGATAACGACCTGTAGGGTGTACTCCCAAATCCAAAACTGAAACATCAGGCCTCTCGTGTTTTGCACACGAACATAAATGGCACTACCCACCTAGAAGGTGACCTCTCCTCTATCGACTGATTGCTCGACTCAGACCGAAATTTTCCTCTCCCTTTAACTCCTTACCAAAATACTCTGATATGCACTCGCCTTTCCTCTCGAGGAACGCCTCTCCATACTCAATCAGGGTCTACAGGCCTAAAACCCCTAGCGTCCGATCTCTACCTCATCGATCATGACCGGATAACAAGATAATCACAAGCATCATTCACTACGAACCATGGTACTCATCCCATGACATCCCTTCTCAATATGCTCCGGTGTATGGTACCCAAACCATAGCTTCACTCCTCAACCTGCTCCGATGTATGGTACTCGAACCATAGCATCACTCCTCAATCTGCTCCGATGTATGGTACCTGAACCATAGCATCACTCCTCAACCTGCTCCGATGTATGGTACTCGAACCATAGCATCACTCCTCAATCTGCTCCGATGTATGGTACTCGAACCATAACATCACTCCTCAATCCGTTCCTTAGGACCTTCAGAATGCTCCCTGTATCAAGTATGGGTCCTCTGCTTTCAGTAGTACGGGCCCATACTACCTGCAAAATCTACCCATACTTTCCACACGGACCATCCCAGAGCTCCTAAGTAGCTGCTCGACCTGCTCTTTCACCAATCCCATCGCACGTGCCCGCTCTCCAGCGAAATCCTCTACTTTACCAGCGCACTCATCTGGCTAGGTTTACTCCCTAGTCTCTTCCGTCGTCCTCCCACTTCTTTGCTATCAGCTGCTGAAGAGCTCCTAATGATGTCAGCCATCTACCTCCTTAATATCGTCATACTCACTTAGTAGCTGACTCCCATCATCGACAGTTCCACAAAGCACAAAGTAAGAAGCATTCGAGCATCGAAGAATACATAGGACTCCTTATCTGTGATAACTCCACCTTCTCGGCTCATCCTCGGAAATACCACTGAACTATGTAACTCTACCCCTCGTGCGTTCTAACTGGATACTCTCACTCATCACATACTCAAAAGCATAACGCACATATAACAACAAACTCTAGGCTAAGGCATCACAAATCAGACCACTCTAGTCCTAAGATATGAAATACCTAGCCTGTCTCTAGCATGCAATAATATCTCATAAAGTGCATCATAGATATTTCATAACACAAAAGTAAGGGTATTTTGGGAAATCACCGTTTGGCTCTGGCTGATTGTACACACTGCTCTTTCTTGCTTTCTCTTTGAACTCTTATTCACTTTTAGAAAACTATTTATTTGAAAACGTTTTTTTACTTCCTCAGTTTGAGTCCAGATTTACCCGAAGGTGCATCCGAATCACTCAAACCAAGGCTCTAATACCAATTTGTAACACCGTAAATTTCAAGGAAAAATTTTCATTTAAAATAATCATTTTAATATTAAAACACTTGTTAAAAATCTCGTTCATAATTGAATTACAAAGCATAGTTTCATTTTCACTTGAATAGAAAACCAGGATCCTCCAAAATTTGACTCTTTCTCTGGTGTGTACAATCGAGCCAATGCCATCCCGTGTTACTGAAAGAACCTGAAAGCAACATAACACAAAACACTGTAAGCACGAAGCTTAGTGAGTTCCCCAATATACAACTTACGCATATACGCCTTTCCAGGCCCTGACCTTCCGGTCCACAACACAACCCGCCTTCCGGCCCTTAACATAATCGCCTTCCGGCCCGTAACATATTCGCCTTCCGGCCCATAACATATTGCCTTCCGGCCCATAACACATTGCCTTCCGGCCCATAAAACATACACAGCACATATAACAATTAACTTACCACATATAGCACATATATCACATATCATATCCGACCTTCCGGTCACGTAGCATATTGCCTTCCAGCCCATATAAACATACATAGCACGCATAGTAATTATTTTACCACATATAGCATGTATATCACATATCATATCCGACCTTCCGGTCACACAGTCAAACCTTTCCGGGTATAGTATAGTGAGAAGACTCACCTCGCGGCTACTAAAAGTTAGCAACTCCTGAAATCCCTCGTACTTGATCCGCCGAGCTACAAGCTCCCTATAACATCATATATCTCTTATTAATACTTTTATCTTCCACGTTAACTGACCCTAAGAAATCACACATGGGTCAACTCTGGTCAACGGTCCACGGTCAACTCGACCGGACTCGGCGAGTACTCTGGCGACTCGGTGAGTCTAGTCGTCCTCCAATCCTCTAAGGTTTCCCTTCTACTCGTCGAGTATCCTCCTTGACCCGACGAGTTACTCCTGGAAGAATCGCGGGGCCACCCCGACTCCACTCGCCGAGTCTGAGGAACAACTCGACGAGTCCCAGTTATTCTTCAAGCTACTCGCCGAGTCTGCTCATCTGACTCGGCGAGTCCATGCCATGCAGCCGCTCAAACTGCTCCCTAAGATCAGAACTGCTCTGACCATTCATAGGTCTGGCCTTCCTAGACTGATCCATTATGTATGGTCCTCATTTCGGTGCTCATGCTACACCCCAAGTCTTATAATTCACATGTTGACCTAAGGCATAAGGATTTCAATCCAAAACCTTCACCAATTCCCGAAATGCACAGACATGGGGGTATTCTGGACCTCCAAGGGTCCCAACACGGTGTTACAATCATTTGGGGGACTAGGGTAACATTCAATCTATCCACAAAAAGGGTTCCATAAACCCTAATCCTCTAAATACATCACCATAGCAGAGTATACCCGAATTCATACCTGAATAATGCACTCTCTGTGTCCCCAAACCTCAGAACGTGATTCCCTTGCTGTTCCTTTAGCCAAGCCCTTCTCTTCCTTGCACAACAACTCTTTCAAAATCACCAATTGCCTTTAGCCTTGCTCCAGATGCACACAATCAGTTTAGGGTTCCTCTCAGAAGGCTAAAACGAACAATGACGGCCAATAAGTCCTCTTTATACGTCCCAAACCTGAACGGCTAGGGTTTTCACTAAACAGCGCAGACTCGCCGAGTCCCTATCTGGACTCGTCGAGTCCAGTCGCGAACCCGCGACCAGGTCTGCGATCCTACTCGGCGAGTCTGGCTCCAACTCGCCGAGTCCCCCCTTAAAACACCCAAAAATATAATTTTAACAATACTTGGGATTCCGGGCTGTTACAGATAGGTTATAACAACAAATCAAGTCAAGTAATACTTACATTTTCATAAAATCGGGTGAAGAACGGTATGCTAGTTGAGAGAGAATAGCTTTGGTTCTTGAGTTAGGAAAAAGGGAAATGATAGAATGGAGAGTAAACTCATGGTTAAGGCATGAGTTTTCGGCCCTAAGAGAGTTCACGGCCCAAACTCTCTTTGTTTGGCCGTGAACACCAATTCAAGGTGTTGATCGTTCCATTACATTCCTGATTAACTAGAAGTCACTTCCTTTTATTCGGACGATTCATGAATAATTAATTAAAATACTCAAACGGAATTTAAACTGGCTATAAATTAGCATAAAGGCATGTAACTTCTAATTGAATTGTTGGATAGTAAAGTTTGTACGAATGAAAATTTTGGGTTGTCACAATTTTGTACTTCCTTTATTTGACCCCGTGATTGTTCCAGTTCCGTTTTCATCTACCACAAGTGCCAACTTCATCGCATGTCCCAACCCATGTGGTTGCAAGATCCGAACCGACTTGCGCAAGTTCGGTTTCAACCCCTTGATGAAAGTCCCCTCCAAAATTGACTCTTGATGCCCTCGAGATGTGCAACCATTAGTTCAAAACGTCCCCCGTATTCACAGGCCGATCCAATATGTCGTATGTCCAAAAAATGTTCTTTCAAACTACCCTCCTATGACACCTGGAAACATTCTAGCAACCTATTCTTTAAATCTTCCCAACACCGGAAAGGCATCAATGTGTCGCTCCATCTATACCATGCCAGTGCTGACCCTTCCAAACATTGGACTGTTGCACGTAGTCTCTCACCCGATGTTGCCAACCCTTGCATATCAAATAAACGTTCCACTTTATAAACCCACCCGTAAACATCTTCCCTTCAAATAGCATAATCTTGAGTTTTCTCAATCTGTAATCCACGTTTGGGACCCATTCCCCTCCATGTCCTAGGTTAGACCCAAAGTATGGTCCCATTCGAACAGGTTGTGTGGTCGGCTATTCTTCGATTCCCCAACCTTCCCCAATATATGCTCGAAATTTGGTGTTGCTTGATCCAAATTCTGGACGCATATTATACGGAGGAACCAAATACCCTTGTTCGTCATATTGAAGCGTTGACGTGATCCAGGGCAGTTGTGTTTAGATGATAGGGGTTTGTGGCCATCCTCCTGTTCCTAGGTGCTGGTGATTTGGAGGTGGCATCGAAAAATTCAAGGGTGGCAGCATTTGAATAATGGGTCGGTAGGTGGTGATGGGTGGTGGTAATGATTGGATGATTAGTGGCAGTTGCGTGACTGACGGTGGATCTGTGGCGGTAGCGGGTGGCGGTTGGGTGTTAGGTTGGGCCACCTTAATAAGGAGTGCCATAACTTTTGCATGGTGTTGATCAGCTAAGGTTTGGCGCCTTTCTGATTTAGTACTGATCTCTCCTAATTCCGCTCTATCATCTCAATCCGATCCCATGAGGAACTCTCTTCCAAGACCGAATCTTTATTCAAATTTCGGGCAACAATATCAGATCCGGTGTTGGGTTTCGGTGTCGTGCAGTAAACGATGTGAACAGTGTTCGGTGAACAGTAAATGATGTGAGTAGTGGTCGGTGAAAAATAATCGCGTGAACAGTACCTCCGATGAACAATTGTTGAGAACAATACTCCAGGAAAGTGCTTCGATACCAATTTTATATGAACTGATTAGAAAATAACTCAATCTTAGGTTAATGCTTAAAGAACAAAAGATAGGTGACTGATATTCGAGACTTAGCGGATCTCCAAATAAAAGAAAACGACTAACTAAAATTTTACCTCCCCATAGAAGAGTCGGCCCTAACCTATTTATTGACTCTCCTAACCTTATAAAAGGAAACTATATTCGTAAAGGGAAACCCTAACTGCATAAGGGAAGTAGAATTAACTAGATAAATACTAAATAATAAAGATACTTGAATAATCATAAATTACTAAACAACCCTCTGCTTTTTTTACACTTCTTATAGACCCAATCCCACTTATCCACTCGGTTCATATCAGAATGAGAGTGGATGCATCACTGTTGAATCTGATGAAGTGATCTTACATTATCAGAATTGGACGAAATATACACGACTTTTGTGAAATGGGTCCATTAGCAAAAACTCATAACTTTGTCATTACCTGAGGTGCTTTTAGCTATTCATTAGGAGCTTAAAATGATTTTTTTTGGAAAATTTATCATATTTGGTTAATTTTAATAATTAACTAAAGTTTTATCCCAATAAATTTTAATATGCCATGATTATGAAAATTAGCTTATCTTCTAAGCACTTCACTTTTCCTTTGTTTTTGAGACAAATTTTGAAGTTTATTAATAAAGATATGTTTTGGAGTTATCTTTTTGTTCTATGTGTTTGTATTGGTTGGTCGTTCAATCCGATTGTTTGGGTATGATAGGTATTTGATATCTCAGAGCAAATGTACGAATAGTTGAACAAATTCTTCATGGGCGTTGATCGGCTCGTGGTGGACAAGGTCTAAGGAATGATGGAGTCGATATGTGTGATCCATGTAATATAGAGATTGCATTCTTACAACGATAGATCCAAGAACTTGTTTTCTTTCATCAAATACTCATTGGGAGCGGAGACAATATCGGAAGCAGGCATTTGGGGCAATCGTTACAAGGTCCATTTTTTTTACCCAGAGGAGATCGTTGCGAAGGAGAATGCATTAACGATCAGTTGAAGAACATTGGTTGAATGTTTAGATTCCTAAGTTTACACGACATGTTTACCTTATTGAATTCATTGAATGATTAAGTATTGTTAAAGGATTGTTTGATTTGCAATACATACCGGAACACTTGAAGATGAAGTTGGTCGCCATCGGATTAAGGAAACACGCCTCTCTTCGATGGGAACATGTGAAGAAACAATGAAAACTAGCAGTAAAATCAAAGACTGTTAAGTGAAAAAAAAATGAAGAAATTTATGAAGAACAACTTTCTTCCTTAAAACCATCAATAAGAAGTTTTTTTTAGTATCAAAATTTGTACAAAAAAACCATGTTGGTCGAGGAAGCCATTCATGAGTTCGAAATATTATGCAATGTGATCCAGTGGAATAAGAAGAATCTGTTACTAGTCGATTTTTAGGGTGCTAAGACCCAAGAGCTCGGTTATTGTGAATATCCAGGATCTCGGATATTGTGAATATCCAGGATCTCGGATATTGGTCTTAATATAACTTTTTTGTCTGGATAATCATATAGGAGGGTAACCAAGTGTTACTTTTGTTTACAATTTGTCCTTTTTGTACACAATTTACCATTGAATTTGATTTGAAGTTTTCTTTAAACTAAAATATAAAAATCATACTTCCAAACAAATTATTTTGTTTAAATCGTGTTTTTTATTTTTATTTTTTTATTCTTTTTATTTTATATATATATATATATATATATATATATATATATATATATATATATATATATATATATATATATATATATATATATATATATATATATATATATATATATATATATTTTGTTAAAAGCTAAAGTTAAAACCCTCCAAAAACACACTAAAAAAAAACCCGCCTATCTAATAATCTTAATTTGTGGTCCGTGATAACTTAAATTGAAACAAATACGTCCCTTTTTCTAATTTTATTTAAGGATGTATACGGAAAACCTTTTCTTTTGAATAGTATAAATTTTAAAAACTTATAATATTCTGTGACCTACTTTTAATAAATTATATACAATATTCCCTTTTGTAATAATTTTTTTAAAGTTATAATCCAAAGTCACACCACTAACTTTTAGCTTGTCACGCACTAAATATTAACATTAACTTATTCACAATTCACACAACTAATGATATGTAAACTGCATATCCCATTTCCACGGGTCAAAAATCTCCTCCTAAAATTTTCCTTTTCACACAACTTTCATACAACACTCACACTACGTTTTAACGTTAAAAAGACCCTGAAAATTCATATTCCACACCACCCAAAACATCAAAATGTCAGACCAAATACCTTTCCATATACAGGAGGATATCATCAAAAGACTTCCTGTAAAACCATTGCTTCAGTTTAGATCTGTCTCAAAAGCATGGAAATCTTTGATCGACAGTTCTGGATTTATTGCAGCTCACAGTGCCCTCCACACTCATCCACAACATCTGCTTGTAAAATACGAAGATTTGGTAGAAAATGAAGATAAATATGTTTCTTTTATAGATGATGATACTTTGCTCCAACAGAGGTTTGTTCCCTTTGTTCCGTTGTCGGTTAAGTCACTCAGACATTCAAAAATAGTCGGTAGCGATCAAGGATTGTTGTGCTTGTATGGCTATCATTGGGGCCCGGGTAATTCGGATAGCAACCTTAATTGGTCATCGATTGTTCTTTGGAACCCTTCAGTTAGGAAATCGATTGTTGTTGATATGCCTTATATGTTGTGTTCAGGCGAAA
This sequence comes from Lactuca saligna, assembly GCF_052625555.1. Lineage (NCBI taxonomy): Eukaryota > Viridiplantae > Streptophyta > Magnoliopsida > Asterales > Asteraceae > Lactuca > Lactuca saligna. The sequence continues at coordinate 15,021,425 of NC_136418.1, read as the reverse complement.
CAACAAGTGTTGGTTTTGGGGTTTGTCCTGTTGCTAATGACCCCAAGATTGTAGAGATTACACAACTTCGTTTTTGGGTTGATAAGGAAAGTGAAACTACCAAGCCATGGAAAGTAAAGGTCTATACGTTGAGCTCAGGAAAATGGAGAAATGTATCTACCAATCTGCCAAATAGGTCAATTCGAGTTAGATGGTTGCAGGTAGTTATTGATAGGTTTATCTATTGGTGTGCTTTCCACAAATCGACTACACATACTCGTAATCTAATCATGTCATTTGATATTACTGATGAGAATTTTAGAGTGGTTGACCTCCCTGATAGTTTAGCTGAGCACTCTCAAACAGAGTTATCGGTTTGTAAGCTAAGGGAGAGTCTTGCCATGCTTCAATATAGTATAGACATAGGTAAACATGTTTGTGTTGTTTGGATGATGGAGCATGGTGTTCAAAGATTGTTTACAAAACTATTCAGCATTAGTTCTCCACATGGGTCGATGACAATATTGGGATTTAGGAAGAGTGGCCAACCTATAATTGAAGTGAAAGATGATCTTTCTGAATTGAGTGACCTTGCTGTATATGAGCCCAATTCGGAAGTGGAGATGAACGATCTTGAAATTTGCGGAAGAAGCAATTTGTTCTCTGTGAATTCTTACATGGAAACGTTACTTTTGCTGGTTTAGTCTAACTGCAGTAGTTATTGACCTAAATCAAGGATTAAGATAATGAATGCATTGCAATGGCATGACTGTTGGAGCAGGCAATTCAGGATGGTGATATCGGCTAAATGTATATTGAAGTGGATAAAAAGTTAATGCAACGCATTACATTTATGTTCTTTGCGATAAATGTCTCTGACATTAATGATGATAGATCTCACATTTTTGTGAGCATTATGCATGCACGCTTACGTTGTTTAGAGTCGATTATAAATGTTTTGTTAACGAAACTGTTTATAGCTTTTCCCACTGAAAGGAATTTACCCCAAACTATATCTACTTAATATTAAAACCATTATCGTTAATATTGTGTTTTACGAGTTGATTTATCTTTTATCATTCTAAACAATGCAAATGACCACGTTGAAAGATTCTTTTCCATACATCAACTTTATAAAATATTCCCAAAATGGAGATGGAAGTGGACAGTGACTTATTTCTTATCACCACAAGAATAAAGGTCTTTAATGACATACAAACTATGAATGCACTAGATTTATGACATGTATAAGTAAGTGTCGTAAAACACTGTCATTTAATATAAAATTTGAATGATATACGACACACATGTTTGCACATCCTAAAAATTGTTATCGTTTTATAACTTATTTTAGTTAACGCAAGTCCTACTACCTATCCGCAAAAGGAAATCCTGCAATATTAGAAAACCCCGCCTACCTCCGTTTTATTCTATCTTTCATGGATGATGGACTCTCTTGTCTCCTCTCATGTCTCTTCATTCCGTTCTCTCATATCTCCCGTTCCATCCATGCCTTTGTCTCCTCCCATCACCCACCTCCACTGTCTTCGACCCTCATCACCTCTTGTGTCCACACTCTCAATAAATATTATCACCATGAGTGCATATGGGTATCAATCTATCCATTAAAAATTTTTATAGACACCACTATGGGAAGAAAAGGAATCGAACTATGGCATGTTCAACATCATGGAAGTTATCATTATTCTTTGTAAGTGTTCCTCAATTTGTTTTTGTCTATTGATGTTAATACACAAATTGATCTTGGTGGCATGTCATATTTGATGAATCAAAATATGTCATGTATTTCTAAACCACAACAACCATTAAACCTATACACATGTACAACTTTCTCACCCTTTCCAAGAAACCCAATCGAAGCCTTAAAAAACCCGGATTGGAAGAGTGCCATACTCGATGCGTTCCATGCTCTTATAGATAACAAGACATGGAAATTAGTACCTCAGAAGTTAGGAATAAATATTTTTACGATTATTTGGATTTTTAGTAATAAAACATGGCCAGATGGATCATTAAATAGTAAAAAGCATGTTTAGTTTGTGATGGAAGATCACAAGTAGTTGGCATGGACCGTGGTGAAACATTCAGTCCGGTGATGAAGTTGGAAATGATACACATTTTTCTAGTATAGTACTATCTCAGTCTTGGCCTATCCACCAATTTTCTAAGAAGAACATATTTCTTCACGAAAACCTACATAAGATGGTTTACATACATCGTCCTATGGGTTATGTGACACAAAAATGCCCGATTATGTGTGTATGTTGAAGAAGTCATTATATGGATTAAATCAAGTACCATGGCCATGGAACAAAAGATTTGTAAACTATGCTTATGGTATGTGATTTTATCACACCTTTACCGACCGTTGGTGGAAATGCAAAGTGGTGACGGTACATAGATTACCCAAATCATAGAGCGCAAACCATAACTATCTATTGAACGAAACATATATGTATTCAAGCTGAAATCCTTCATTGTCTTGATCTTTATTCTATCCTAGGAACACATGCGATTTTTGAAAATATCAACCTAATGTTGGTGAGTGCACAAATTTTGAGTTGAACGTATATTAAACACTTTTTAGAAACCTTTCTATAAATTTTTATGATTCTTAAATTCTTGTTTTCCTATATTTTATTGTATCACCTCTTTAATTATTATCTTTTTAAGATATTCTACAAATCCTATCTTATTATCTCTATAGGATGCTTTACAATTCCTAATTTACTATATTTGTAGGATATTTACCGATCCTAACTTATTATCTTTTTAGGATGTTTTACTAATCCTAATTTACTATTGTGACAACCCCAAATCCATTCCCGTTAGAAACCCTATTTTCACTAACGGAATGCGTCATTATATGTTATTTCTCGGTATTGTTCGGGTCGTCAATAAATAAATATTTAGTTAATTATATGTTCCGGTATTATCATGAGTAATTATAACTTGCAAATGCTAACCCCGTTTAACTAAATAAAGTTATATTACTTTTCAACCACTTCACCCGGGTAAAAAGTTTTAACCCCGTTAAACTTTAGCATCGGGTAGCCGTGTATCGGGTACAATACCCGAGACATATAAAAACGCTTGAACACTACAATTGAACTCTTTTACCACACTTTCACCTCTCTCTCACTACTTTCTCTCTCTAGACCCGAAATCGACTCCAAATCCGCAAATTTCCGACTTCCAAATGTAAGGATTCATCCCCTAACTTAATCTAAACATACTTTACTGCCTTTAGAGTCCAAAATCATAAGAATCAAGGACCAAAAAGGAGTTTACGGCCTAAGAAGCTTCATAGGCCGTAAACCCCCAAAATCATGCCAAAAACTTTGTTTTTCCTTCCTTTAAGCTTATGGACTAGTTAAGGCATAAACCTAGGGGACTTTGGACACTAAAACACAAGGATTTGACATGTAAAAATGAGTTTACAGCCCAAGCATGTGCTTAGGGCGTAAACACCTCAAACACCCCAAAAACACTTGTTTAATGTCCCAAAAACTCATCTAGGGTGTTTGGCAATTTAGACTTGACAACAAGGAAGGCTTAAATGCATCAAACAACATCATTTGATGGCAAAAAGAGGAGTTTACAGCCAAGGCTAAGCTTGGGCCGTAAACACCCATATTTTTGTGTCAAACAAGTCCCAAAACCCCTCAAATGCATGTAAGGATTTTAGCTAAGGCCTTTGGAAGAGTGTTGTACCATTAAACTTCACATTTGAGCACAAAATGACGAGTTTACGGCCAAGGATGTTCTTGGGCCGTAAACTCCCCAAAAATGTATGCCAAATTGTCCCAAACTCACTATAGGGCCTTCTAGGATTTATCTAAGGTGTATGAGACCATGTTGTACCATTAAAACATACATCTTGAAGGGTTTAATTGAGTTTACGGCCCAAGAACAAGTCTTGGCCGTAAAATCCCCAAAAATGTCACAAATTATGATGTTTAATCCCTTCTAATAGTCCAAGACACATACCATTAAATTAAGGAAGTGAAATAAGGCCCTAATCATACATTTTGGAGTGTCACAAGAGTTTACGGCCAATCCTAGGGGGCTTACGGCCGTAAACTCCCAAAGGATGGCCTTTGGACCATAAACTCCAAGGGAGTGAGCTCGTGGACCCTCCCGTAAATCATTCATGACTTTGTACCACTCCCGGGAACCCTTTTTAGGCCTTAAAACCCCGAAAACGATGCTAGAATGTCCAAATACTACAATGAAAAGCATAAGATGATTAACTTCTTGTAAAATACATATTTCATATGACATTAGGGTCCTAGGAGGTGCTCAAGTGGTTATTGGGTACCAAACGCTCAATCGACACTTTTACCCGATTTACCCGATTCACCCGATTTCCGCGATTTCAGGTGAGTTCATACCCCTTAAATGAACCTTTCAAATGTTTTATATGTTTTAGGGGGGAGATACAAGTTGAATATACATGTTTATGAAAAGTTATACAAGACTATTTTTCAGATTATAGAATTAATCACGTGTGATTCACAACCCGTAGTTCAAATCACATGTGATTTATCACTATGCTTTATAAATAAATCAATTGTTTTCAAAACTATTTTGGATAAACAAACAAGTTCTAAATGTTTCTTTTGTACAACACTTTTGTTTAATAAAACTCCTCATAAGAATGTATGTAACATCCCGAAATATCAAGAGTAGAGTTGAAGGGCTAAAAGAGTAAATTGGGAAAGAGTGACTCGGTGAGTCCATGTGCGGACTCGGCGAGTAGAGTCGCGACTTGGTCGCGTGTTAAGTGGCCGACTCGGCGAGTCAGGGTAATGGACTCGGCGAGTAGGCGCTGAGTGGAGAAAACCCTAATTCTCGGGGTTGAGCCTTATATAAAGATCATTATGTTTCCCTCCCAGCCTCTTTATCACCCCTTGAGCCCCAGAAACCCCTAAATCACAAAGAAGCACCATTGTTGGATGGAGTGGAGCTTGGAGAATGTATTTGTGAAGGAATTTTGGGAGATTGAAGGCTTGGAGCAAGGGGCTTTGTTTGAATTCGAGTCTCATTTCAATTAGGGCATTCCTTTGAGGTAATATCTCGTTTTTTGAGCTGCTATTTCTTAGATGCATCATTTTGGGGATGTTGGAGATCATATCTTTGGATGTATTGGAGTTTAGAGGTTAGATCTGAGGTTGCTACCTCAGATCTGGAAGGGAGAAGGTCTAGAGTGCATGAAAGTCCCTGTTTGTGAGTGGTTGATGGAGTCATCTTGTCCCAAATCCTAGCCCAATGTGCAAACGGCTTAGATCTCTTTGGATTCACGTAAAGTTTGCCACTTTACGTGATGGATGGGTTGTAGGAGGCTAGATCTATGTTTTGGATCAATTGCATGGCCTAGAGTGCTTCTGAATGGATTCAGAACGGTGGTACTCGGCGAGTCACATGGGTAGACTCGACGAGTTGCTTACAGATGGCTTGGAACTCGACGAGTTGGAAGAACAACTCGGCGAGTAGGTTGAAGATAGCCTTGGACTCAACGAGTCCATTTGGACTCGGCGAGTCTTGTCGAAGAGTCCCAAATATTCTCTGGTAGAGTCGAGAATCGGTGAGTTGAGGGATGACTCGGTGAGTCGAGTGCGAGTGGACTCAGAGTTGTTGGACTTGGCGAGTCTTGGGGTGACTCGGCGAGTTAGGTTGCAGATTGAATGAAGTTCTGATTATGGGAACGCGACGAGTCACAGAGTTGACTCGACGAGTAGGGTCAGTCAGGGGTTGACTTAGACTGAGGACTTTGATTTCGACCAAGGGTTGGTCGTTGACTTTTAGGGTTTGGTCAGCGATGTGGCCTTTGGGCCAAGAGAGAGGTAAACTAGTCTTTTACCCATGAGAGGGTGTTGTGAGAGGATTTATTCTAGTCTCGAGAGTTATATTCATGAGAATATTTGCTTTACGTGTTAGGCGGTGGCGAGTTTGAGATTCCAGTGTGGGGATATCTGCTTTCTGCTTGCCAGGTGAGTCTTCTTACTATACTTTACCTTGAGTAGGTAACCAGAGTTATGTGTTCGGAGTATTTGTATGCGATATGTACGTGATGTGTTGTACTGCATTATTTCTATGTGATTTATGCTGTGCATGTTTATAGAGTTGGAACCGGAAGGTTCCCAGAGTTAGAGCCTGAGGGTTCACAGAGTTTGGGTGCACGGACCCATAGAGTTATAGCCTCAAGTGGCTAATATGTGTTATGTGTGGTATTTTGGGGAACTCACTAAGCTTCGTGCTTACAGTGTTTTGTGTGATGTTTTTTTCAGGTTTCTTTCAGTATCACGGGACAGCACCGGCTTGATTGTACACACCAGAGAAAGAGTCATATTTTGGAGGATCCTGGTTTTCTATGCAAGTGAAAATGGAGTCATGTTTTGTAAATCGACTATGAATGAGATTTTAAACAAGTGTTTCTAAGAATAAAATTATTATTTTAAATGAAAAATTTGTCTTGAAATTTACGGTGTTACAAGTTGGTATCAGAGCCTTGGTTTGAGGGATTCGGATGCGCCTTCGAGTAAATCTGGACTCAAACTGAGGAAGTAAGAAAAGTTTTAAGGAAATAATTTTCTAAAAATGAATAAGGGTTCAAAGAGGAAGCAAGAAAGAGCAGTGTGTACAATCAGCCTGAGCCCGAACGGTGATTTCCCAAAATACCCTTATTTTTCTTGTGTTATGAGATATTTATGATGCACCTTATGAGAAAATATTGCATGCTAGAGACAGTCTAGGTATTTCATATGTTAGGACTAGAGTGGCCTGATTTGTGATGCCTTAGTCTAGCACTCGTTGTTATATGTGTTATGCTTTTGAGTATGTGATGAGTGAGAGTATCCAGTTAGAACCCATGAGGGGTAGAGTTACAGAGTTTGGTGGTACTTTCGAGGATGAGCCGAGAAGGTGGAGTTATCACAAAGAGGGAGTCCTATGTATTCTTCGATGCTCGAATGCTGCTTGCTTTGTGCTTTGTGGAACTCTCGATGATGGGAGTCAGCTACCAAGTGAATATGACGATATTCAGGAGGTAGATGGCTGGCATCATTAGGAGCTCTTCAGCAGCTGATAGCAAAGAAGTGGGAGGACAACGAAAGAGCTTAGGGAATAACCCGATCCAGGTGAGTGCGCTTGTAGAATAGAGAATTTCACTGGGGAGCGAGCACGCGCGATGGGATTGGTGAAAGAGCAGGTCGAGCAGCTATTTAAAAGCTCTGGGATGGTCCGTGTGGAAAGTATGGGTAGATGTGGTAGGTAGTATGGGCCCGTACTACTGAAAGTAGAGGACCCATACTTGATACAGGGAGCATTCTGAAGGTTCTAAGGAGCGGATTGAGGAGTGATGTTATGGTTCGGGTACCATACATCAGAGTAGATTGAGGAAGTGATGTTATGGTTCGAGTACCATACATCAGAGCCAATTGAGGAGTGATGTTATGGTTCGGGTACCATACATCAGAGCAGATTGAGGAAGTGATGTTATGGTTCGGGTACCATACATCAGAGCCGATTGAGGAGTGATGTTATGGTTCGGGTACCATACATCAGAGCCGATTTAGGAGTGATGTTATGGTTCGGGTACCATACATCAAAGCAGATTGAGGAGTGATGTTATGGTTCGGGTACCATACATCAGAGCAGATTGAGGAAGTGATGTTATGGTTCGAGTACCATACATCAGAGCAGATTGAGGAGTGATGTTATGGTTCGGGTACCATACATCAGAGCAGATTGAGGAAGTGATGTTATGGTTCGAGTACCATACATCAGAGCCGATCGAGGAGTGATGTTATGTTTCGGGTACCATACATCAGAGCAGATTAAGGAAGTGATGTTATGGTTCGGGTACCATACATCAGAGCAGATTGAGGAGTGATGTTATGGTCCGGGTTCCATACATCGGAGCGGATGGAGGAGTGATGTTATGGTCCGAGTACCATACATCGGAACGAATTGAGGAGTGATGTTATGGTCCGGGTACCATACATCGGAGCGGATTGGGGAGTGATGTTATGGTTAGGGTACCATACACCGGGGCATATTGAGAAGAGATGTCATGAAATGAGTACCATGGGTCGTAGTGAAGTATGTTTGTGGTTCTCCGGTTATTCGGTCATGAGTAAGTTCGTTGAGGCGTCCCGTGAGAGGGAGATCGAGAGTCCCTCAGAGTATTTTAGTAAGGAGTCAGTGAGAAGGGAGAATTTCGATCTGTGTTGGGAAATCAGTTGATAAAGGAGATGTCACCTCCTATGATCTGGGAGGTACTGATTATGCTCGTGTGAAATATGAGAAGCATGATGTTTTGGTTTTGGGTTTAGGGGTAAACCCTGCAGGTCGTCATTGATGATGATTTCCCACCAGAGTATCAGGTAGCAGGTGTGCCGCGAGGCAGTGATTTATCATGAGCAGATAGTCAGTTGGGACTAAGATGTGTGAGGACCACACTACACCTATTTGAGCATAGTAGGAGGTATTGTAGTGCTATCAGTGGGGAGTTCAGTCGAGTTCAGCGGTGCAGAGAGTTTTCTATCCATGGGGTGTTGAATCTGGGAGTGAGTGCCTGTTCTTGGGATGAAAACGGTGTTGGAGTGTTGGTTGATGAGTTGAGGTGAGGGGTACGATGATTTTATGGTTCAGTCTATGAGCCAGGAATGTTATCGAGCAGTTGAGCTGTTTGGTACTAAATTGGTACGAGATTTGGAACGACTAGAGGCAGACGTGACGAGAAGTTCTTGAGGAGTTCACCAGAGGTTCATAGTATATGAGGTCGATTCATTTCCTTAAGGGGGGATTATCGGGCGTTCTGTAGCACCTTCCGGGGGCCGGTGCGATTTTGCTGGAGAATATAGTTATGGGTTAGTTGTGTGCTATTTGGTGATGGTTCGAACCCTAAGTGGGGGAGAACCGGGTGCCGTATGTAAGAAAGTAGAGATTTGTCAAGAGCAGTTATAAGTGGAGTATAGAGATATGCGGTAAGAAATCATGAGACCAGAGATGTCGGTGATCGAGGAAAGGGGTCAGATTGAGTTAATGCGGGAAGTACTTGTTTGAGAAGGATGAATGTCTCCACGATAGGTGTTTTTTAGTCAGGAATCTGGTATTGGTCAGTGTTGGGGCAAGTAGATAAAGAATGATTGGGCAGCCAACTCCCGGGTCAGTATGCGTATCCTTGTTTGGATTTTGAGCGGCGGGAAAAAGGGTTTCGGAGAATTATCAGCGTATTTCGTAGTGTTAGCGTTTCTTCGTATTGCAATTGAGAAATTGAATACACCGAAGTTGCAACTTGAGAAAAATGAAGATCTAGTTATGGGGTTCAGAGGGAATGTATTATTGCATCTATATGGTGCTTGGGGCAGGAGATCTGTGGTTGTGGCGGGATCTTGTGATGTTCGGTGGGGGTGTTCCGAGGTATCCGGGTATTGATATCTTTATTTTGAAGTTATTCGTGAATCTTGAGTTGAGACGACTTGTGGTATATCAGGTATCTATGGATCTAGTGAGAGCCTTCGAGTATGGGCATCCAGGGAGATTACTTGGGAGAGTGGATCTTCGTAAGGGTGGACATCTGTTATGACGATTGCCTCCAGAGTCTGTGATGAATATTCGAGATGAGTATGGGTAGCCACCTATGATAGTCTGTGGAGCACGAACTAGTGGAGTCAGAGGGTGTTGTGATACTGCGGGGAGCCGTACTACTCACTAGTCAGAGAGTGTTGTGATACTGCGGGGAGCCGTAGTACTCACTAGTCAGAGGGTGTTGTGATACTGCAGGGAGCCGTAGTACTCACTAGTCAGAGGGTGTTGTGATACCGCGGGGAGCCGTAGTGCTCGCTAGATGTCAAGAGAGTGTGATGATGGAATGTTCTTCGATCAGTGTATGATGTGGAAGAGTTTTGGGCTTGAGTAGCCCTAGTATTGAGTTTTTGGAGCCTGGATGTTAGACCGGGGACGAGACTGGGGTCCCCGTCTCTGTCGGGGAATGTGGTGAGATGCGCAAGGGATATGCGCAGCTAAAACTAGAGATCAGAGTGGAGACGATCCTCGGTTGGATTGTACTTTCTTGTATAAGGAAAAGAGAATTTCGTGACTTGCGTGTCACGAGGCCGGGATAGTGGTCACGGGGAGGAAGTTAGTGGGATATTTGGATCATGATTTGGGTGACCTTTGGAGGCTCAATTGTGGAGTCAAAAGCTGACCTGGTGACCAGTCTCGAAGAGGGATATGAGATGAGCTAGAGCCTATCATGATGATGTCTGAGGACACCTCAGAGGGAATGAGCGATTCAGACGCTCAAAGACATGCTTCGGGCATGTGTATTAGATTTTGTAGGGTGTTGCGGCACGTATTTATCCTTGGTTGAGTTATCCTATTTCAACAGCCATCATTAGTGCATCGGTATGCCACCCTTTGTGTTGTTGTATGGGAGGAAGTTTCGGACCCTCATTTGCTGAGGAGAGTGTCGATTCGCGGAAGTGGAAGTTGTAGTGAGAATGGATGATTTGGAGTATGATGGTCGAACATTGTGTCTGTGGCAGTGGTATGGAATGACATTATGATGGGGTGTCTGCTGAGGATGCGGAAGGGATTCCGCGGGTGTAGAGCCAAGAGTCTCAGGATGGATGTAGGGATGGAGTCTGGGACACCCAACTTGATTCTGATCAAGGGTCGTGTGCGTAGTGGTGGTGTCTCCTGGGGATGTTAGAGATGTCATCAATGCGACGGGTTCTCCTAACCCAAGAATGCAAAGGTTGGTGCGGCTTGGGTGCTTGATTGCAAGAAGAGGACTCATGAGAGTTGCTCTGGGATTGAAGAGTGGGCCTTTCTGTCGTCACGGATTGGATAGGATAGGATTCGGATCGGGGATCCGATGGTTCATGGCTTCTAACCCTTATGGGTCAAGTGATTGTTGAGATTTGGGTCAATGATGCTTCATGGGTAATTCTCGGATCGTTGAGTGTGGTTATCAGAGGGTACATCCGGTGCCCGGTTCGAGACAGTGGTCAGGACACCGTAAGGAACGGGAAAGTGTGTTCGAGTTTCGATGGGTATGTCTTGTGAGATCCGGTCCGATTAAGGCCAGGTGGCACGTTGTGGGAGTATTTCTGGAGTTGAGTTGTTGTAGGCTTCGAGGGCGAAGCCTAATTTAAGTGGGGGAGAATTGTAACATCCCGAAATATCAAGAGTAGAGTTGAAGGGCTAAAAGAGTAAATTGGGAAAGAGTGACTCGGTGAGTCCATGTGCGGACTCGGCGAGTAGAGTCGCGACTTGGTCGCATGTTAAGTGGCCGACTCAGCGAGTCAGGGTAATGGACTCGGCGAGTAGGCGCTGAGTGGAGAAAACCCTAATTCTCGGGGTTGAGCCTTATATAAAGATCATTATGTTTCCCTCCCGGCCTCTTTATCACCCCTTGAGCCCCAGAAACCCCTAAATCACAAAGAAGCACCATTGTTGGATTGAGTGGAGCTTGGAGAATGTATTTGTGAAGGAATTTTGGGAGATTGAAGGCTTGGAGCAAGGGGCTTTGTTTGAATTCGAGTCTCATTTCAATTAGGGCATTCCTTTGAGGTAATATCTCGTTTTTTGAGCTGCTATTTCTTAGATGCATCATTTTGGGGATGTTGGAGATCATATCTTTGGATGTATTGGGGTTTAGAGGTTAGATCTGAGGTTGCTACCTCAGATCTGGAAGGGAGAAGGTCTAGAGTGCATGAAAGTCCCTGTTTGTGAGTGGTTGATGGAGTCATCTTGTCTCAAATCCTAGCCCAATGTGCAAACGGCTTAGATCTCTTTGGATTCACGTAAAGTTTGCCACTTTACGTGATGGATGGGTTGTAGGAGGCTAGATCTATGTTTTGGATCAATTGCATGGCCTGGAGTGCTTCTGAATGGATTCAGAACGGTGGTTCTCGGCGAGTCACATGGGTAGACTCGACGAGTTGCTTGCAGATGGCCTGGAACTCGACGAGTTGGAAGAACAACTCGGCGAGTAGGTTGAAGATAGCCTTGGACTCGACGAGTCCATTTGGACTCGGCGAGTCTTGTCGAAGAGTCCCAAATATTCTCTGGTAGAGTCGAGAATCGGTGAGTTGAGGGATGACTCGGTGAGTCGAGTGCGAGTGGACTCAGAGTTGTTGGACTCAGCGAGTCTTGGGGTGACTCGGCGAGTTAGGTCGCAGATTGAATGATGTTCTGATTATGGGAACTCGACGAGTCACAGAGTTGACTCGACGAGTAGGGTCAGTCAGGGGTTGACTTAGACTGAGGACTTTGATTTCGACCAAAGGTTGGTCGTTGACTTTTAGGGTTTGGTCAGCGATGTGGCCTTTGGGCCAAGAGAGAGGTAAACTAGTCTTTTACCCATGAGAGGGTGTTATGAGAGGATTTATTCTAGTCTCGAGAGTTATATTCATGAGAATATTTGCTTTACGTGTTAGGCAGTGGCGAGTTTGAGATTCCAGTGTGGGGATATCTGCTTTCTGCTTGCCAGGTGAGTCTTCTCACTATACTTTACCTTGAGTAGGTAACCAGAGTTATGTGTTCAGAGTATTTGTATGCTATATGTACGTGATGTGTTGTACTGCATTATTTCTATGTGATTTATGTTGTTCATGTTTATAGAGTTGGAACCGGAAGGTTCCTAGAGTTAGAGCGTGAGGGTTCACAGAGTTTGGGTGCACGGACCCAAAGAGTTATAGCCTCGAGTGGCTAATATGTGTTATGTGTGGTATTTTGGGGAACTCACTAAGCTTCGTGCTTACAGTGTTTTGTGTGATGTTTTTTTCAGGTTTCTTTCAGTATCACGGGACGGCACTGGCTTGATTGTACACACCAGAGAAAGAGTCATATTTTGGAGGATCCTGGTTTTCTATGCAAGTGAAAATGGAGTCATGTTTTGTAAATCGACTATGAATGAGATTTTAAACAAGTGTTTCTAAGAATAAAATTATTATTTTAAATGAAAAATTTGTCTTGAAATTTACGATGTTACAATGTAACCATACTAATATATTTATATAAGTAAGATTTGAAGGACTTAGGACCGATAGCTCGCCTTATTTCCTGTTTCTTGTTTGATTGTGGGCTTAGGGTAGTGGTTATCCGTCCGACTGTCATTGATTTCTTAGTTATATATCTCGTATATTAGTACAGATTACGAGTACTTCCTATTTCATTAGATGCCTAAATCACTAACCTGATTAGAACTACACACTCTAATTTAACTATAATAGGTATAGTTAAGGATTTTATCCCTTGTTTCAACTACTACTCTACGCTACTATAATTCTCTCTATTATGAAGCAATACACTAATAAGAGAATACAATACAAGTTATAAAAAAGACTACTACACTATAATACAAGAGAATGTACTAATCATGAGATAATTCACTAATCCACTACGAGATACTCTATACGCTACACACTACGCCCGAAGTTTTCCGATAGGAAGACGACACTATATGTATAGATCTATACGGGGCAGACACTATTACATCCCGACTGATAACTTCAGTCCGAGCCGCTCAGGCCCAGGGATGCCTTTACTCTACCGCTATTACTCACACTATTGGTAACGTACAAGAAAGACGCTATAACCGCACTAAAATACTAAAAGAAAGATGAAGCAATATCCCGAAGTAAATAACTATCTAATACTAAAGGATGTTGCAACACTATTATGTACTCCAAGAATAACTCACTATATTGCATTACTTAATGGCGAGTCACTATTACACTACTATGTTAAATGGCATTCAAAGATAGAAACAACATATTTCTTAAAGATTTTCATTTACTTTACAGTTCTGGAAAATATAGGATTTTCTAGGTTTTACCACTATTTATGACTCTAATGCTTTTTATACAAGTACTCACACTAAACTCTTATGAACTCACCAGCTTTATGCTGATATTCTTTTCAAAATAACTTGTATCTTCAGGTCAAAGATAGACAGGTACAGCCGCAACATTTTTGGAGAAGATGGAGGATGCAAGACCCATCTCTTATTTTTGTTTACTTTTGGTGTTTGTCAAACATTACAAAACACACTTGTAAATACACTTACTATGTAAATGAAATGGTTGTATGTTTCTTGTTTTTACTATTATACAATTGTGATGACACTGTACACTACGTCATCCACCCCGAAACGTATTGCGCCGTTATCAGTTTTGGGGTGTGACAGATTGGTATCAGAGCATTGTTTATAGTGAATCAAGTATATCAACCTATAAAAGATATACGAACTATAAACACTTCGGGACTAAAACACTCTGACCAAGAATATATGCTGTTAAGTATCTTAAAGATTTAACTAAGTATATATATACACACATCGCTATAAAACACAGAAGTCAGTATCGTCCTAGAACAAAACAAAAGTATTAAGATTGTTGGATAGCACAATTGAGCTTAGAGACATATAGTCACATTTAGGGGGATGTAGCCTGATCAACTACGTTTTCCTGGGAATGACTAGCATGTGCCTAAGTTTGGTTGTGGTATTGCAACAAGTCTAAAACTTACCAACACTACCACAATAACGTTAACATTAGAATACTATCGGAGTATTCTGTACCTCTAAAAACATACATCTGTGAGAACTAAAAAGGGTCGTGACTGATGGAGCAATAGTTGCTAAATGGATACTTTCCAGTTACATGTGACTAGGGCGTTATAGACTTAGAATCTGTGATCTTTGCTTTACTTCCTATTCCTTGTTTGGTTGTGGATTTAGAGTTAGGGTCACTTATTCGAAGGACTATCCTGCCCCAATCACATGTAATTAGTATGCATTATGCAAGTATTGGTCCCACTCGTGACGACCGTCTTATAAATAATTTAGGTTAGTACGCCTATTAACCTTCTTTTCTCCTTTTCTCGCATAGATACCATGGCTGGTTTCCACCCTCCAGGTGACCCGTACTACCCAAACCAGGGTAATGGGGGATGGCTCAGTGAAGAGTCGGACGATGATCACCCAATCCCCTTGGATGACCACCGAGCAGAAGGCTTTCCGGATAACTCCTACTCCGAGCCAGAAGTTAATAACCTACCCCCTGGAGTTCCGAACCCCAACCCCCGTCCGACGTTTCAGGGCCCCACTCCTATGTGGGCCATATCCTTGCACAGATGGAGCGAAGAGCAGGGTCAACCCATGCCATACAATGGAGACCGAAGTTTCTACAACATAAACGAAGGAGGATCAACAGATCAGGTTCTGCACATCATGATCCGAAGGATTGCCAGGAATGTCAAGCAAGGTCAAGCTGCAATAGGTCGAGTTGTAGAAGTGGATGCCAACTCAAATCTCAACACAGTTCGCATCCGCCAACTCGAAGAAGCCATGGACAGGACAAGGAGGACTAACGAGGCTCTGCAGCACCAACTGGCTGCATCCCGAGCCGAAGTTGGAGAACTCCGTGCACGCCAAAGGACTCATGATCGATACCTTCAAGAAGTTATGCGTCAGCTAGCAGAACTGAGGATTCACCCGACAAGTAACCGTCGCCAGTAGAGGACGTCTAGTTACCTCAATCTTTTGTTTAACGAATTAACCTATTCACTCTATGTTCCGTAGATCTATTATCTGTAAACATTCCTAGCTTGAAAGTACTCTAGTTAAACCTCTAAACTACCAAACCTTTTCTCTATGGTATGATGTAAGACCTATTGCTAGGTCAAATTTTCATGAACTTGTGTTGCATCATGAATACCAATATATTGGCAGTTGATTTCTCTATTGCTATAACTCTCATCTTGATCTTGGATTATGTTGATTTAGTCCACGAAACACTGTATTTATATCCGTAATAGGCTCTTACTATTGCTATCATTTCTATAATTCTTCCAGTAAAGGATGCCTCCACGAAAGCGTCCCGCCAGAGGAAGGCCTGCAACTCAAACCCCTACTCCACCACCCCCTCCTCCACAGATCGATCCGGTGCTATTCCAAACAGCAGTGACTGCGGCCGTGACAGCAGCCATGGCCCAAATGAATTCTGGGGATGCGAGCGGTGGTAACTCCAGGTTCGGTGAAGTCCATCATCGAGTGCAGGGATGTACTTATAAGGATTTCATGAACTATAAACCTACCTTCTTCGACGGTACTGGAGGAATTCTGGCATTATCCCAATGGTTCGAAAGAACCGAAGCGGTGTTCGAGATGTGCTCTTGTCCCGAGGAGAGCAAAATCAAGTTCGCTACTGCTACCCTCACCAACAGGGCCTTGACATGGTGGAACGGCCATGTTAGTTCACTTTCCTTGGTCACAGCCAATGCTATGGGCTGGGACACTCTGAAGGACCTCATGAGAGGAGAGTACTGCCCTAGGGGCGAAGTTCAGAAACTTGAGGAAGAACTCTGGAACCTCAAGATGAAGGGGACCGATATAACGGCTTATACGGCCAGGTTTTGTGACTTGGCAGCTATGTGCCCCAATATGATCCCTTCGGAGAACAAGAAGATTGAACGGTACATCTGGGGTTTAGTACCTCCGTATCGAGGAAATGTTCTAGCTTCACGCCCTACAACTTTTGATAGCGCCAAGGAATTGGCCCAGAGTCTGATCAACCACGAAATCTCCTCCACTCCAGCGACAGCAACCACAACAACCACTGCACCACCCGCTTCATCTGACAGAAAGAGGAAGCGATGGGACAAGATGAAGGGCAAGAAAACTCACACCTCCTCAAAGGACCAACAAATTGTGGCGGTCCATTCTGCCACCACCCCAACTACTCCAGCTGCTGCAGCCCCGCCGAAAGCTTACAGTGGAAACTTGCCCAAGTGTCCCAAGTGCCCTTTCCACCACAACGGCCCCTACCGTGAACTGCAGTGTTCCAACTGCGGTCGGAAGGGCCATACTGTCCGATTTTGTAAGGCCCCTCCCAAACCTATCACGCAGGTTCCTGGTACGGGAGTGACCCCAACTTGTTATGGCTGTGGGGAGGCGGGTCATTTCAAGAGAAACTGTCCAAAGACCACAAATGCTGGAGGAACTGGAAGGCTACTCGCTATCGGTCACAATGAAGCGGTAGCAGATCCCACGGTAGTCACGGGTACGTTTCTTCTCAACAACTCCTATGCCTGTGTCTTATTTGATAGTGGTGCAGAAAGAAGCTTCGTAAATCATAACTTTAAACACTTACTCAAACAAACCCCTCAACCACTAAAAGAAACATTCGTCGTAGAAATGGCTAATGGGAAAACAGAAAGCTCTAGCGAAATCTACATAGGTTGCACTCTCATGTTAGACGATCACTCATTTCCAATCGATCTTATGCCAGTCTCAATCAAAAATTTCAATGTCATTGTTGGTATGGATTGGTTGAGTCTCCATTGCGCCGATATCCTATGTTCTGACAAAGCCATTCGACTGAACCTTCCGAATCACGAAACCCTCTTGATATATGGGGATAAGCCGAGTACGAGCCTTCGTATCATCTCCAGTGTTCAGGCTCAGAAATACTTACACAAGGAATATCGCGCCTTTCTTGCCCATGTCGTCGACACTAACCAGAAATCGAAAGATCCAAAAGACATTCCCGTAGTATGCGACTTCCCTGATGTCTTTCCGGAGGATCTTCCCGGCCTACCTCCCAAACGTCAGATTGAGTTCAGAATCGACCTAATTTCAGGAGCTACCCCCGTAGCTAAGTCGCCCTACTGTTTAGCGCCCGCCGAAATGCAAGAACTATCCGGCCAACTCAACGAACTGCTCAGCAAGGGCTTTATAAGACCGAGTTTCTCACCTTGGGGAGCTCCGGTCTTGTTCGTGAAGAAGAAAGACGGATCGTTTCGGATGTGCATCGATTATAGAGAACTCAATAAACTCACGGTTAAAAATCGCTACCCTCTCCCTCGTATCGACGATCTGTTTGATCAACTCCAAGGAGCAAGTTACTTCTCCAAGATTGACCTTAGATCTGGGTATCATCAGTTACGGGTACTTGAGGAAGATGTTCCGAAGATAGCTTTCCGAACCCGCTACGGACACTTTGAGTCCGTAGTGATGCCCTTTGGACTAACCAACGCCCCCGCAGTATTCATGGACTTGATGAATAGAGTGTGTCGTCCATACCTTGATCAGTTTGTCCTCGTCTTCATTGACGATATCCTCGTTTACTCTCGGAACGAGGAAGAACACAAGGATCACTTACGACAAGTCTTGGAAACGTTGCGATCCGAAAAGTTATATGCGAAGTTCTCTAAGTGCGAGTTCTGGATCCGAAGAGTTGAATTCTTAGGTCACGTGGTTAGTGAAGAAGGAATTCATGTGGATCCCTCCAAGATTAAAGCTATTGAGAACTGGTCAGCACCGAAGACGCCTACGGAAATTCGTTAATTTCTAGGCCTTGCTGGCTACTACCGTAGATTCATTCAAAACTTTTCTCGGATTGCGAAGCCTCTCACTATGCTGACACAGAAAGGAGTACCGTTCGATTGGGAAGAAAGACAGGAGAAGGCATTCCAAACCCTGAAGCGAGCCCTATGCACCGCACCAGTATTATCCCTTCCCGAAGGGACAGAAGATTTTGTTGTATACTGTGATGCATCCAATCAGGGGCTCGGTTGTGTCTTGATGCAACGGGGTAAGGTTATCGCATATGCCTCGAGACAGCTAAAGACCCATGAGGCGAACTACACTACGCACGACCTCGAATTAGGATCGGTTGTCTTTGCACTAAAAATCTGGAGACACTACTTATATGGGACGAAGAGTGTGGTGTACACTGATCATAAAAGCCTTCAACACATAATGAACCAAAAAGAACTCAACATGAGGCAGCGTCGATGGGTCGAGCTACTTAACGATACGACTGTGAAATTAGATATCACCCGGGAAAAGCTAATGTAGTAGCAGATGCATTGAGCAGGAAGGAATATACTGGTCGAAAGACCAAATCGTTGACGATGACTATCCATTCACACCTCTCCACGTAGATCAAAGAGGCTCAGCTGGAAGCCTTAAAGCCCGAGGACGTGTTGGGAGAATCTCTGCGCGGAATGGATAAAAATCTAGAGGTTAAGGGTGATGGAGCCTACTACTTCATGGACCGAATCTGGACTCCACGCCATGGAGGTCTTAGAGATTTGGTTATGAGGGAAGCGCATAACACTCACTACTCCATCCACCCAGGTTTAGATAAGATGTATCTGGATCTCAAAAAACTATACTGGTGGCCAAACATGAAAGCGGAGATCGCCACTTTTGTGAGTAAGTGCCTTACTTGCGCGAAGGTCAAGGTTGAATATCAAAAGCCTTCAGGACTCCTTCAACAACCTGAGATACCAGAATGGAAGTGGGAGCGGATCACAATGGACTATATAACCAAACTTCCCAAGACAGCGGGTGGATTAAATACTATTTGGGTCATTGTCGATAGGTTGACTAAGTCCGCACACTTCCTACCCATCAAGGAAACGGACAAGATGGAGAAACTCACTAGAACGTACATTAAAGAAATAGTACGGCTACATGGCGTCCCTATATCTATTATCTCAGACAGAGATAGTAGATTCACCTCTAGGTTTTGGCAATCGTTGCAAGAGGCACTAGGGACGAGGCTGGACATGAGTACAGCCTACCATCCGCAGACCGACGGACAGAGTGAGAGGACGATTCAAACCTTAGAGGATATGCTGCGAGCTTGTGTGATTGACTTCGGTAAGTCATGGGACACACACTTACCTCTTGTGGAATTTTCTTATAATAATAGTTATCATACGAGCATCAAGGCAGCTCCATTCGAAGCCCTCTACGGCCGTAAGTGTAGATCCCCTCTATGCTGGGCTGAGGTGGGTGACACTCAACTAGCTAAAGGAAGAGTTCCTGACAGCTCTCTCACTGGTCCGGATATCATTCGAGAAACGACCGAGAAGATTGTACAGATACGCGAACGACTAAAAGCCGCTAGGGATCGACAGAAAAGCTACGCCGACAAACGAAGAAAACCCTTGGAATTCCAGGTGGGAGATTGAGTCCTGTTGAAGGTCTCGCCCTGGAAGGGCACGATACGCTTTGGAAAGCGTGGAAAGTTGAACCCAAGGTATATAGGGCCTTTTGAGATTCTCGCCAGAATCGGCCCCGTAGCTTATAAACTCAACTTACCTCACGAACTAAGCAACATACACCCTACCTTTCACGTCTCTAACTTGAAGAAATGCCTGTCAGACGAGACACTCATAATTCCCCTTGACGAGATCGAGGTCAATGAGAGCCTCAACTTCGTGGAAGAGCCCGTTGAGATTATGGATCGAGAAGTAAAACGAACGAAGCAAAGTCGTATCCCAATTATGAAAGTTCGGTGGAACGCCAAGCGAGGACCGGAATTCACTTGGGAACGCGAAGACCAAATGAAACTCAAATACCCCCATCTCTTCGCGTAGTTGTACTGTAATTCTTATATGTATGAATTCAAAAATTTCGGGACGAAATTCCCCTAACGGGGGGATGATGTGACAACCCCAAATCCATTCTCGTTACAAACCCTATTTTCACTAACGGAATGCGTCATTATATGTTATTTCTCGGTATTGTTCGGGTCATCAATAAATAAATATTTAGTTAATTATATGTTCCGGTATTATCATGAGTAATTATAACTTGCAAATGTTAACCCCGTTTAACTAAATAAAGTTATATTACTTTTCAACCACTTCACCAGGGTAAAAAGTTTTAACCCCATTAAACTTTAGCATCGGGTAGCCGTGTATCGGGTACAATACCTGAGACATATAAAAACACTTGAACACTACAATTGAACTCTTTTACCACACTTTCACCTCTCTCTCACTACTTTCTCTCTCTAGACCCGAAATCGACTCCAAATCCGCGAATTTCCGACTTCCAAACGTAAGGATTCATCCCCTAACTTAATCTAAACATACTTTACTGCTTTTAGAGTCCAAAATCATAAGAATCAAGGACCAAAAAGGAGTTTACGGCCTAAGAAGCTTCATAGGCCGTAAACCCCCAAAATCATGCCAAAAACTTTGTTTTTCCTTCCTTTAAGCTTATGGACTAGTTAAGGCATAAACCTAGGGGACTTTGGACACTAAAACACAAGGATTTGACATGTAAAAATGAGTTTATGGCCCAAGCATGTGCTTAGGCCGTAAACACCTCAAACACCCCAAAAACACTTGTTTAATGTCCCAAAAACTCATCTAGGGTGTTTGGCAATTTAGATTTGACAACAAGGAAGGCTTAAATGCATCAAACAACATCATTTGATGGCAAAAAGAGGAGTTTACGGCCAAGGCTAAGCTTGGGCCGTAAACACCCATATTTTTGTGTCAAACAAGTCCCAAAACCCCTCAAATGCATGTAAGAATTTTAGCTAAGGCCTTTGGAAGAGAGTTGTACCATTAAACTTCACATTTGAGCACAAAATGAAGAGTTTACGGCCAAGGATGTTCTTGGGCCATAAACTCCCCAAAAATGTATGCCAAATTGTCCCAAACTCACTATAGGGCCTTCTAGGATTTATCTAAGGTGTATGAGACCATGTTGTACCATTAAAACATACATCTTGAAGTGTTTAATTGAGTTTACGGCCCAAGAACAAGTCTTGGCCGTAAACTCCCCAAAAATGTCACAAATTATGATGTTTAATCCCTTCTAATAGTCCAAGACACATACCATTAAATTAAGGAAGTGAAATAAGGCCCTAATCATACATTTTGGAGTGTCACAAGAGTTTACGGCCAAGCCTAGGGGGCTTACGGCCGTAAACTCCCAAAGGATGGCCTTTGGGCCATAAACTCCAAGGGAGTGAGCTCGTGGACCCTCCCGTAAATCATTCATGACCTTGTACCACTCCCGGGAACCCTTTTTAGGCCTTAAAACCCCGAAAACGATGCTAGAATGTCCAAATACTACAATGAAAAGCATAAGATGATTAACTTCTTGTAAAATACATATTTCATATGACATTAGGGTCCTAGGAGGTGCTCAAGTGGTTATTGGGTACCAAACGCTCAATCGACACTTTTACCCGATTTACCCGATTCACCCGATTTCCGCGATTTCAGGTGAGTTCATACCCCTTAAATGAACCTTTCAAATGTTTTATATGTTTTAGGGGGGAGATACAAGTTGAATTTACATTTTTATGAAAAGTTATACAAGACTATTTTTCAGATTACAGAATTAATCACGTGTGATTTACAACCCGTAGTTCAAATCACATGTGATTTATCACTATGCTTTATAAATAAATCAATTGTTTTCAAAACTATTTTGGATAAACAAACAAGTTCTAAATGTTTCTTTCGTACAACACTTTTGTTTAATAAAACTCCTCATAAGAATGTAACCATACTAATATATTTATATAAGTAAGACTTGAAGGACTTAGGACCGATAGCTCGCCTTATTTCCTATTTCTTGTTTGATTGTGGGCTTAGGGTAGTGGTTATCCGTCCGACTGTCATTGATTTCTTAGTTATATATCTCGTATATTAGTACAGATTACGAGTACTTCCTATTTCATTAGATGCCTAAATCACTAACCTGATTAGAACTACACACTCTAATTTAACTATAATAGGTATAGTTAAGGATTTTATCCCTTGTTTCAACTACTACTCTACGCTACTATAATTCTCTCTATTATGAAGCAATACACTAATAAGAGAATACAATACAAGTTATACAAAAGACTACTACACTATAATACAAGAGAATGTACTAATCATGAGATAATTCACTAATCCACTACGAGATACTCTATACGCTACACACTACGCCCGAAGTTTTCCGATAGGAAGACGACACTATATGTATAGATCTATACGGGGCAGACGCTATTACATCCTGACTGATAACTTCAGTCCGAGCCGCTCAGGCCCAGGGATGCCTTTACTCTACCACACTATGCATGACTGGGAAGGTCATGAGGGTCCGCTATTACTCACACTATTGGTAACGTACAAGAAAGACGCTATAACCGCACTAAAATACTAAAAGAAAGATGAAGTAATATCCCGAAGTAAATAAGTATCTAATACTAAAGGATGTTGCACCACTATTATGTACTCCAAGAATAACTCACTATATTGCATTACTTAATGACGAGTCACTATTACACTACTATGTTAAATGGCATTCAAAGATAGAAACAACATATTTTTTAAAGATTTTCATTTACTTTACAGTTCTGGAAAATATAGGATTTTCTAGGTTTTACCACTATTTATGATTACAAACTTCAGTTTTCATACTAATGACTCTAATGCTTTTTATACAAGTACTCACACTAAACTCTTATGAACTCACCAGCTTTATGCTGATATTCTTTTCAATATAACTTGTATCTTCAGGTCAAAGATAGACAGGTACAGCCGCAACATTTTTGGATAAGATGGAGGATGCAAGACCCATCTCTTATTTTTGTTTACTTTTGGTGTTTGTCAAACATTACAAAACACACTTGTAAATACACTTACTATGTAAATGAAATGGTTGTATGTTTCTTGTTTTTACTATTATACAATTGTGATGATACTGTACACTACGTCATCCACCCCGAAACGTATTCCGCCGTTATCGGTTTTGGGGTGTGACAACTATATTTTAGGATATTTTACTTATCCTAACATATTTTATCTACCACTCTAACGCATCCCTCTTGGTAGATTTATCACTAAGGTGGTTGTAATGTATTACCAGGAGCCTACATAATCGACACTGTTTGACTAGTGATTACTCTGCCATGACGCTTCATAGGACGCCGAATAGTGATTAATAAGAAAGTTATCCTACTAGGATTGTAGCTATCAATCGCAAGTGGGGGTGTCAATCCCCATATAGATCAATACATATTTTTCTAGCTCTCGCAAGATGCACGATTACAGGTTGGGGTAGCCGAATTTAATCAGACTAAGGATGAATATTAATAGCTCACTAACGCATTAACTTTAGGTATTTTATCTTTTATCATTTATCTTTTATCTTTCTTAGTGATTTCCAATAACTATTATAATATAAACCCCTTTAATTTTATATTTGTTAATTATATCTTTTAGATCTCATAATTATCGTGTGTGTCTATATATATATATATATATATATATATATATATATATATATATATATATATATATTCTTTACCAAACATATATACCCCAATTATGGTTAATTTGATAACTAGATATTTGGACAGAGTAACGATTAGGCACTGTGCATATCCCTATATTTGACCAGAATTACTTCTAGATATTATGTTATCCTAGTGATTTGGCCATTATAACATTTAGTGATATTATCTCTTCCTAGACTATCGTACATCATAAATCTTAGGCATAATATCATAGTTTACAACTAAATATAGTATTTATAGCTACATTATCCTAAGGTAACCAGCTTTATAAAACTATTGATATACATATATATATATATATATATATATATATATATATATATATATATATATATATATATATATATAACAATTTGATAAGCATCTATCGCCCCCTCCTCCCCCCCCCCCCCCCCCTGGTAAAACATTCAAGTAATGAAATTGCGTTCGCGAACTCACTCTAGTAGGGTAATTTGAAGCATTCAAGTTATTGCATCCGAAGCTTCGTGCCTTTGAGAGGACTTCCGAAATAGCTTGAGAGATAGAGAGATAGTTTTTGGGTTTAAGAAAATCAGAAAGTGAGCACCTCTATTTATAGTGGTTGTGCACGCAACGCACTTCAAGCGTGACGTGCACTCAATTGGTGTCTCCATCCAGAGTTTGCCACATGTCACACTTCTGATGGTCCACGTGTCCCTAATCTTGACGAATTTGGGTGTTAGATGTACACGTTGAGCATGGCGCACACTTGATGTGCACCTCTAAATCTTTTATAAAAATTCATATCTTCCATATATGAACCTTGTTTCTTACACTCTTTATATATTGTGTAGCTCTCTACTGTTACTACAACTTTCCTTAAGGTTGTGTTGCCAAATTGTAACTTTTAGTTTTAAGATGTATTTTATATTTTTCTAAAAACCATATCTCCTTTATACGAACTACGTTTTTAACATTTTTCCTTTTAAAGTCCTCATCTCTCAGAGTACTATGATTTTCCTTTTAGTGGCATTAACCAAAATTCAATCGATTTGTTTATGTCATTTTGACGTTAATAGCGTTATTAATGTGGTTGACAGGGGCGGAACACACAAATTAAAGTTAGGGGGCCGATCAAAATTTTAAAATAAAATTATGTAAAATAATTAGATGTGGCTCTTCGGGATTTTGAGTAAAACTTGTATGTTTTTTTTTCTAAAAGTTCATAAATTTGATTGTCATGTTAATATCTACTAATAATGCAAATAATTAAATTAAATGTATAAAAACGATAATATAATTAAATTTGGTATATTTTTAGACAGTCAAATCAAAATCAAAGTTTTGTACTTTATAATATCATGGTGTGTGTATATAATATGTGGAAGTTTTCATTTTCCTATTTAAAATTAAACTCCTTACAATATAATTTTTTTTTCAATGCGGCAGATAGGAAGGAATAGAATATAGATAGGGAGATTATTACTACACCTATTTTAACCTTTTCATAATTACTTTGTCTACCACCTCTATTTAGTTTTCCAAGAATCAGATTTCTTTACTTTATCCTTTGATTTATTTACCAACCCTCGTAACTTATGACAAGTGAAAGAGAAAGAGGGAAAGCAAAGAAAACACATACGACGGAGAAGATAACGAGATGCACGGAGGTCGTTGGCCGGATGGTGAGAGTAGATAGAGAGAGCGCTTTAAGGTGAGCAACAAGCGTGGAGATCAAATAGCAAGAGCTCACGGAGGTCTGTGGTTCGACAAATAGCGTAGTTGACCACTCCAACGACATCGATATTTTCCGGTGAGCATTGACGGTTCTTCTTGGTGGTAGCAACGACTTTTTAGGATTATTAGGGTTTTAAATTTGTTCTCAAAGATCGGAGTAAAAACTTGTAAGTTGGAATAATTATCGGTTGACTTATAGAGTTTTGGTTTCCTAATTTAGCTGCTATCCTTATAAATAGCAGTAGTTTTGATTTTTCCTGTGATTTTCTGGTATTTTGTTAAGTATTTTTTTGTCCGAATTATTAGTTTCTGATAAGGTTGGTTTTCTGATTTGTTTGAAGTTGCTTGTATATAGTATATACCAAAAATTACATAGGGGCAAAAAATTGGTTTTATGGGATTTTTGGAGATAGTTACACTATATACAAGTATTAGTATGAAAAAACATGGGGGCCATGGCCTCCCCTGGCCCCTTAAAGGGTCCGCCGCCACTGGTGGTTGATTCTTTTTCTTTTATAAAATCATAAGTCCTCCATTCGGAGTTAGATTTTTACAACGATTATATCATTGGGATTAATTTGTTGTGTACTTTCCAAATACACTAACCATTATTAAAAGTGAGATAACTTCTTGGTCACTCATTTTTGACCTTTTAACTAATCATATTTTTCCTGGAATATGAAAAGCTTTATTATCATCATTGATTGATGCTAATTTCTAGTGATGGTTGGTGATGAGAATTTCCTAATCGTCATAGATTTACACACAATCATTACAACCATTATGTCTTCGTTTATCGTCAGGGTACTGACATTGCTTATATTCTTTTGTAGGTCAATGATATCTTATTGGTAACTTCACAAAAACTATGACATCGATTTATGAAGTCACTGGAAAAAGAGGTTTTCATGAAGGATCTTGGGCCTCTAACGTATTTTCTAGGTGTTGTTGTGAATTCCATGAAAATGGGTCCATATTTCTATTTTAGCAAAATTATGCCAATGAAATTCTTCATCGAGCAGGTCTCGAATCCTGTAATCCAATTGTTACTCCTGTCGATACTAATAAAAAAAATGAGTTCATTTGATGATACGTTTCTTGATAATGCTATTGTATATCATCACTTCATATAGGCCTTACAATATTTTACTTTCATGAGATATGATATTAGTTATGCGGTTCAGTAGGTTTTCATTCATACTCATGCTCCACAAACACCTCATCTAAATGCTCTTAAATGCAAATTAGTTACACCAATGACACTTTGTCATATGGTCTCATTATTAAAAAATTGGGAATTCGTTTCTATTTTATCCTACATTAATGTAGATAAGGAAGGCTATCCTAATACCTATCGTTCAATCTCAGGGTATTGTGTTTACTTGGGCGATAATTTAATCTCATACTATTCAAAAATAAAATCAGTGTTGTCTAGGTCTAGTGTCGATGGATTGTACCGTACCGTTCCCAACATAGTTTCTAAAACACGTTGGCTTCAAAACCTTTTATGTGAACTACAACTTCTACGCACAAAAGTGAAAATGATGTATTTATTGTGACTAATTATAAGTCTAGATTTATCATTAATTTAAAGTCTACTTCAAGATCTATCAAGTAAGGACCAACCATGCATGACAGTTGGCATGCAAGATCATTTCGGCCTATAGTCTTTCTGAAATCCAACAACCAAGCCAACGTAACCATTCTACACCTCTTCCGTAAGTAGATCAATCAATATAATGACATCGAATCACTAAATAATCTTGTTTATAGGTTCATAATAACGATAATGAATCTAAACATAAGTTATACTTAAAGCGTAATAGATGTAGCTCAATTTATAGGGTTTCTAGTAAAAACTTAGAACTTCGTGGTCAGAACTTTGTCATTGATGCTTTTTTATCAAAAGATTCTTGTAGCGCTTCAGTACTCACCTTATTATACAAAAACTACATAAAGAGAAGTCAAATCACAAGGAACCGAAATTCTCGGGGATAAAAAGAGAAAAACTATTGAATCAAAAGAAAGGTGCAAGAAATTTGAGAGCATGGAGCCTGATATTTATAGTAATTGAATTTATAGAAACTAACCTTTATAGTTACTTAAACGACCTTATAGTTATTTAGTTGAGAAAACATCCTTTTTTAATACTATTTTAAGTAGATTTAACGATATTTGCACTAAATTTATGTCGAAAGTCCTAATTATTATTCTTATAATGACCACATCGTTGATATTTTTCTAACGGTATATATATATATATATATATATATATATATATATACATACACACTTAAATTTAATACACAAATATGCTATTATAAATTATAACTTGTTCATAAGAACTCCGTTTTTGACGTTCTGTATATCTACGCGTAGCTATCGACAAGATCTACAACTTTTGTTTAGACTTCGGCGGCTAATTTTGACTTTAATTTTTGTCCATATTTTTATACTATTAAATGATTTTGATAAAATCATAACTCTCTAATATGGACTTCGGTTTAGACATTTTTTTCTAAAAAATCTTAATTTAAAGAGTACTATGATTTTCTCTTTGGTGACGTTAGCTAAAAATCATCAATTATCTTCATAGCCTTTTACATCACACATTCCTTGTGCGCGACTGACTTTTATTTTTCATAAAAAATCATATCTAATTGATACGGAGTCCGATTTCTACGAAATTTATATTTTTGGGATCACGATGGCGTGTACTTTTTAAATAATATTATAATATATATATATATATATATATATATATATATATATATATATATATATATATATATATATATATAGGGTTAATGTCATAAAAACCATCAAGTTTTCAGGGTTTTTCGGTTTACCCAAAGTTGAAATTTATGTCCATTTTTACCCAAACATTTTTGAAAAAATGTTCGGTTTTACCCTTTTACTGGTGATAACATGTTTTCTAGGTTACCATTATATTAAATTCGCAAAAAAAAAAAACCCCTTAAGTTTACCATTTTTTGCGTTTTAAGTTTTTACCTTTAAGTTTATAGTTTTTTTGTACACTTTTACCCTAAGTATATATTTTTTTTCATAATATACATATTCATATGATTCTTCTGCTTGAATACGTATAATATGAAAAAAAAAAATACATAGGGAAAAAGTGTAAAAAAAGTTATAAACTTAAGGGTAAAAACATAAAAAAAATTGTAAACTTAAGGGTTTTTTTGCGAAGTTAATATAATGCTAACCTGTTATCACCGGGAAAAGGTAAAACCGAATATTTTTTTTGGAAAATGTTAGGGTAAAAATGGACATAAAATTCAACTTTGGGCAAAACCGACAGAACTCTAAAAACTTGAGGGTTTTTATGACATTAGCCTATATATATATATATATATATATATATATATATATATATATATATATATATATATATATATATATATATATATATATGTGTGTGTGTGTGTGTGTGTGTGTGTGTGTGTGTGTGTGTGTGTGTGTGTTTTGACATACTTATTTTTACAATTTATGGACGATTTGGTTGATTTTTTATATTTTATTATATTATAATAATCATTAAACATATAATGTTAACACAATTCTTCTTTATGGCGTCAAATATGTTATAACTGTTGTACATAACTATTACATCATCTTATTAATGCTTAGCGAGAAACGTTGACATTACACACATTGAAGTTGACATTTACTCTGTAATGGAGAAGGTGGATCGTGGTCAAGTTAGAGTTCTACATACCCCATGATGTTTTCCGATTGTTGACATGTTCACTAGTGGCCTACCACGAGTTTTGTTTAAATATGTTCGATATAGTCTTAACATACAACCACCTACTGTTCGACTACGAGTATCTATTAGTTATATATTGTATTTCTAAAAAATATTCAAAGTAAAAGCATTTGCAATATATAGTTTTAGGTCATATTGTAATCCTTATATATTTGGTTCAGTATCATTAATAAACGATGACTAATTATTCTCCTATTATCAATAACAAAAATGAAGCGTTCAAATATGATAAGTGTGTTCTTGGTTTTCAGTCCCAAACGATTTTAGGACCTGCAAATCTGATGTGTGTGTTCATGGGTGTACAAATCGTACATTTACCATGATGCATGTGTGTATTTTGAGTTTAAATAATTTCTAGACAAGGTTTGAGGGAGTGTGCGTGCCAAAAACCACTCGATTTGATGTGCCAAGAACATGTCGCAAAACTCATGTAGTCATAATGGTATATTTTGAACATCAATAAGTTCAATGGTAAATAGTATAGAAAGAATAACTAAATTTGATCAAAAGCAAGAATTAGTTACCATCCTAAGTATCTTTTTTTGTGTGTCAATCAAAATTAAGTCAATGCATTATATGATAATGTATAAAATAAAGATTAATATTATAACTATGGTTCTATTACCCACGTTTTGCGACAACATAATTTTTGAATTTTATATTAGGCAGAGATTATTTTTGTAATTTTTTAAACATATGGACCGTTTATGTGAAAAAATATGCACATGGATCTTTTCTATAAATTACATGGACAGTTTTTCTAATTTGTTTTGTGAACAAGGACCAAAGCTACCCACATACAAAAGTCTTAAACACATAGATATTTTTTATTAAAAATATCTGCATATGGATCTCTTTCTGTAATTTATAGGGACCGTTTTGTAAGTTATTTTCTATGTAGGGACCAACCTACACTTTTATAAATTTGTTATCAGGAAGGGAAATTTATGGAATTTTTTAAACATGTGAATCATTTCTATAAATATAATTTTGAAAATGGACCTATTTGTAAATTAGAATGAACATTTTTTTAGTTTATTTTCTATGTAGGGACCAAACATATGAATTTACGAAAGGTACAAGAGTGGAAAATATTGCATTGATGTTTTAAAAATGACATTTTACAAAGTAGGGGTGGAAAATGGCATTCGACATAGTAAGGGGGTGGAAAGTGTGAACATTTGAAAGTCTAGGGACATTGTATGTCAACATAGGAAAGTTTTGTGGCAAAAGTATAATTTCATTTGTGGCCAACGTCTTAAATAACAAGCTTCCATGGCAAAAGTCTAAAATTTTAAAATATATTTTATGCCTAAAATCTGAACTAAAAAACTTTTATGGTCATATTCTAAGACCCTGAAACTGTACTGCATGGCAATAAGGTATTTTCGTCTTAATATCTATAATAATTTCATCAGTTTCAAACCAAAATTTAAATGAGAATTAATTTTTGTAAAGCACAAGAAGGAGAACCGAACAAAGTGAGAATAAAAATTTTGTACCCTTTAGAATAAATGAGTAATAAATACTTGAATCTCATCTAATCTAATCTAATCTAATCTAATCTAATTCTAATTCTAATTATCTTTATAAAGGAATAGTTTTATTCTTTTATTGACATGTGTCATTTTATTAAACCTCCTAATTAATACATATTTTAGAGAAATTAAATATTTATTCTTCTTTTGACATGCGTTATCATATTATATCTCTTAGTTAATACATAACATTTATAAACTTATTTATTCTCCATTTTAAATTTTAAATTTTAAATTTCTCACTATAACTATATTAAATTAATAACATTAGAATAAAAATTAAAATAAAATTAATACAAATTATAAATTGATATAATTTCACATATTTACTTAAATCAATGATTAAAATTTTTATAACTAAAAAACTCTCTTAATTAATAATTTATTTAAAATAATTGATTAATGATTTTTAATTTTTATTTTAAAATTTTAATTAACCCTGTAACTGTAGTTTCCATAAGTTATAAACTAGTAGAGTTATATATTTAACGATCATAATATACTGTTCCTAATATAATTAAAACTGAAAAAAAAATCTGTATTTTTCTAATACCAATGATGTATCCAGAAGACCTTTTTAATAACATAATTTTAAAACCATATAATATTTGTGACCAACTTTTTATAAATTATATAAAGTATTCACTTTTGTAATAAAAAAAATTAAACTATAATCCAAAGTCACAAATAACTTTTACTCTTTTAGCTTGTCACGCAATAATAATTAATATTTTTTTTTCTTTTTCTAGAACGGCATTCACAATTCACACAACTAATCAAATGTAAATCGCAATATCCCATTTCCACGGGTTCAAAAATCTCCTCCCCAAGTCTTCCATATAACAGTACTTTCTCTGACACTACCTTTTAACATTATAAAAACCCTAAAATTCATATCCCACACCACCCAAAACATCAAAATGTCAGACCAAATACCTTTCCATATACAGGAGGACATCATCAAAAGGCTTCCTGTCAAACCATTGCTTCAGTATAGATCCGTCTCAAAAGCATGGAAATCTTTGATCGATAGCTCTGAGTTTATTGCAGCTCACAGTGCCCTCCACACTCATCCACAACACCTGCTTGTAAAGTACGAAGATTTGGTAGAAACTGAAGATAAATATGTTTCTTTTATAGATGACGATACTTTCCTCCAACAGAGGTTTGTTCCCACTCTTCCATTTTCCGTTAAGTCACTTAACCTTTCAATAATAGTCGGTAGCTCTCACGGATTGTTGTGCTTGCATGGTTATCAATGGGGCCCGGAGAATTCTCATCGCAACCTTAAATCGCCGAAGACTGTTCTTTGGAACCCTTCGGTTAGGAAATCGGTAGTTGTTGATATGCCTAATTTGGTGTGTGGGGGCGAAGAAATAGCTGTTGGTTTTGGGGTTTGTCCTCTCACTAGTGACCCCAAGATTGTAGAGATTACACAACTTCGTTCTTGGGTTGATTTGGAAAGTGAAACTAGCGACTTTTGGAAAGCAAAGGTTTATACGTTGAGCTCAGGGAAATGGAGAAATGTATCTAGCAATCTGCCCAGTAAGTCATTTCGAGTTACATGGTCGCAGGTAGTTATTGATAAGTTTATTTATTGGTGTGCTTACCACATGTTGACTATACATACTCATAATCTAATCATGTCATTTGATATGACTGATGAGAATTTTAGTGAGGTAGACCTCCCAGATAGTTTAGCTCAACACTCTGAAACAGAGATATCGGTTTCTAAGGTAAGGGAGTCTCTTGCTATGCTTCAGTATAGTACAGACACACACACAGACAAAGATGTCTGTTCTGTTTGGATAATGGAGCATGGTGTTCGAAGATTGTTCACAAAACTATTCACCATTAGTGCACCACATGGGTCAATGACAGTATTGGGATTTAGGAAGAGTGGCCAACCTATAATTGAAGTGAAAGATGATCTTGCTGAATCAAGTGACATTGCTGTTCATGATTCCAATTCGGAAGAAATCAACGATCTTGAGATTTGTGGAATAACAAATTCATTTCGCATGATTTCTTACATGGAAACCTTAACTTTTATTCCTTCGGTCTGATTGTAGTAGTTATTGACCTGAATCAAGGAGGAGGATAATGACGGCATTGCAACGTGATGACTGCTGGAGTAGGCAACTCAAGATGATGATATCTGCAGAATATTTGGAGTAGATAAAAGGTCTATGCATCACATATAATTTACGCAGTGTTTTGTAAGATTAATGTTTGTGAACATTATGCATAGTTAATTATCTTGATGATATTAATATATATTATGTACCTTGTATTTAGCCCATTAATTAGATTAGCCTTTTTGTATGTTCCTTTAAGCCCATTACTTTATTTATATAGTATTCAATTGATTAATAAAATTATTCAAGGGAAATCACTCTCCAATATGGTATAGAGCATTTCTAACCTTGGTACCCATACCCCAGCCGACCCTACCTTCTACTTCTCGATTCTTTCAATATTCTCCTTCTTCTCTATCCTGTTCTTCTTCTCTCTATTAGATATGGCTGATAAAAATAAGCCCTTCACTTGCATCAATATCAAGTCATATGTTCCTCTTATTCTTGATCTAAATGAATTAAGCTACGATGCTTGGCAGGAGCTCATTCTCACTCACTCTTGTGCCTATGGTTTTCTTGATGGCACAAACAAACCCAAAGATGCAACAGACACTAATTGGGACAACCATGACAATCTTGTCAAGTCTTGGCTCTATGTCACAATGACACAGTCATTACCCACCATGATCCTCAAACGAAAATCAACAGCCAACTATATATGGGAAGCCATTGAAGCCCTTTTCATAGACAATAAACACTCGAGAGCAATTGAACTGGACAATGAGTTGCGTACTCTAGTCTAAGGCGATCGCTCTATAACCGAATACTACCATAAAATCAAAGCTATTTTCGATCTCCTAGCCAACATTGATGCACCAGTCCCTAAAAAGACACTAGTTTCATAACTGCTCAACGGTTTAAACCCGAAGTTTGAAAGTGTTTCCATGCTCATCCGTTACAAAGATCCCCCACTTTCATTCCTTGAAGCACAC
This sequence comes from Lactuca saligna, assembly GCF_052625555.1. NCBI lineage: Eukaryota > Viridiplantae > Streptophyta > Magnoliopsida > Asterales > Asteraceae > Lactuca > Lactuca saligna. Next base: position 14,987,207 of record NC_136418.1, on the reverse strand, counting down.
TCAACTCTTGTTTATGAAGACTTCCATGTCAACATGAACCACATCCTGACACCCTCACCTCCTTATGATCATGGCTCCTCTCTTATAGTTCTCGTCCCCAACAGCAAAAAGCCTGCCACCAGGCGGTCTCAGCACAACAGATCCTCTTCCAATTGTCGTAACAGTGACTCCTCCAACCACCGATCAACATCGTCTTTCTCGTCGTAGGTACATGCCACTGGTCGCTACCCTTCTCTGGTTCCATGGAATCCATACTAATATCATTAGGCAGCATATGGCTGGCCTACCCCTCCACCGTGGGCTGTTCCACGCCCTCATTTGGCTCCTTAACCACAACAACATCGTCGACAACCACCTGCAAACGACATTCTTAGACGACAACCATCAGCCCAACCAACTTCCTCTACTTCCCAGGGAGCATTTCATGGTACTACTATTGATCAGTCCTCACTTCCTCCTTCTTGGCAATGGTTTCCTCCGTAAGTCCCAAATCTGCTTGTGTATCAATCAGGTCCGTTTGATGGTGCAGAATCTCAATCAAAAGGATGATGCCAAATCAAAATAGAGAAGGAGGAGAAGAAGAATAATATGAATCTTTAATGTATTGATGAATGGAACTCCTTTACATGAGATTCACACACATACACACTTAAGCTCATTTCTTTCTTTCTCTCTCTCTCTCTCTCTCTCTCTCTCTCTCTCTCCCTCTCTCTCTCCCTCCTAGCCGTACACACTCCTCTCTGTTCATCTATCACTCCTCACCCACCTAGCAACTATATATATACTTGAGGAACATGGGCCGAAAATGTGTTCACGACCGTGAATGGGTTTACTGCCGTACACACCAACCTGGCCGTTAACACTGCTGCAAACACATATTACACTACAGAAAAATACAGTTGCCTAGAAAAGCAAAGTATAAACCATAATTTTAGACTCAACAATCTCCTATGCCACCTGATCAACCACTGATCTCCCTGTTGCATACAACACAATAACACTCACTGAAGCGGAATATGAAAATCGGTGTATAGATACAGGGGTGACATTTCGTCTCACGTCTAATGCAAGTATTCTATCTTCACTTAATAATAAGCGTACACACAATTCGGTTTTTGTTGGAAATGGTTCCACTGCTCACGTTACCCAAACTAACATAAAGTTATCCACTCAACCAATCGCCCGTTACATTTGAACAATGTCCTTGTAACACCCGATATTATCAAAAACCTTATTTTTGTGCGCAAAATTTACTACTGATAATATTGCTGCCGTTGAATTTGATCCATATGGTTTTCTATGAAGGATTTCCCGATCAAGCAGATCCTTCTTAGATGCGATAGTACCAACGACCTCTACCCAGTCACTTCTTCAGCAGTCGTGTTACTCACTAATTAAGCATCTTTATGGCATCAACATTTGGGACATCCCGATCCCCGTGTTCTTCAATCTTTAATTTCTAGTCATTTCATTTCATGTAATAAAAACAATGTTTCGTTTTTATGTAATGCATGTCGCCTTGGAAAGCACTCTCGTTTACCTTTTGTTTCATCTAATGATCATGCCACTAAGTTGTTTAAAATTTTGCATTCTGATTTATGGACTTCACCCACTGTTAGCACTAGTGGCATCAAATATTACATCCTTTTTCTTGATAAATTTTCTCATTTCTTATGGTATACCTGCTTCGTAAGAAATCTGATGTCTATAGAAAATTTCTCCACTTTCGGGCATATGTTAAGACTTAATTCAAACGAGAAATCCAATATTTTCAGTGTGACCATGGTGGTGAGTTTGATAATCACCAATTTCACTCCCTCTTTAACCAGAACGTCATATAATTCCATTTATCATGTCCCTACACATCTCAACATAATGGTCGGTCAGAACGCATGATTTGATCAATTAATAATGTCATCCTTACCCTTCTCTTTCATCCACATATACCAATAACATATTAGGTTGATTCCCTACACATGGCATGCCATGTTCTAAATATCACCCCTTCAACAACCATTAACAATGAGACCTCATTCACCAAACTTTTTCAAAAAAATCCATCCTACTCTCATCTCCGTAATACCCACTTCCTACAAACTTGAACCTCGCTCCACGCCATGTGTATTTCTTGGATACCCATCACAACATCATGGGTTCTGATGACTAGACCTTCCTTATCGAAAAATAATTATCTCCAGATATGTGACTTTCGATGAAACCTCCTTCCCTTTCTAATATATGACCACCAAAAACCCACCTTATTACTCATTCCTTGATGACCACCCCTCACCTAACACTTTTTCCGCTGGCATTAACCTACCAATGGAACCTCCAATCAGCCCACTGTCATCACCTAATCACCATCAACACACCCACTACCCTACCGAAAATCACAAATACCACCCCCTCCCACCGCAACTCCTTAAAATAGCCCTCCCCATACTGCCAGCTCTCCAAACAACCCCCACTCCCCTGAAACAACCACAACCTTCCCCTTATCGCCTCACTCCTCATCCCCTACCTCCAGTCCATCCAGTCAAAACAAGCCGTCAAACTCCCCTCCTATTCCTGTTAGTACACATCCTGTGGTTACCCGTCCTCAACGGAGTATTTTCAAACCTATTTCCAAACTTAACCTTCACACCACAACCAAATCTCCATTACCAAGATCCCACCTGTGTGCCCTTCAAGACCCCAACTAGACCAATGCCATGAAAACTGAATTTAATGTACTTCTTACTAATGAAACATTGGTACTTGTTCCTAGAGCTAAAGATGTTAATGTTGTTTTGTAACACCCTAATTCGTAGGTATTAATTTATGGATTTAATTTTTATAAATTTCAAGGTCTACTCGTCTAGTTGGATACCCTGACTCGTCGAGTAGAAGCGGGTAGGGCCACGTGTTTAAGTGACATACTCACCAAGTCCAAAATAGGACTCGACGAGCAGGAGCTGGAGGATAAAACCCTAATTTCCGGGGTTTTGCACCATATTTAAAGAATTCTTAGCCTCCTATATCCCCTTACAGCCTTTTGAGAGTCCAACAAACTGTAATTCGTGTGTGTGCTCTATTCTTGTGTGATTTAAGCTTTGGAAGGTGCATCTTAGTGAGAAGAGCTTGGAGAGCAAGTGGCTAGAAGCAAGGAACGTGTGGGGATCTGAAATCTACCCTAGTTAGCATATTTTAAAGGTATCAGGTTGTTACCTTGACCTTATTTCCTTTTAGATCTCATTTGGCTAAAGATTAGGGCTTTTCTAGCGTGTTGGGAAACTATTCTTGGGTATGACCTAAGATCTGAAACTTCAGATCTGAACTCTCTCTGGTCTCTAAGTCGATAAAGCTTCCAGCTTTAGCAAGTGTGAACTTCTCCTTAGGTGTAAAACTCCATTTCAAGCTTGGTTTTGACAATATAAGTCTTTAGAACCTTACACGCACGTAAAGTTTGCAACTTTACGTGATAAACATGCCTTGGGAAGCTGGATGTAACATATGGAGCATCTGAATAGATAATGGGCTGAAGGGACTCGGCGAGTTGCATGGCCAAGTCAGCAAGTACGATGAAAATTGTCGTGCAAGGACTTCTACATGGACTCGGCGAGTCAGTGAAGTGACTCTGTAAGTCAACTAGGGTTTTCCTTTACTTTTGGACATGCATGAACTCGGCGAGTTGCAGAGAAACTCGATGAGTTAGTAGGGGGATTTCACAACTACTCGAGTTCTAGAAAGACTCGATGAGTCGGTGATTGCACTAGACGAGTCGGGTCAACATGGACTATGGAATTTGACCGTTGACTTTGACTTTGACCAAGGTTTGACTAATTGACTTCTGGGGCATTTTGGGAAGTTGGAAATTTATGATGCGTTTTGCGACTGGATCCGGATCGGGATCGGGGTATGGCGATCACGAGGCCCAGGCCGCATCTAAGGTTATCGGCTAGGAGTAGACAATATTGACAGAGGACCGTGTCTGGGAGATCATCCACGAGGAGGTGGTCGATATTGTCCGGGGTCAGATTCCGGAGTTATTTGGGTCTATCAAGACCACTATGATGGAGTACTTCAATGACAGATACGCAACCCTTACGGAGGCGGCTACCGCTCCAGTCACATCATCTATAACAGTGGCAGGCGTAGCAGTAGGAGCCCGTCAGGGCTTGCAGTACAAGGACTTCAATAACACGAAGCCCCCTATTTTGATTGGACTCAGGACCCCATCAAGGCTATGAGGTGGGTGTCTGATATGGAAGGGTGCTTCTTTGCTTGCTCGTGTCCTATTGACCAGAAGATCAGGCGTGCCCTGAACGTGTTGAGGTTCGTGGCCAAGGATTGGTGGAGATTGACGACAGGATCGTATACTAATGATCAAAGAGCTGCTGTTACTTGGTAGCACTTTAGGGATATGTTCCACGCTAGTTACTATTGGATTAGTGTCTAAGCCCGTAACCATATTTGGTAAGTACTTGACCCGGTTGTGCATGGTCCTTTTGGGTTGCCTTCACCAAAGCAACTTGACTGGAGAAATTAAATAGAGAGAGAGAGAGGCTATTGTGATTTATTAATATGTTATAAGAATAATATATTAAAGGAAAATCATATTTGTTTAATTAATATTGCTCAATAATTAATTAGGAATTAATTTTGTGATCAAGTGTAATTAATTAAACTAGAGGGGCTGAATTGTAATTATAAGATAGTTGCAAGATAGGGCAATATTTATCCTTGTTAAAGGATGAACGAATTTAAGGATGAGGATATCCTTAAAATCGTCCAAGGATAAGAGGATAAGGGTTTTTCAAGGCTTATCTTGTGGTTGCTTGGTGGGCAAGTAACTGGATAAGGATAAGGACTTAAACCCTAATCTAAACCCTATATAAAGACCCCTAGGCCTTGTGAATTCGTGTACATGCTCCTAAGAGGTCCCAAGGACGAATTCCAACTCCTCCCTCCTCTATCTTAAGCCTCTCCAATTGCTTGTGGTGTTTGTGAGCCATTAGAGGCACTACACTTGCGGTGTTTGCTTTCAAGACTTAGGATTTGAAGATTTAAGTTGTTATTGCAATATAACAACAAGAGGTATGTAAACCAAACTTTGTATGTTAATTTCGAAAATAGCAATGCACATTAGGGTTTTATTCTTGTGTTCATAATTTTGTGTATCTAATATTGAAAACATAGATCCAAACTAGGGTTGCATGCACACTTAGGATTGTTTGTATAAAACCCATCAGTGGTATCAGAGCCTTTGGTTAACATGTTTTCAATTAGTTTTATTCAATTGTGTGAACTTGACAAATTAGGGTTTATAGCCAATAAACCCTAGGAGGCCATAGATTTCGAGATTAGGGTTTCCTAACCCTAATTTGCGAAAATCTTGAAAGGGTTTTTGAATCCTTTCCTTTCAATACAAGATTTCGAAATCTAGGGTTTGCAAACCCTTAGATTTCGAGATTTGCCTCCTTCCCCAAGATAAGATCCTAAATTTTAGGGATTTGGATAATCCCATATCTTGTAATTATCCTTTAATAGTTAAATATGGTAATTAAAGATCATGAATTATCCCATCCCTATTTTCAAAATTTATGGAGGGATTTAAGGGATTAGGATAATTTAAATGTTTAAATGATAATTATCTTTTAGATCTAGATAATCCCTTATGATTTGATAATACAAATTAATAGTTTAATTTAAAATAATTATTAAATCAAGAGTTTTAATAATTAAAATTTTAATTTAAGTGACATTAAATTTCGAAAATTTTAATTAAAGATTAAAACCCTAGTATTTTTGAAATGTTTAAAATACAACATATACTATTATATTATTACAAGCTTAATATATATATATATATATATATATATATATATATATATATATATATATATATATATAGATATATATATATATATATATGTATATGTATATATATATATATATATATATATATATATATGTATAATTAAAATGCGATTCTTACCGTTAGTAGGCCTCATTCACGAAGCCAGTCTAAAACGTGGGTATAAGGTTGCGGCCTATAAAATGGCGCTTAATGGGTGTACACTCACACCCACCGCTTGCTTGATCGGTGGAGGGTCTTTAGCCGAACGGGTAGGATAGGGCAACCTCATCCTCTCATTAAAAGTATAATAAGAAATACAAAGTAACTACATGTTTTCTAAAATTTCCCAATATTAGTTACTTTAGGAAAAGTGAATTGATGCAATCCCATGAAATTACACTTTGCACCTTGCTAAGAAGTTAGTGGAGCGTGTGTGGTTTACTGGAACACTAATTGGTTCTAAGCGAAGGTGGCAAAGGGTGATTCGTTGTTTATCATAGTTTGATTGAGTGTGTGTGGTTTACCGACACATCGAATGGGTGATCGTTACAAATGAAGGCACCATGTGAATTTGCATGGTAATTCACACCCACTTTGTGATCCTCGGTATCCCAGTCACAAACGAGAGGGGCATATCGAGATTTAAACATGCCATTGAAAAGTTTCAATGAATCTCATCCGAACCTAGGAATTCTCAATACATTTAGAACTTAGAGTTAGGTTTTTCATGATGGAGAATTAGTAAATCGTCATTCACTTAGCTTCAAATTATTTGCATTTAGATTACAGCATCCCTTTTCTAAGATGTAAATATTGTTGTTGGATCCTAGCCCAAATTTTCTTATTGGGTGATTATTAGGGATTCATATTCTAATCTATCTTTGTCCTTTTTTCTTTTAGAGATGTCGAAATCAAACAACACTACCGATAGTTCCTTCACATTGATGAGCCTTTGCCAAAAGGTTACTTTCGATGGAACAAACTTTAGCGAATGGATAAGATACATTCGCACAATTGCTTGCTACGAAGACAAGGAGTATGTCCTCGATGAAAAGCTTGAAAAGATCAACGCTGAAATTGCTACTCTGGCTGAAATGAGTGCTTTTGAGACTCATGAGCGTGATGCAACGAAGGTTCACTGCATCATGATAGCCTCAATGAACTCCGAATTCCAAAAGTCCTATGAGGACATGTACCCGTACGAGATGCATCAAGACTTATTGGAGCGATACCACCAAAACGCAAGACAAGAGCGTTATGAGATCTTCACTAACATGATTTTCGCTAAGATGGGTCATGGAGAGTCTCTTACCGTGCACCTGCAAAAGATGCAAAGGTATGTCGATCGTCTTTGCAAGTTGAATGTTGACTTTGGGGAAGACTTGGCAATCGACATGGTGCTTCAGTCTTTGCCTCCAAGCTATAATCAATTTAGGATGACCTACCACATGAACAAAGAAGAGGTCACCCTAACCAAACTCCAAGGTCTCTTGAGGGTCGCTGAGAGCAACTTCAAAGACAAGTCTGTTACACCAACTCCTAATCCAGCCACTGCTCCTGTCTTGGCTATTGTTCAAGGGAAGGGAAAGAAGAGGAAGGCTTCATACAAAAACCAACGCAAGGTGAAAGCCCGAGATGGTGCCTCTTCTAGTGGGACCAAAGTTGATCCCGCTAAGCCCTGCTCTAACCCTAGGGAGGTTGAATGTCACCACTGCCACAAGATAAGACATTGGAAGAGAAGCTGCTCAAAGTACCTGCAAGCCATCAAGGAAGGAAAGATCAAGCCATCTTTCACAGGTTTATACACAATTAAATCTAACGATTCTAATCATGATACTTCTTGGGTTCTTGATACCGGTTGTGGTTACCACATTTGTTCTAATGTGTAGGGACTAAAAGGAAGTAGGGATGTGAAGCAGGGAAGGATAAATCTAATCATGGGGAACAGAAGATCGTCGCCTGTGACCAAGATTAGAGTATATTCTTTAGTGCTTAGGAATAGTTTATGTTTAGATTTAGAAAATCGTTTCTATTCGCCAGAAATGGCTAGAAACATCATTTCATTTCATGGTTTGTTTAGACAAGGTTTTACATTTTCTTTTAATAATGAGAATGGTTCTATTTTAGCTTATCTAAATGGTGTCTTTTACTTTGAAGCTATAGCATGTAATGGAATTTATGAAACTGTGATGATTGTTGATAATTTAGGAAATGATGTTTTGAATATAGATTCTTCCAATAGTTTGGATAAAGCATCCTTGTGGCATAGTCGTCTTGTACATGTCAACAAGAAACACATAGCCCAACTCCAAAAGGATGGAGTGTTGGAGTCATTCGACCTTAGGGAAGATGACACATGCGAATCTTGTTTGCTTGGAAAAATGACTAAGTCACCCTTCGCTGGTACGTGCGAAAGGAGTGAAGGTTTATCGGACCTAATACATACCGATGTATGTGGACCGTTTAGATCAACCACGAAGGATGGGAACCGCTTCTACGTGACTTTTACCGATGACTATAGTAGATATGGGTATATCTATTTAATCAAGCAAAAGTCAGAAACTTTTGAAAAGTTCAAAGAGTTTAAGAATGAAATGGAGAGTCAATTGGGCAGGAAGATCAAGATGCTTCGATCCGATCGAGGAGGAGAGTACCTACGTCTTGAATTCCACGAATCTCTCAAGGAGTGTGGAATAGTTTCACAATTGATGCCACTTAGGACACCACAATTGAATGGTGTGGCAGAAAGGCATAATCGAACCTTATTGGATATGGTTCTCTCTATGATGAGTCGTGCTTCACTATCAATCTCTTTTTGGGGGTATGCCTTAGAGACTGCCGTCCATATCCTTAACCGAGTCGCTACTAAGAAGGTTGCCAAAACACCTCACGAGATGTGGACAGGGAAAGCTCCTTCGTTGGCACATATCAAGGTTTGGGGTTGTGATGCTTTCATAAGACGAGATACTCACGAAAAACTCGAACCTTGAAGTGAGCGATGTATTTTCATCGGCTACCCGCAGAAATCCTATGGATATCTCTTCTATAGACCGAAGGATAATGTTGTCTTTGTTGCGAGGAGAGGAGTTTTCCGAGAGCGAGAACTCATAGGCCAAGAGGATAGTGGGAGGCAAATCGAGCTTGAAGAGATTCAAGAGTCGATAGATGAAGGAACCTCCACCGCTGGCACTCAACCCGAGGAGGAAACTCTGGTTGAACCAATTGATGAGTCCTTACCTTTTAGACGTTCTGATAGAGTTAGAGTTCAACCCCAGTTTTATGGTTTTCATATTACTACCGAAGGGGACACGTATATTAGTGATGGTACACTAGTAAATCTTGATGAACCTAGTAGCTATAAGGAAGCCATGGCAGGCCCGGAGTCTGCAAAATGGAAAGAGGCGATGGATAGCGAGATCCAATCCATGTATGATAACCGAGTTTGGAATTTGGTTGATCAAGTGCCCGGACGTAAGACTGTTGTGTGTAAATGGATCTTCAAGAAGAAGACTGACGTGGATGGAAAGGTACACACATATAAAGCGCGATTGGTTGAGAAGGGCTTTACTCAAACTCTCGGAGTTGACTATGATGAGACCTTCTCACTAGTTGCAAAGATAAAGTCTATTAGGGTAATGCTAGATATTGCCACATTTCATGATTATGAGATTTGGCAAATGGATGTCAAGACCGCTTTCCTTAATGGAAAGTTGGCTGAGGATGTTTACATGGCTCAGCCAGAAGGGTTTGTGTATCCGAAGCATCCAAATAGAGTGTGTAAGCTTGAGAAGTCCATTTATGGACTTAAGCAAGCATCTCGCAGATGGAATCTCTGCTTCGATGAGAAAGTCAAAGAGTTTGGACTTGTACGAAGCGAAGATGAGTCGTGTGTATATGTCAAAGCCAGTGGCAGTATAGTAAGCTTTCTAGTTTTATATGTCGATGACATATTACTCATAGGAAACGACATCCCGACTTTGCAGGAGGTTAAGTACTGGCTCGGGAAGTGCTTCGCTATGAAGGACCTCGGAGAAGCTTCTTACATTTTGGGAATAAGGATAGTAAGAGAAAGAAGTAAGAGACTAATTGGACTTAGTCAGAACACTTACTTAGAGAAAGTACTAAAACGTTTTAGTATGGAAAACTCGAAGAAGTGAGAATTACCGATACAAAGTAATGCCAGATTGAGTAAGAGTCAAAGTCCGAGTACCGAAGCTGAGATAGCTGAAATGTGCCGAGTTCCTTACGCTTCCGAAATTGGCTCAATCATGTACGCTATGACTTGTACTCATCCTGATGTAGCCTTTGCTTTGAGCATGGTTAGTAGATATCAAGGGAACCCTGGCAGAGCACATTGGATTGCTGTGAAGAATATCCTTAAGTACCTTCGGAGGACGAAGGAATGGTTTTTAATCCTCGGAGGGAGTGATGACTTGAAGGTGCGAGGGTACAGTGATGCCAGCTTCCAAACCGATAGGGACAACTACCGTTCGCAATCGGGCTGGGTTTTTACCCTAAATGGAGGAGCAGTGACTTGGAAGAGTTCCAAACAGGAAATAGTAGCTGATTCAACGTGCGAATCAGAGTACATAGCAGTGAGTGAAGCGTCGAAGGAGGAAATATGGCTGAAGAACTTCATTGGTGACCTTGGAGCTGTACCCGCCATAAAGGAGCCCATGGAGATTTTCTGTGATAATGAAGGAGCGGTTGCCTTGACCAAGGAACCGAGGGATCATGGTAGATCTCGACATATTGACAGAAAATATCATTTCATCAGACATTGTGTAGAAGAAGGAAAACTCATAGTGAAGAGGATATCATCGGAAGATAACCCAGCAGATCCGATTACAAAGGGACTGAGTAGGGTTAAGCACTTGCAGCATGCTAGGAGTATTGGGCTGAAGGATGGTATTAGCATAGATTAGATAGTTTTAGAAACGTATAATAGATAAATGTAATTGACATTTGATGATTAAATAAAGAAGTTTTATTTATAAGTAAAGTTACTGTCATATGTTAATTGTTTAACTATTTTTTCACTTTGCATGTTTTGACTTCCAGAATAATTGAGTTTATTAGGAATAATCGAATTATTCAAATTGTCCACAATCGTTCATATGTTGGAAGTAGATATGAATGAAGATTGTCGTGAATTGGTGCGTAGATTGTCTAAATGGTATTAGACATAGCAAAAGATTGCTGCGACGTTCATGAGTGCTTATGAACTGGATTTGAGCATTGGAACAAACCCGCGCTTGCTGGAATCACCGTATGGAATATGATATATATAAGAGGTGATCGTAAGACGATAATATCATATAGTCTTAAAACCTAGATATATGGTTTATTATTTGCTAATTGATTGTACATTGATAATGCGAAAACGCATTGGTAACTCAATGTTATAAAACGCATTGTTGTGTATGGTTGATTATTGAATAAGTAAATGCATATAAGTCGAAGTTTATCTGTAAATTTTATCTTAAGAGGGTAGAAGAGATATCTCGGCCGCTCGATGATTTGATTTGACTTATGTGCCAGGCCCGGTCAGAACTAAATTGATGTGTTCGATTAAGTTCTATGTCAAATAAATCGGAGATCGAGAAACCTAAATGCTTGACTAATCATTCCATAGAGTTGTCATCATGATATCTAACAGAGGACTGTACGATCCCTTATCTATAGGACAGGTTACTGATAAGATCAAAGTTTGACAGCGTCTTTGAGAGCTACGATTGCTAATTGGGTTGCACGTTACATTTGTGGTTACTAGACTTATCCAAGTGGGAGACTGTTGGATTAGTGTCTAAGCCCGTAACCATATTTGGTAAGTACTTGACCCGGTTGTGCATGGTCCTTTTGGGTTGCCTTCACCAAAGCAACTTGACTGGAGAAATTAAATAGAGAGAGAGAGAGGCTATTGTGATTTATTAATATGTTATAAGAATAATATATTAAAGGAAAATCATATTTGTTTAATTAATATTGGTCAATAATTAATTAGGAATTAATTTTGTGATCAAGTGTAATTAATTAAACTAAAGGGGCTGAATTGTAATTATAAGATAGTTGCAAGATAGGGCAATATTTATCCTTGTTAAAGGATGAACGAATTTAAGGATGAGGATATCCTTAAAATTGTCCAAGGATAAGAGGATAAGGGTTTTTCAAGGCTTATCTTGTGGTTGCTTGGTGGGCAAGTAACTGGATAAGGATAAGGACTTAAACCCTAATCTAAACCCTATATAAAGACCCCTAGGCCTTGTGAATTCGTGTACATGCTCCTAAGAGGTCCCAAGGACGAATTCCGACTCCTCCCTCCTCTATCTTAAGCCTCTCCAATTTCTTGTGGTGTTTGTGAGCCATTAGAGGCACTACACTTGTGGTGTTTACTTTCAAGACTTAGGATTTGAAGATTTAAGTTTTTATTGCAATATAACAACAAGAAGTATGTAAACCAAACTTTGTATGTTAATTTCGAAAATAGCAATGCACATTAGGGTTTTATTCTTGTGTTCATAATGTTGTGTATCTAATAGTGAAAACATAGATCCAAACTAGGGTTGCATGCACACTTAGGATTGTTTGTATAAAACCCATCAGTTACATCCCATGGGTTAAGCATGAAAGATTGGCTCAGGAGGTTTTGAGATTGAGATAGGACCTGGAGTTAGTGAAAGAGATCACCCGCATGTTCACAAAGAGAGTGATGTTCTGCCTAGAATTTTCTTCCGAGCATGCTCAGATGACACTTTATCTAAGCATGCTCAAGAATGACATCTGACAGTTTATGTCAACCCAACGATGTGATACTCTTCTGGATTTACAGGGGGTCGCGAGGCGGTGTGAGTTGGAGATTGGGCTGCAGTTGAGGGTGCAACGGCAGGCCCCGGTGCAGTCGCAGCCGGCGCCGAAGCGGTCTAAGACTGTTGATACTAGGACCGGGGGCCATCCAGGCCGCACTTGTGGGAAGTAAGAAAAGGCTCATTCAGGGACTTGCCGATTAGGGAGTGGGTGCACCGATGTGGCAAGTAGGGCCATCTGGTCAGGGATTGCAAGCAACAGACTCCAACTCCCGGAGTTAGACTCTGTTATCATTGTGAGCAGGTGGGCCATATAAAGGCCCAATATCTTTACTAGCCGCCAATCCGGCACAGTCTTCAGCGCCGGCTACATTGATGACTGCAGATGGGAGGCCTGTTAAAGCAGAGTCTCTAAATGCTTAGGGGCGTGCCTTCTAGCTTACTGCAGAGGAGGCCAGGGCAGCATCGGACATGGTTGTTGGTATGTTTCTGTCCTCTATTTCTTTTATTATATTTGTTTTATACTTATCTGTTGTACTTGTGGTTTGATACGTTTTTAGTGAATTCCCTGCCTGCATTGGTTTTATTTGACTCGGGGGCGAGTCAGTCTTTTGCATCGCATACATTTAGTAGGAAGTTTAGTGTGCCAATAGGCGAGCTAGAGTGTCCGTTGCGAGTCTCTATCGCTAATGAACACAGGATTTCTGCTTCTTTGGTCTATCGAGGATGTGAGTTGGAGATCTTTGACGTGTCCTTCCGGATAGAATTTATTCTGATTCCCATTAGGGAAGTGTGCGTGATTGTGGGGATGGACTGGCTTAGTCGATTTGGTGTCATGATTGATTGCGAGGGGCAACGGGTGGTAGTTTGAACCCTAATTGGGGGAGAGCTGATTGTATATAGTGAGGGTACCAAAGTGGGATCATTGTTCTATTCAGCTGCCAGGGCTCGGCAGCATATTCAGCACGGGTGTGCAGGTTATATAATGTATGTGGTGGATACGCGAGTTGGGGATCAGATTTCTGTTTCAGAGGTTCCAGTAGTCAGGGAGTTTACTGATGTGTTTCCGGAGGAGTTTCCAAGGATACCTCCAGAGAGACAGGTCGAGTTTCGGATCAACGTGGTGCCGGGTGCGGCCCCTATCGCCAAGGTATCGTACCAATTGGCACCACCAGAGATGCAATAGCTGCCATCACAACTGGAGGAACTATTAGGAAAGTAGTTCATTCGTTCGAGCAGTTCCCTGTGGGGAGCACCAATACTCTTCATCAGAAAGAAGGATGGTTCACACCAGATGTGCGTTGATTATAGGGAGTTGAACAAGTTAACGGTGAAGAACCTTTATCCACTCCCAAGAATAGATGATCTCTTTGATCAGTTGTAGGGTGCATCTTGGTTTTCCAAGATAGATTTGAGGTCTTGGTATCATCCGATCCGGGTCAGAGAGGAGGACGTGGAGAAGACCGTGTTTCAGACCTGTTATTGACATTACGAGTTTGTAGTGATGCCGTTTGGGCTCACCAACACGCCAACAATATTTATGGACCTCATGAATAGAGTTTGCAGACTGATGCTTGATCGCTCGGTTATCGTGTTTATAGATGATATCTTGGTGTGTTCCAAGACCCGAGAACAACACGATGAGCACCTCAGGGAGTTATTGGGAGTTCTAGGATGGTAACGGCTGTATGCCAAGTTCTCAAAGTGTGAGTTTTAGTTATGAGAGGTCCAGTTCCTCGGGCATCTCATTAACCACGAGGGGATTTTGGTTAACACGGCCAAAATCGAGGCAGTGATGCAACGGGAGGTGCTGAGATCTCTCTTATATATTAGGATTTTTTTGGGATTAGAGGGTACTACCAGAGATATATACTGGATTTCTCCAAGATTGCAGTAGCCCTCACTCATCTAACGAGGAAGGGGGTGGATTTTTGGTGGGGCCCTGAGTAGCAGAGGGCATTTGAGACCCTCCGATAGTGTTTGTGAGAGCTTTAATTTTGACTCTCCTGGAGGGAGTTGAGGATTTGTGGTGTTCTGTGATGCATCCATCACATGTTTTCGGGCAGTCTTCAAGCAGAGAGGATGGGTTATAGTATACACATCGCGACAGCTGAAGCCGCATGAGACGAGATACCCTACACATGATCTGGAGTTGGGAGTGGTGGTATTTTCTCTCAAGATTTGGTGACATTAGCTATATGGGGTCCGTTGTACCATATACACGGATCACAAGAGCCTGAGACACATCATTGATCAGCCGAAGCTAAACATGAGGCAACACAGGTGGATGGATGTAGTCAAGGAATACGATTGCGAGATCCTTTACCACCCAGGTAAAGCGAATGTGGTGGCAGACACTTTGAGCTGCAAGTTAGATGGGTTTTGCACCCTGGTGACATGTATGAGGATAGAGGTGGATTCTCCATTTGCGATTTTGATCAGAGATGCTCATGTTGAGGGCATGCGACCAGAGAACTGGTAGCTAGAGAGTATCAGGGGCGAGAATGCCCAATTTGTGTAGGATAGTTGGTGATTGTTGACCCGATACGGTCGGGTATGGGTACCGATGTCTGGTGGGGTTAGACAGACAATCATGGAGGAGGCTCACAAGTCTCACTTTTCTATTCACCCAGGGGCCACCAAGATGTACCGGGACTTGATTTTGAGTTACTGGTGGTCGTACATGCAGCAAGAAATCGCTTGGTACGTCGAGAGGTGCTTGGACTGTAGGATGGTCAAGGTTGAGCATGAGAGGCTCCAGCCCCTGGAGATTCCGATGTAGAAATAGGAACAGATCATGATGGATTTCATTACCAAGCTACCGAGGACAGCGAAGGGGTTTGATGCTATATGTGTCATCATGGATCGATTGACCAAGGTTGCCCATTTCTTGCCCATACGGGAGAGTTCATAGGCCAAGAAGTTGGCTGACGTATATGTTCGCAAGATCATCACTCGCCATGAGGTTCCAGTCTCCATTGTTTCCAATCAGGATGTTAGATTTACCTCCCATTTCTAGCAGAAGTTCCATGAGGAACTGGGCACGCGGCTACTTTTTAGTACAATTTTTCATCCGCAGACCGACGGTCAGAGCGAGGGGTCCATTCGGACCCTCGAGGATATGTTGAGGGCATGCGTCATTGACTTCGGGAGCTAGGATTCCAACCTACCCTTTGCAGAGTTCTATCACAACAACAACTATCATTCTAGCATTGACGCCCCGTCTTTTGAGCTGGTGTATGGTCAGAAATGTCACACCCCGGTTTGTTGGGGCGAGGTTAGGCACAGGGTGATGGGACGGACGGAGGTAGTCTTGCAGACTACTGAAAAGATGCAACATATTAGACGGTGGCTGCAGAATGCTCAGAGTCGACAGAAGAGTTACGCCGATAGACGCCGATCTGAGTTAGATTTCCAGGTTGGTGACATGGTACTCCTGAAGGTCTCACCATGGAAGGGTGTGATCCGCTTTAGGAAGAGGGGGGAAACTAGGTCCCCGATATATTAGGCTATTAAGGATCGTTGCTAGGGTTGGCAAGGTAGAATACAGGTTAGAGCTACCGGAGGAGCTCAATCAGATCCACAACACCTTTCACATTTCGTAATTGTGGAAGTGAATTATGGATGAGGAGGCAGTATTATCATTGGATGACATTCAGGTTGATGAGTGCCTGAATTATGTTGAGAGGCCAGTGGCCATTCTTGAGAGGAAGCTGAAAGTTTTGTAGAACAAAGAGATACCCTTGGTAAAGGTAGAATGGGAGCACCGAAGAGGGTCCGAGTAGACATGGGAGCCGAATGTAGAAATGCGGGAGCACTATCTAGGGTTGTTTACCGCAACAGACTTCAAGGTCGAAGTCCAGTTCAAGTGGGGGATAATTGTAACACCCCAATTCTTACGTATTAATTGATGACTTTAATTTTCATAAATTTCAAGGTCTACTCAATGAGTTGGATGCCGTTACTCGTCGAGTAAAAGTGGGTTGGGCCACATGTTTTAGTGACCTACTCGCTGAGTACAAAATACGACTCGATGAGTAGGAACTGGAGGATGAAACCCTAATTTTCAGGGTTTTGTACCTTATTTAAAGGATCCTTAGCCTCCGTTAGCCCATTACAACCTCTTGAGAGTCCAACAGACCCTAATTCGTGTGTGTGCTCCATTCTCGTGTGTTTTAAGCTTTGGAAGGTGGATCTTAGTGAGAAGAGCTTGGAGAGCAAGTGGCTAGAAGCAAGGAACGTGTGGGGATCTGAAATCAACCTTAGTTAGGATCTTTTAAAGGTATCAAGTCGTTAGCTTGACCTCATTTCCTTCTAGATCCTATTTGGCTAACGATTAGAGTTTTCCTAGCATATTGGGAAGATATTCTTGGGTATAACCTAAGATCTGAAGTTGCAACTTCAGATCTGAAATCTCTTTAGTGTCTAAGTCCATAAAGCTTCAAGCTTTAGTAAGTTTGAACCTCTCCATAAGTGCAAAACTCCGTTTTAAGCTTGGTTTTGACATTATAAGTCTTTAGAGCTTTGGATGCATGTAAAGTTTGCAACTTTACGTGATAAACACACCTTGGGAAGTTGGATCTGCAATATGGAACCTTAAAATGGCTTAAAAAGTATCTGAATGGATAAAGGACTGAAAGGACTCAACGAGTTGCATGGCCAAGTTGGCGAGTCCGATGAAGATTGTCATGTAAGGACTTCTGCATGGACATGATGAGTCAGTGGGGTGACTCGGTGAGTTAACTAGGGTTTTCCCGAATTTTGGACACGCATGAACTCGACAAGTTGCAGGGAAACTCGATGAGTCAGTGGGGGGATTTCACAACTACTTGAATTCCGGAAGGACTCGACGAGTCAGTGATTGCACTCGGCGAGTCGGGTTAACATGGACTGTTGACTTTGACTTTGACCAAGGGTTGACTAATTGACTTCTGGGGCATTTTGGGAAATTGCAAATTTATGAGTATGGTTCTATGCTGAATGTAGGTGATGGAGTTTGTGGTGGTGATTCGAGATTTTGAGCTTATCTTTCAAGTCGACAATTGTGAGGTGAGTTTTCCTAACTATACTCAAGGGTCTATGACACCAAGGCCGACCCTTTTGGAATTTTATCCTGATATGTTATGCTAGTATGGTCTGTTAGATCGGTATCTGGGTAGATAGGATGGTATATGCTGTTATGATCCATTAGATCGGTATCGTGGTAGATGGGATGCTATATGTTGTTATGATCCGTTAGATTAGCATTCTGGTAGATGGGATGTTATATGCTGTCATGATCTGTTAGATCAGTATCCTGGTAGATAGGATGTTATATGTGCTATGATCCGTTAGATTAGTATCCTGGTAGATAGGATGTTGCTGTACCGTTATGATCTGTTAGATCGGTTTGTCTACCTATAGACTGTTATGTAATTATCTGTTATATGTGCACATGTTTATTTGGCGGTTGAGGCTTATCTGCTTTGTGTGAAAGCAAATAGACCTGGACATTCCAACCTGTTGGTTGCGGGCCATGAGTATTCCATCCCGAGGATGATTGGACTCATAGTATATGGGTATTCCAACTTGTTGGTTGTGGGCCTGACGTATTTTATCCCAAGGATGATTGGAGACATAGTATGTCGGCATTCTAACCAGACGGTTGAGGGCGTGAGGTATTCCAACCCAATGGTTGAATGGAACTATAGTATGTTGTTTATGATCATATGTGTATTATGGTGTGTATGGGTATTTTAGGGGAACTCATTAAGCTCCTAGGCTTACAGTTTCAGTTTATTTTTTCTGGTACATCAAGGGACCGCGACAAGGCGAATGCGTGATCGTACCGCTCCTCACTTTTTATGACTTTGCTTCTGGGACACTTTTATGTGGACTATTTTGAAAACAAATTTGTAATAACTATTGGTTTTTAAATTTTTTAAAAAGTTTAAATTTGGCATGATTTTTATGGGTGTTACATGTTCGGTCTATGTGGTAGTTTAAAATGAAATATAAAGCAGATGGCTCATCGGAACGATATAAGGCACGACTTGTTGCAAATGGTAAAAGTCAATGTCCGGGATTGACTGTGATGAAACATTTAGTCTGGTTGTTAAACCAACTTCCATCCGTACAGTTCTTAGCCTTGCCACTCACCGTGACTAGCCAGTTCGTCAACTTGATGTTAAAAATGCTTTTTTACACGAACATCTCAATGAAACGGTGTATGTGCATCTACCGTCCGGATTTCATGACCCCAAGTTCCTGAATCACATATGTCATCTTAAACGGTATCTTTATGGTTTAAAGCAGGCCACACGGGCATGGTTTAATTGGTTTGCTACATTTATCTAGATGCATGGATTTATACACAACAACCACGATTCATCTCTATTTATCTTCAGATCCAGGAGTGCCACTGCTTACGTGTTGTTATATGTTGATGATATTATTCTCATAGCATCGACCACATCTATTCTTCAGCATCTTATCGAACTCCTGGCTGCGGAGTTCGCCATGACCGATCTTGGAGCTATCTCATAATTTTTGGCCATCTCAGCAACTTCCAACAAAGAAGGCTTATTTCTCTCTCAGTGTAAATATGCTCTTGAAGTCCTAGACCGAGAAAATATGTTTAATTGTAATCCATTTCGCACTCCGGCAGACACTCAATCCAAGCTTGATGATACTGGACCACCCGTTGCTGATCCCACTCTTTATCGCAGCCTTGCTGGAGGCTTACAATATTTAACCTTCACTCGACCAAATATTTCCTTTGCTGTACAATAGATCTGCTAATACATGCACGACCCGTGTGAACCCCATTTTCATGCATTAAAACACATTATACGTTATATTCAAGGCACATTAGATCTCGGCCTCCAGCTTGTCACTACTGGTCTTATTGCCTACTCAGATGTCCACTGGGGCAGTTGCCCATCTACTCGCCGATCCACTAGTGGTTATTGTGTTTTTCTACGTGACAACCTAGTCTCACGGTCCTCTAAACGTCAAGCCACGATCTCGAGATCAAGTGCCAATGCTGAGTATCGCGGTGTTGCAAATGCAGTCGTCGAAACTTGCTGGTTGTGGAACCTTCTTCGTGAGTTATACACCCCCATAACCAAAGCTACTATTGTATATTTTGATTATTTGAGCCCGGTATATCTCTCCATAAATCTGGTTTAACATCAAAGGAAAAAATATATTGAAATAGACATTCACTTTGTTCGAGACAAAGTCGCCACTGGTCAAGTCTGTGTCCTTCACATCCCTTCTGCACTTCAGTATGCCAATATCTTCACCAAAGGGTTTCCTTCGTCCCTCTTCATGTATTTTCACTTCTAATATCATAATTGAAATATATCTTACAAATTAGGAAAGAACATCGCTTTGCGGGATTAGACCCACCAATGAAATGGACATTGTTATTTAACCACCAAAGAAAATCTGATTCACAATTTTATAGCCATATTATTCATCATTTCAAAGATGAGATAGTTATTGGGAGATTAACCCATTCTGCTTTAGAGCCTTAATTAGATTAACTTGTGGTTACTTGATTTTGTTTAGGTTGAAAACAAGAGGATTTGTTGGGTGCAGTTTGAAGATACAAGGGATGAACGTGGACATGAACATGAACATGCATTCTTTCTTACCCACTTCAAATATGGTGTTATTAAACAAGAGTCATGGGTTGACAATTGATCACAACATGGGAGCTTAATAGACGAGTCGGTGGATTTGGGTTTTGCAATTAACTTCTGCAATGTTTATTTTTACAACTATCATTATTGTCTCCCTTTTATGTGATTTGTTGTCCTTTCCTTTTAGATGCGTTTGTTCATCTTGTTTAATTCATATCAAGTTTATGGTTTTATCTTTTAGCCTTTTTATTTTGGAGATGATGGTCCCATTTTATTGTTATTTCTTTTGATGCATGCTCAAAATCCCATACATTATTAATATATCATAACCATTGTGAATGCCTATTTGGCTCATATTATTATTTATTGTAGTTCAATTATAGCTTATTAGAGAATTTGAAGTAAAGTACCACCACTATTTCACTTTACTTATCTTTAAAATTTTGGTAATTGTTTTCTTAAATATGGATTATTGGTATAATGGTATAATGTCAAAGAAGAAAAAAGTTCAAACCCATAATCAAACACCAATTTAGATATTATAAGTGAAAATACATTTTGATGGCATGGTCGATTAATTCATATGGTTGACAATTATGATTGATTGGCAGTTAATAACAATCATATTAGAGTCTAAATTGTAACATACACGTTAATAACCTTGTATAAGTATTATGTTTTGTACACTTGATAGCTTAAAAGAGCATATTATTAAATATTATATAATTTTGAGCGTTAAGTTCTAACAAGATAGTTATATGAGATTTAAAGTACAACTGTGTTTCTAATCATTCGGAAAATATTAGAAGTGATGGGAAGTCTTATGAGATTACGATCAAAAAATCAATTATCGAAATTAACGGTACTATAACATTTAAGTTGTAAATTATCTCGTTAGAAACATATAGATGAAAACCTCATCAAAATCCCAGTTATAATGAAGAAGTTATGACTTATCAAAGTTTCGTGACAGAACCGGCACGGCGCCGTATGACATAAAAAGTGAGTTTTCAATAAACTAGTTTTTAGCTTTAGTGATCTAAATGAAAGTCGTAGTATTCGTTTAACCAAGAACTTTCATAAAAAGAACGTCTAAATATGACTTCGTATGAGGAAGTTATGATTTTTCTAAGATTCGACATAACAATGTACAACTCAAAATTTGAATTATAGATCGAGATATTTTTAGCTGACACAACCTAAACGAGAATCGAAAGTCTTGTCAATAGTACTCAACAGTAAAAATACAGACAAAAATGGATGTTAGATGAAGAAATTATGAATTTAACGGAGTTTTCCTGTCCCGACCTCTTAAAAATATAATATTAAAAATGAATTCAAAATTAGCCGACAAGTCTAAATGAAAGTTGTAGAATAAAATTTCAACTACGCATGGATATAAAGAACGCCAAAAACAGAGTCCGTATGCGAAAGATATGAATTTTTGAAGTTCGGAGCACAACCTTTGAGACCTCACCAAGATCATGACGTGAGCAAGTATGGTTCACGAAGTATGGTAGTCTATCAGCACCTCTCAAGCCTAGAACACATACGGAAAGCCTACAAGTTGATCAGGACTGGACTCAAGATGTGAGCTTATAAGGCTCACAACGTAAGTGTCGAATTTTCGAGCTATAAATTGAGCGTCTACCCTCTTTGTTCCGTTTACACAAAAATGCAACCCTCTCTCTCGTATTACTGATTTTGAGCCATTTTCCCGAGCTGAAAATTGTTAATTGCTGACAGTTTTTAGTCAAATTCTATCGGCAAAAATGCATTTAAGGGGGTAATTTAATCGCAACATTCAGTTATTTCACAGTGAGTTCAATATAGAGACAATTTTATGTTATGTGTTATATGTGCAATGTCATTTCCAGTGTTATTATGGTGTTGTTTTTATACCATTGATAATATAAAGCATGTCTCATATCACTTCTGGTATTAGCTTTGAGCCTTTGTCCATGTAGAGCGTGTTTCATATTATCCTGGTATTGGATTTATGCCTTTGGCCATGTAGAGCATGTCTCGTATCACTTATGGTATTGGATTTGTGCCTTTGGCCATGTAGAGCATGACTCGTATCACTTTTGGTGTTGCCATATGGATAGGTAAGGCTAAAAGCCTGTATATTCTTACAAAATCATAATCCGAAATTGAATTTTCTGTGCCACTGGGGCTGAAGTTTTGTGATGTATATCATGTTGAAATTGTTGTATCTCATTGATTGTAAATTTTTAAATCAAATTATTGCTTAATATAGAAAGCCTGACATATGATACACATATGCCTTTGTTGTTCTTTGTCCCTCTTTGCTTCTGTCATATTTTTATATATACGACATAACGTTATATTTTAACTATTGTTGAACTCACTAAGCGTCACCTACTTATCACTCTCAGTGTTTTAACTATTGCAGGTGATAAGGATCCGGTATAGGCATGTACTGTTGGAAGATTCATGATAGTTAATGTATGTTGCCGAGCTTGATTTGGCAGATGAATGTTTTGGTGTAATCCATGAATTTGTTCCACTGTTGAACAGAATGAAGCAGTGATTGCTTACGGAGTTAGAAGGGCTGAAAATGGTGATAAATACTTCAATGATATAGAAATTGATGTTGTGCATGGTTAAGAAGAATTCAATGAAGATTAAGGGGAAGGCTAACAAAGTTTTCAGACTCAATAGGCCAAGACCTTGCCTAACGTTGTGATGTAGTATACAGTTCGAGTGGTATACTAAGAGCTGATATGTAACCCTATACAAGATGCTCAGACTTAATATTTAATAATACTCAGTGACAATTGACTTCTATCACACCCTTATGAAAGTTCCATAGTATGTTAGGCCGACTTTAACACACATTATTAGAATGGTGAAATGAGTTATTTAGTTGTGAAAGGTTAAATGACTTACTAGTCAGAGTAAGGTAGAGTATATAGTTGAAGAAGATATACACTCATAGTGTTGTATGAGAAGATATGTTGTTGTTAGGAATGACAGAGAACCAAGTAGAAGCTAGTAGAACATGTTGAGATGGAGTTAAAATGCTGACTTCCTAGGATAGATTCCTATGATGTAGACTTAAAAGATACACCCATGAGATTTTTTTTCCATATATAGGAATGATGATGTCATGAAAGGATAATGAAATGAATAAATGTGCATGGTGACTTGCATGAGTTAGAAAATGATGCAGATAGTTAGAGACCATTTGTCTCTACACTACTAGAGTAAATTTTGGTATAGTGTGCCTTGCAGAGTAGACACTACCCGAGAAAGAATTTATATGAAGAATTTGGAAGTGAAATTCCTACCGACCTAGGAAAAGTATTTGGATATGCTAGATCGAGCATATACGTGAAAAGGATTTTAGAAGGCGAGTATAGGAAATCCAAGATATGTTTGGTAGAAACGCAAAATCCCCAGTTGAATCCAGGAGAAATTGTTGTATGTACTTATTTTAACACATTCATGTCTGATAAGTTGCTTCGTGAAATTTTTTTTATGGTGACCTGGGAACTACAAGACAATAATTGAGATGAGTATGAGTAGGTGTGAATAGTAGTAGAGGCCTATACTACTAGAAGTACATGAATCACACTTGGATCAGGGAAAGTCACGTGGTTACCAAGAAGCTAGTAATTGATTTCGTTTTCATTCAAGTATGTCATTACCTTCATTTCAGTGATGACTAAGATGATGATTTTCGTTCAGACCTAAGTGGTCATCAAAGAATCGAGTCCGATTAATATAAATATGCGAAGTGAGTTGATTGGTTTAGAGAACAATGTATTGTGAAGTGACGAAACTTCAGTTGGAAAATTTAAGAAAGAGCAAGAGTCTGCAATGAGAATTGAGTTTTTAACTCGGAGACTAGGACAGAAGGCTCAACAAAGAATGAAGAGCGGGTGCAAGTTTGAGCACCACCATCAACTAAAATTTTGAAGAGTTTCGTAATCATTTGCCAAACCAGAAGCTAAAGGTTGTACATTTCATATTACTATAGAGGAGGCACGTGAGGACCCAAATGTTGTGACTGCTTCATTTCTCGTCAACTCTATACCTGATCACATCTTATTTGACTTCAGATTCTTTTGTGTCTCATGAAATTGCACATTCTTTTCAAACTACTTGTTATACATTTGCCTAATCATATCATGTAGCTACCGCAGGAAGTGTATCATTACTTGTTGATAAATTTTATAATGATTGTTTCATAGAAATTGAAGGTTATAGTTTTCTTGCTAACATGATTCATATCTCCTTTCCCAACTTTGATAATACTCTCAACATGGATTGGTTGTTAAATAACCTTGCAGAACTCTTGTGTTACGAAAACATGGTACACATCCCTATCGAAGGGAAGGATCCTATTTGTGTCTATGTTGAACAAAGACATAAAAATCTTAAAGATAATATTTTTCCTGAAAACTCGTAAATTTATATTGAAGGGGTATTCTCCTTATCTAGCCTATACAGTTGATATCTTAAGAGAGGCGAAGAAAACTATAATGATGTTCCTGTTGTTAATAAATATCCTGATATTTTCTCCGATTATTTTCCTGGACTACCCTCGGATAGGCAAATACAATTTTGAACTGACTTTATGTCTAGTTCTACTCCAATTGCCAAAGACTGCTATATAGAGTAATAGCATTTGGATAGTTTTTGACCGGCTGACTAAGAGTGCACGTTTTCTTGCCATGCATGAAACAACTCCAATGGAGAACTACACATAAGTATACTTGGACAAAATTGTTGAAGACATGGTGTGCCACTAAAGATTATTTCCGATCATGATACTCACTTCACTTCTCATTTTCTGGCGAGTTTGCAATGTGAATTGGGATCTCGTATTGCTCTCAGCACAACTTATTATCCCCAGATAGATGGTCAGATGTAGAGAACAATCCAAACAGTAGTAGATATGTGGAAGGTATATGAAGCACTATATGGGCATAAATGTCGTACTCCATTATGTTGGCATGATGTAGGACAGAAAGTCCTTGGTGGTCCTGAAATGATTCAAGACACCACTGATAAGATTCAAATTGTACGAGAAAGAATAAAAGCGGCCCAGGATCGATAAAAGTGCTATGCAGAAAGGCGAAGACGACCCATAGAATTTCAGGTGGGTGATTTTGTAATGCTGAAGGTATCTCCATGGAAAGGCATTATGCAATTGGGAAGAAAGGAAAATTAAGACCGAGATTCGTTAGTCCTTGCAAGATCATCCAGAGAATTGGTAAGTTAGCATACCGCTTGGAATTGCCTGAAAATTTGGCAGGTATTCATGATGTATTTCATGTGAGTTATTTGCTTAAATGTTTGAGCATGTATGTGGAAACGGTTCGTTATCCGAGGTGAAACTAGATAATAAACTAAGATATGCAGAAGAGCCCGAAGAGATTATAAGTGAGAAAATGGTTGAATTGCATAATAAAGAAGTGGAGTTGGTGCTCGTCAAGTGGAAAGACCATCGAGGCCCAAATTATACTCGGGAAAATATGAATGCGATAAGAGAGAAATATCCCTATTTATTTAAACCGTTGTAATTTCATGGACAGCATCCTCAAAAGGATGAGGTATTTGTAACATATACGTTAATAACCTTGTATAATTATCATGTTTTGTAAGCTTGATAGCTTAAAAGAGAATATTATTAAATATTATATGATTTTGAGCGTTAAGTTCTAATAATATAGTTTTATGAGTTTTGAAGTAAAACTATGTTTATAATCATTTGGAAAATATTGGAAGTGATGGGAAGTGTTATGAGATTCCGATCAAAAAGTCAAAATTTGAAATTAACAAAATGTAACATTTAAGTTCTAAATTATCTTGTTAGAAACATTTAGGCGAAAACCTCATCGAAATCCGAGTTATAATGAAGAAGTTATGAGTTATCAAAGTTTCGCAGCAGAACCGACAGGACGTCGTATGACGTAAAAAGTGAGTTTTCAATAAACTACTGTTTAGCTTTAGTGTTCTAAATGAAAGTCATAATATTCGTTAAACCGAGAACTTTCATAAAAAGAACGTCAAAATCTGACATCGTATGAGGAAGTTATGATTTTTCTAAGATTTAGCGTAGTAGTTTACAAGTCGAAATTTGAATTATAGATCGAGCAATTTTTAGCTGACACAACCTAAACGATAATTGCAGTCTCGTCAATAGTAGTTCAGTAAAAATACAGACAAAAACGCATGTCAGATGAAGAAATTATGAATTTTTAACAGACTTTTCATGTACCGGCATATTAAAAATATAATATTAAAAATGTAGAATAAAAATTCACCTACGCATGGATATAAAGAACGTCAAAAACGGAGTCCGTATGAGAAAGATATGAATTTTTGAAGATCGGAGCACAAAATTCGAGACCTGACCAAGCTCATGACGTGAGCAAGTATGGTTCACGACGTGTGGTAGTCCATCGACACCTCTGAGGCCTAGCATACACACGGAAAGCGTAAAAGTTGATCAGAACTGGAC
Organism: Lactuca saligna; assembly: GCF_052625555.1. Taxonomy (NCBI): domain Eukaryota; kingdom Viridiplantae; phylum Streptophyta; class Magnoliopsida; order Asterales; family Asteraceae; genus Lactuca; species Lactuca saligna. The sequence goes on along the minus strand of NC_136418.1, from coordinate 14,960,441 downwards.
TAATGACGTGAGCTTATAAGGCTCACGACGTGAGTGTCGAATTCTCGAACTATAAATAAAGGGTATGCCATCCTTGTTCCGTTTACAAGAAAATGCAACCCTCTCTCCTGTATTGCTGTTTTTGAGTGATTTTCCCGAATTGACAATTGTTAACTGCTGACAGTGTTTAGTCAAATTCTACCGGAAAAAAAACATTTAAGGAGGTAATTTAATCGCAACATTCGGTTATTTCACGGTAAGTTCAATATAGGGACACTTGTATGCTATGTTTTTTATGTATAATGTGATTTCCTGTGTTATTCTGCTATTAGTTTTATACCATTGATTTTGTTATAGGCTTTGAGCCTTTGGCCGTGTATAGCATGTCTCGTATTATCCTAGCATTGGATTTATGCATTTGGGCATGTAGATCATGTATCGTATCCCTTCTGGTATTGGCTTTGTGCCTTTGGCCATGTAAAGCATGACTCGTATCACTTTTGGTATTCGCATAGAGCTAGGTAGGGCTGAAAGCCTATATATTCTAGCAAAATGATAAACCGAAATTGTATTTTATGTGCTACTTGGGTTGATGTTTTATGATGTATATCATGTTGAAATTGTTGTATCTCATGGATTGTAAATCTTTAAATCTAATTATTGGTTGATATGGAGATCCTGGCGTATGATACACATATGCCTTTGTTGTGCTTTGTCCCTCTTTGCTTCTGTTATATTGTTATATATATGGTATAGCGTTATATTGTACCTATTTTTAAACTCACTAAGCGTTACCTATATAACCCTCTCAGTGTTTAACTATTGAAGGTGATGAGCATCTGGTATAGTCATGTACTGTTGGAAGATTTAGGATAGTTATTACTATTGCTTTCGTACTTAGTGTTCATATATGTATATGAATTATAAATTCCTGGGTAGTTATGTAATATATATGAAACTTCATAAAAATATTAATAGTTGGTTTGTATCCATGCTTTTTGGTATTTAGACCATCAATGTAAATTATATTATGAATATGCATGTAGCATGTTTGGAGTAATATTGTAAAGTTTAGAGATGGGGTTCTCTGATAAATATACCATACTTATGACATGTTTTGGGCTTACAAACCAAATACAAAATTCTCGAATTTGTTCCATCTTTTCCTTTGTTCTTCATGGAAGCGTATTGTTGATTTGACAATCCAGAAACTATTAATCAGGATAATCTCATACTAAATTGTAAAAGTCTGTGTCTAATTCAATATAAATTTCCACAACTTCATCAATAAACCCCAATCTTGCTTTATGATCAACATACTTCTTCTAGTAAGTATAGCATAGAGGAAATTCAGTCAAAAATGCATCATAATCTTTCCTGATCTTCAATACATTGGCGTATCAATGTGGTGTAAAATCAAAAGCGTGAAAAAAATGAATGTTGAAAAAGTTTCCTACCTTTGATGTTTTCTCTAACTCCTCTGTTTGTGTTGTCTAAGTATTAAAATCCGGTGAATTAGCTTTTACCTTGTTCCACAATCAATCTTCCTAAGGAGATAATGATTGCATTAATCTCTCCAGAAGAATGCCTTTTTGAAGAGAGAGACATGAACATCATCAAAAATAACTCCTTTTAGTTCATTTTTTCAAATCCAGTTTGCCATATAAGGTCAAAGATTTAGTAACTTGTATCAATTGAAAAAGATTTTCTTGATAAATAAATAATAAATAAGCTTACTTGTAATTATTTTAAGGAAGTAATTTTCCTGTCAGATTATATCATCCCTTCAACATTATCAGCTAAAGCAACAATCACTTCCTGTGTCCCATCCTCATCAGAAGGAATTGTAATAGCATTTGCAACTCCATTTTGTAAATCATCTTCTACCTGAATCATGAATCTAAAAATTACAAAGTTATATAACTAAAAATATGAGAATTATGAAAAAGCTTACTCAAGAATGTAAGAATTTGATATCATCTTAAGTAGCATCAGTTTCATATGTTTCTTCCTAGTGTTTTTGCACATTGTCACATGCATATGGGAAAAGAACATCAGTGGCAAAAGAAATAGGTGTTGTTGTCCTTTCAATATGAAGAACAACACAACAATGTGATAGGATTGTAGTTTGACTTTGCCGCTTAAAAGTGGTTTAGGACCATGACTTCTAGAGTCGACTAGATGTAATTGTAACAAAAAATAGTAATGCACTTTCTGGGAAAGCTTGTCAACCCAAGTCTTTTTAGAAGTTGTCACCTTCTAGAAGATGCAGATGTGTAACCTCTCGAAAGGTCCATAAGTAAATGAAATCAAAATTTTCTTTGTTATTCATGCCATTATTTCTAAAGACTTTTCATATATTACAACTACTTGTATATTTCTATTTCTATTTCTATTTGCATTTCAACAAAAAAGAAAATACTAACAACACAATAACACAATATTTCGATTTTACAACACAAAAAACAAAAAGCTACCACCACCTATACAAATACAAAACATGATACATATACCAATATTATATGTATAGCTTACCACCATTTTCATGAAATCCTAGAGGGAAGGTGGCTTATGCCAGTTCACAACTAACCAGTACTAGCAACTACCACACACAAGTGGTGGTAGGTAGATGGGTTCCTTATTTCCTAGAAAAGATAGAATCTATGTACAATACCCCTTTTTCTCTATATCCTTTAAAAGAAACCCACCAAATGATGATCCAAACTAATTATGGAGAGAGATGATCCAAACCAATCATAGAGAGAGATGATGTATAGTGGTAAAACATCGTTTATGTAAGTTATAAGAATAGAATATACTAGCAATTTTGGTCAAAAATCAACTAATTATAATCTAACCAAATTGGATGAGAAGATGTGATGTTTGTGTTTAATCAAGTAAGGAATGTTAATCAAAGTGACAAAAAAGAGTTGCAAGGAAAGCCCTTGATCCTTGATAGGATCTCCAACATAAAACTTTAAGAGGTGATAATGATCATCTGCCTAGATGATTTTATTGATATCAAATGTTTATTTATAGAGATGAATGTATAAATGTTAGTACAAGTATCGTGGATTAGCTTGAGGAATGTATAGTTGTTACAAGTGTTAGAAATATTAGTGCTAATAGTTAGGATCTCGGGATATGTTTAAGGATCTTGAGGCTTCTGAAGTATTTGAGGATCCTAATTTTTAGTCAAGGATCATGCCCCTAACAATTGCTCCCAAATTATACATGTGAAATATTGAGGTTAGTTTTTCGTATTTAAAGGTATAATTTAAAAATAATAAATGAAATAGATATTATATTTTAAATTTTAAACCCTAATTGTATAGGGTTTATCTGCCCAAGGCTAACACGGTGAAATCATAACCTCTCTTTTTTTGTATTGGGTTACATAGGGTAATCCTCTTTACTCCCTTTACCCTTCCTAACACATCTTCGTATACCTTTGCAGGTAATTCCTTCCCCTTGTTTTTCATTTTTACCCTTTTCCTTCGATCATCGGCAAGAAGATGGTTCGTTTTTGTGCCAGCGTTAGTGCTTCTCAACAGAAAGAGTTTGTCGATCAGGGGATTCTGGACTAGTATGTGCTATGTTCCTTCAATAATGATGACAAGCACTCCCTTAAGCCCAATAGATGCTTCCCCTGTGATGCGATCTTTAGGTTTTATAACCTTTCCATACAGTCTCATTTCGTTTCTCCCTTTTGGGTGTGCTTCTCTGAATATCCTTTTTCATTATGCCTCAAATATCTTTTTTTAGGAATTATTTCTAATTTCTATCAAGCCACCAAAATTTCGTATGTCCAAGAAATGCCCATTATTTGGATGATTTTGCATTGGGTTGAGCAAGTGAATCATACCCATAATCTAGACATTGGTCTTACTAAGTTAGCTTCCGTTTTCGATCTCTCTAATTTCGGGAATTCTCGCTTTCTATTTAGGGTTAAAACCAATAAATCCTTATTGTATTGAAAACTTAACACAGTGATGGAGCCTAGAAGGAACATGTAAGATCATAAATTTTCAAACAAAATTTTCATCTAAAAATCACATAATTCTCATAAACACAATTCAAAACTCTCCAAAACGACAATTTATCAAAAACACATGTTCATAAATTGTGTAACCACAATCTAGAACCCTCAAAACATAACTCTGTCGCGTGTGTACAATGAAGCTGACACCTTCCCATGATCTTGAGAAGTACCTAAAACGCATAACACATAACACGGTAAGCATGAAGCTTAATGAGTTACCCAAAATACCATACATTTCTCCTTAGCCTCTCATAGCTATAGTCGAAGAAGACCCTCCGGTCAATGTGTCTTAGTGGAACCCTCCGGTCTCACAACCCGGGTCGACCCTCCGGTCCTAACTCAGTAAGCTCAGAATAATACACAACATGAATAAAAAAGACATAATGCAGGACATCACAATACTCAATAATAGCACAGAAGACCCTTCGGTCACACAATGTTTACCATTCTAAGTAAGTATAGTGAGAAGACCACCTCGTAAGCAAGCAAATACACCTCGTACAGGAGTCACCGATCTAGCCTTTGCCTAACACATATAATAATTATCTCTAATTAACACTCCAATCACAACTCTCAATACACCAAATTCTATTTTCTCTATCTAACTCCTGGGATGAGTAAAAGACCATTTCACCCCTCCATGGTCCTATAATCTCTATCTTGATCAAACCCTAAAGTCAACAAAAGTCAATAATCGAGTCAATACTCCATGTTGACCCGACTCGTCGAGTCATCTATGTGACTCGTTAAGTGCCCTTGTTCCTTCAGCAATGTTGTGAAAATCCCACTTAACTCGTCGAGTTTTCTAACCAACTCGCCGAGTTATTCATTTCCAGACTCGTCGGGGAAAACCCTAACTGACTCGTCGAGTCCTTTCAGACTCTTTTCTCATTCAGACGTTTTAAGCTGGATTTACAATCTCAAACTCTAGATCTAGCCTCCCAAGGCTAAGATACCATGTAAAGCTATAAGCTTTACATCCATGCACGATACTTAGGGCATGAAATGCCAAAACAAGTTCCATTTAAGGTCTTAAGCATAAAAGCTCTTCTATAGCTGGATAAAGATGGGACCTTTGGATTCCAGGTACCTCACAAGGTCCAGATCTGAAGTCTTAATCTCTTGATAAGCTCAACACACTCAAAGTCTCAAGGGAAGATGGAAAAAGCCCTAAAACTCCATAAAAATGAGATCTAATCAAAATAATGAGCAAGGTGGAGACTTTCTACCTTCAACAGAAGTTGTAGATGAAATAACACCAGTTCTAAGAGTCCCTCCTCATTTCCAAGCCTTGATGCTCTTCTATTCTCTTCGAAAAGTACACTAAAATGCTCAAGTTAGCTCTTCTCTATATCTATCTCTCTCTATCTTTCTCTTTCTCTCTCTCTCTCTCTCTCTCTCTCTCTCTCTCTCTCTCTTTCTCTCTCTCTCTCTATCTCTATCTCAATTCAATCTAGACTATTAGCATTTCATACAGGGGAGTAAGGTGGATGGTAAGGCGGAAATGAGGGCTTAACGTCATTTAAATAAGACCCAACCCTCGAGATTTAGGGTTTCCTATCATAGCGCCAACTCGTCGAGTTGGTCTTAAAACCCACGTTGCCCATCCGACTCATCGAGTTGGTCCCTCCGACTCGCCAATCCGTCTCTACTCGACGAGTTAGGGCATCCAACTCATCAAGTTGCTCAATCAACTCATATATAATTATATAAATATCATACTTGGGAGTCTGGATGTTAAGATTCTTCCATATTAGAATCAGACTCCACCCTCGAAGTCATGCTCCAAAAACAAATATGGGTACTGCTCGCACATCTCGGACCCCAGCTCCAAAGTCCACCCGGATCCCTTCTAATGTTACCACTAGACTTGAACCAGGGGCACCACATTATTTCTCAAAACGGTCACCTTCCAATCCGAGATCGATATTGGCCTCTCAATGTAATTTAGGCTCGCATCTACCTGAATTTCCTCTAAGGGTACCATCATCATCTCATCGGCTACACACTTCCTCAACTGAGACATGTGGAAGGTGTTATGAATCTTGCTCAACTCTACAGGTAGCTTCAACCAATAAGCTACCTTCCCCACTTTGAAAGGACCAATATATATAGGACCCAACTTTCCCCGATTCCTGAATCGGATCACCCATTTCCATGGGGATACCTTAAGGAGGAAAAAATATCCAACTTGGAACTCTAGCTCGGATGGTCGCAGGTTTGGCTATCTCTTCTGGCGACTCTGGGCTTTCAGTAATTTCTGTCTAACATGCTGAATCTACTCAATCGTCTTGAGCACTATCTCAGTGCCACCCATCACTCTCTTCCCTACCTCTCCCCAACATATGGGAGTCTGACACCTCCTCCCATATAAGAGCTCAAAGGGAGGCATACCAATACTGGAAAGGTGGCTATTGTTGTAAGAAAGCTCAACCAAGGGCAAATAGGTGTCCTCAAGCATCTGGATTGTCCGCTCATTCTTCCCGTCTGTCTGTGGAAAGTATGTGGTTCTGAAGTGCAATCGGGTACCCAACTCCTCATGAAACTTCTTCCAGAACCTGGAAGTAAAGCGCACATCTCGATCTGACACTCTCAATGCCGGCACTGCATATCGTGCTACCACCTCTCACATAAATCTCGACCAATTTCTCTATAGAAGATCTCTCAATGATAGCAAGGAAGTGAGCATTCTTCATCAGCCAGTGTACAATCGCGTAGTCCTTGGTATTTGGTGATAAAATCCATATTGCATCAAACCTGATAGCAAAGAAATGAGCTCTCACAGACATCACCGATATTGTGTTGACACCTCACATAGTCCCCAGTAATTTGGTGATAAAATCTGTGGAAATTTGTTCCCACTTCCATTGGGGAATCTCTACAGGCTGTAACGGCCATGTGAACGCTAGTGTTCTGCCTTAATCCGGGGATTGGTCAAGCACCTCTCAACTAGCTATGCCATGTCTCTCTTCACAGAGGGCCACTAATAATCTCTCATAAAATCCAAATACATCTTAGTGACACCTGGGTGGATCGAGAATCTCGATCTATGTGCCTCCTCCATCATTATGCATCGAGCTCCACCTGTATAGGGCATCCAAATCCTCCCACAAAAAGTCATAAGCCCAAACTATCCGTCTCAAACTCGGAAACCTATCCGATTACACACTCCCTCTTGTGGTTCTCCGGTCTCATGGTCTCCACCTGGGCCTCTCGGATAGTATATAAGACTGGAGTCATCATCGTCATCCTCATAAACACATCTCGGATCGGAGCACTTACTGCTCTACAACTCAACGCATCGACTACCACATTAGCCTTGACTGGATGATACAAGATCTCATAGTCGTAGTCGTTTACTACATCCAACCACCTCCTCTGTCTCATATTTAGTTTGGGTTGATCCATGAGGTACTTCAGACTATTATGGTCGGTGTATATGGTATATCAGACTCGATATTGGTAGTGGCGCCAGATCTTAAGGGAAATCACCACCTCCCCTAGCTCCAAATCATGGGTGGGATACCTCGTCTTATGAGGCTTCAACTACCTCTATGCGTATGCTATCATGTGCTCCCTTTGCATCAACACCGCACCTATCCCTGATATAGATGCATCACAGTAAACCACAAAGTCATCTACTCCCTCGGGAAGGGATAACTCTAGAGCTTCACACAATCTCTGGAGAAGAGTCTCAAATGAGGCGTGATGCTTGGGCCCCCAGGAAAAAGTAACACCCTTCCTGATCAATCTACTGAGAGGAACAACAATCTTGGAGAAATCTCTGATAAACCTCCAATAGTAGCCAACCAAACCAAGAAAACTCTTGATCTTGGACGGGGATCTCGGCACCTCCTATCTTAGAACTACCACAATCTTGGTCGGGTTGACCAATATCCCATTCTAATTAATGAGGTGCCCCAAGAACTTGACCTCTCGTAACCAGAAATCACACTTGAAGAATTTGGCATAAAGCCTCTCTATCTCAATACTCCAAGAATCTCTCGAATAAGCTCCTCGTGATGCTCTCTGGACCTCGAGTACACCAGAATATTGTTGATGAACAAAATCACGGATCAATCCAACATGGGCATACACACATGGTTACTCGGTTCATGAGATCCATGAATGCTGTCTGTGCATTGGTGAGTCCGAAAGGCATCACCACAAACTCGTAGTGCCCATAACGAGTCCTCAAGGCCGTCTTCTGCATATCCTTCTCGAAAACTCTAATCTGATGATATCCAGATCTCAAATAAATATTAGAGAACCAAGAAGCCCCCTAAAACTGTAACAACCCAAAATTTCCGTACCACTTCTTGTAACTCATTTGTAGTTCAATTTAAGCAACCAATCGTCATTTCCAAATTCGATTCCGATCTTCTTGTTTAATTAATTCATTAACTTGTACGTATCTTAAATGACTTAATGGGTGTCTTAATACATTTAGAAATCATTTTAACACCCCATATTAGTGATCGGAATATTTCTAGAATTTACCATATCGGGTTACGGCAACCTAATCGGGACGACCAAAAGCCTCGCCTAATGCCGATATCGGGTAGAATTCCACCGTGTCCAAAACTTAGACAGTATATAATGTGTTCTAAGCCTTCATTTGAAGCTTTTGGCTTCATCTCACTACTCTCTCTCTAACCTCTCTCCTCATCCAAATCTAAGGTCCAAAAACAAAGATTTAAGGCTCCAAATCAAAGAGGTAACACCCTTAACTTGTTATCTAACCTCTTTAGCCTTCAAATTAATGTTTAAATTAGGATTTAGGACCTGGAACATGTGTTTACGGCCAAGGATGAAGCTTGGTCCGTAAACACACAATAATGGGGTTTTTGAGCCATTTAACCCTTCCAAATCATAGTTAGGACTTAGATATGACCTTGAGGCTTACTAACCTGGACTTGGAACACATTAAACATACATTTTGAGGGACAAACAAGAGTTTATGGCCAAGGCATGTGCTTGGGCCGTAAACTCCTCAAAAATGGGGATTTAACACCTTAAATCATGTCTAAATGCCTTGTAACTCAACCAATAGCCTTGTGGTAAATCCTAGATCCATCTAAAAATAGTTTGGGGGCTTGTAACATATTAAAATGCCACATTTAGGAGTTTACGACCTAGGCACATACCCTTTGGCCGTAAACTCATAAAACCATGCCAAATCATGCCCCCAATTCACCCCAAAGGCTTGGAAAAATTTCTAGAATCACATGTGATTGTTTTAAGTGTCAAGAATTAATTATTCATAAAAATGGGAGAGTTTACGGCCATGGTGTGTATGCTTGGGCCGTAAACTCCCAATTTGATGTAAAATGGTGCCCAAAAATGATACAAAACCTTGGAAAATTAATTAGAATCACATGTGATTGCTCCGTGTGCCTCAAATCAATTTTTCTTAACCCTAGGAGAGTTTACGGCCGTAAACTCCAAGTTTACAGCCGTGAACTCCTTCTTAAATGGTATTAATCCATTCAAGCCATTCCAAGGCATTTTAGTAAGTCATTCCAACAATCCCCAAGTCCAAATAAGCCATTAAACCCTCAAAACCACACCCACATGAGTTGATTGCTGTGAACTCATGTATATATGTGTTATGTGGTTGTAAACTCACTTAAATGTTTACTCTTGGGGAGTAAGCTCAAGTCCCAAGTCCCTAGTATCAATACTCATCCGTAGATGTCACCCGGGTCACTCCAAACGCTCGTTTTGAGGTGTTTAACCTCGTTAGAGTGTAATGTTCCATATAATTAGTGAATGTATCCCTAATTGAATATATATGGACATTATTACATTTTACATAGGGACATCATGAGTAATCAAGCCCCGAACCAACGTATAGTGTCCGAAACCGTCGCATTTCCGAGTTTGTTGAGTTCATACCCCTACCCTTTTTCACTGTTTTCATTGTTTTCAGGGGGAACACAAGCAAAGTACAAGGGAATACTTATACTCAAAACATGTTTTCAAATGTGTGTTTCACATTATTATATGCTTTTAACACTGATTACTACAACTGATAACCACTTGAATATACAAATCACGTAACATATGTTTGTGAAATGGGTTTTAAACTGTTATGTTTTACATATATTTCATAAATGGCTTTCCACATTTTATCAGTTAAAAGCATGACATTAGAACATTTGAACATAATACCTGTACACTATTTTATCCTCGGTAACAATCCACATATATACACAAGTGGAGGACTATCATATTATTACTAGTAAATTTGTTAATCATGTATGATTGGAGACACGTCCTCGGCGAACACTCCATAGAGATACGCGAGTGGAGGACTACACTCGTAACCAGAATCTCTGGGATTTAGAGAGGGTGACTTGAGTGTATAGATCTATACGGGGCTGACTACCCCACACCTAGCTGCTATCTACAGCCGAACCGAAATGGTTCAAGGGTGACGAAAGTCATAAGTATGTGGACTACTTATTGCCACAGGTCTAGTCTATTGTATGGTTATGGAACTCGCAATTAGGATAACAGAGATTTACTTTTGGTAATAATAAACAAGTTTATACAATTCACAAGATAATCAGGATTCAGAATACATCTTTTACATAAGGTAACCAACATTCAGGAAAGTACGGGACTTTCCTGGGGAAAACATTAAACATAACCACATATTCAGAAATCATCTTTTACATATAGTAACCGACATTCAGGAAAGTATGGGACTTTCCTGGGAAACCTTGTACATAACCAGGTCTAACAAGAATACATCATTTGCATACGGTAACCAACATTCAGGAAAGTATGGGACTTTCCTGGGAAAACGTTTACATAACCAGAAAGGATAACAAACCGGATAACTGTACATCTTTTACAATTGATAACATACAAATCAGGAAAGTATGGGACTTTCATGGGAATACATTGGCACATAACTAGAACAGTATGTCAATTAAGAAAACCTAACTACACATCTTTGCAAGAGAAAACATACTTTTCAGTGTACAACTTTACTTTACATGTTGACAAACAATAACCAAGCTTTTTAAGAAAATATGGGATTTTCTTGGTGTGCGTAACTTTTCAAAAATAGAAAGGAAAATCGAAAAATCTCACAAACAAAAACTGCTTATGAACTCACCGGCATTATGCTAATTTTCAAACCGCTTGTGTTCTTAGGTCAGCGTTAGAACAGGTACCCGGAGATCCTTTTGGCTTGAAGACGGAGTACTCAGAAGACCCGTTTCATTTTGTTCATATATATATATATATATATATATATATATATATATATGCTATGTATCACAACTATACAAACTTTACTTTTGAAACAACTGTAAAACTTTTCTTATGTAATGT